>NW_026623111.1:2692319-3002168 GCF_023065955.2 Ursus arctos
TTCTCAATTAACCCTTTGAGGCCAGTATTACCCTGATACAAAATCAGACAAAACCAGTACAAGAAAAGATAACTATAGAGCAATATCTCTCATTAACATAGGTATAAAAATGTTCTACTGACATTTTAGCTAACTGAATCCCTGTGATATATAAATAGTATAATATGTCATGACCACATGGGTTTTATTTCAGGAATGCAAGATTTATTTAACACACACACAAGTCAACCAACACAAATCACTATATTAATTGACTATGAAAGGAAAAACACGTGATATCTTAATAGATGCAGAAAAGGCATTTGACAAAATCCAACATCATTTTGCTGATTTGAAAAATCTCTCAGTAAATTAGGAATTAGGGGGTTTCTACAACCCAGGGAAGGGCATTTGTGAAAAGCCTAAGCTAACCTCATGCTCATTGGTAGAAGACTGCTTCCCCCACGAGTAGGAACAGGGCAACGGTGAACCCTCACTACTGAAAAGTTTTAGTAAGACCGGTTTTATTGCTACAACTGCCTTTGTTGTTCAGAGCAAATTGGCCAGCCACCCCGTGGAGTCCTCTCTCCTCCTGCCCGCCTTCTGCAGCTGGCCCTGATGCCCAGCTCTGGCTCCAGGCCTGGCAACCTTCCTCAGCTCCCCAGATCCACAACTTTCATCAGATGAACTGCACCTTACTCTGGGCTCTTCTATTAAATTGATCCAACATTTCTAGATATTTCAGAGTTGCTTCCACAACTAGGTTGTAAGTTCTTTAAAGGGAGTGCTGTGGACAGGTGCCAAATAATTACTAATTTTGCAATTCCTCAGGATGCATTGAACCCGTAGGCAGACTACCTCTAGCCTGTGAGGCCATGGCCATGCTCCTGAGATGCTTTGAGGTGCACGAGACATCCTGATGGTGGCATGGAAGGGCCGCTGGGCAGGGACAGGAGGGCGGGAGTGATGATGGGGGATCATGGACCACCAATGGCCAGAGTGTGAAGGAAAGTCCTGGCAGAGGCTCAGAGTAGGATGCATCTCCCACAGGGGGGCTTGGGTGGCACTTCTGGAAGGGGCGGCCTTCACACTGACCTGCAAGCATCTTGTGGGAAGGACACGCTGAGAGGAAGGGAGTGTAAGGGCAGACACAGAGTGAAAAGCATGGCCAAGGCTGGCCCTGCCCTGGAGTTGGGGAACAGAGGGTCACTTGCCAGGGTTGTCCAACCCCAAAGAGGAGCAGCGTCCTTCACCAAGGGCCAATGTAGTGTGGAGAAGCCAGGTGGCCAGTGTTCAAATCCCCACATGGCTGTTTGGATTGTTGTTTAAATATTCACCTCCCGCTCCGTTAAACTCGGGAGCAGAGGTGGGTGGAAGTGATGTGTCCCACTTGAGAGCAGAAGCTCAAGGCTGTTCATGTGGCTCTTTCCCTCAGTAACGCCTGCAATGACGGCTGGAGCTGGAAGGAGGAGGGCAGACCAGACGCATAGCTTGAGCAGGAGAGGAAGTCTCTGACTGCCGGTGGGGGGCGGGATTGTTTGTTACTGCAGCACAGCTGGGCCCAAGCTGCCTGTGCCGGCAGGCTATAGGCACAGAGCAATGGGCTGTCTCCGCCGGGTGGCTGGGAGCGGCGCAGCCTTCCTACACGTAAGCCTGGAGTGAGCGCTACTCACAAAGCCTTGCTGGTCTCTATCAAGGTCTCCGCCTTGATTTGCCAAGTGGGTCGCTGCAGTCCAGGCGCCCTCTGCCAACTAGCATTCCAAACTGGAGTTCCATGGAATGTTCTTTAGGACGTTGCAGATGTGCCACGAAAATGTATCCATGTTCAAGAATTTGAAAAATTCTGGGTTAAACCAAATTAAAGAGTTATCTTTAATTGCCTGGCTTCTCATAGCCCTTAATAGGCTACTGAATGCAGCTTTGGACTTCCAGGAGATTATTTCCCCAAGTGTGGGGTCATGAACGTGTGCATATATGTACACACATGTCACATGGATTAACACACCCAGAACTGTGTGCTGTGGGACGTGTTTGGGAAAGGCTGGCTTCTTGGGGAGCATCCTTCGAGGACGGCAGGAGCACCTGGGGAGGAGCTGGCCAGTGCGGGAGCTTGGAAAGGTCCGCACAGAACCACAGGTGCACCCGGAGGTAAGTGGACTTCGAAGGGAGGGAAGTGTCTCGGGAACAGGAGCTGGTGAGAGTCCAAGTGCACCGCTCCTGACGCTCGGGCCAGGCAGGTCAGCAGCAGCCTTTCAGGAGAGGTCAGGCCGCCTGCTCATGGGACCCGTTCCCGGCTCTGGGTGCCGGTCCAGCTTGAGCTGCCCAGTGCCGGAGGCTGTTGGGCTCTGAGGACTGGCTTGTTCCCTTGCTCTTGGCAAGTGGCTCGGGCAGCGGCTAATTGGATCTGTGAATTTGGTGTGGCTGTTTACAGAAAGCTTTTAGTCCCCAGGACAGGGTGGAAATTGGATTTCAGGCTCCTGGCTTGGAGATGCTCCCTGATTCCTGACTCTCATCCTGCCTGTGTGTGGGGGGCTCAGGCAGCTGCCTCCATTCGGGGCACATTATAAATCATGCATCCATTTAATACCCGGCTCAGCCAGATGGATGCCAGGGGCTCTAGTGGCCCAGTGCCTCTTGTCTCTAGACAAGTCTGTTTTGCTTACATGAGCTGTGGGGCTCTGGGTTGGCCAGAGCCTGGTGGTCCTCAGAGAATTTTCCCCAGTGTGATCACTAGGTGTGGGCCATGCACATAGGTCTGTGGGACCCCATGGCAGGGACATCTGGGAACTGAGCTACCAGATGGGACTCTTGGAGGAATGATGGATGGTTTCATGGATTACTCAACATTTGTCTTTATCCAAAGGCATAACGGTCGCTGGGTAGTTAGTCTTGGAAAAGATGCTTTAAATCTGCCAGCTAAAGCTTTGGAGACTGTACTCCATTTGAGACTTTATTGTGTCTGCTTTCTTCTCTCCTACTCCAAGCTGAGAAGCCACCTCCTTCAGGAAGCCCTCAGTGATTTATCTCTCTTCTCCAACCTGTCACCATCTGGGCCGCTCACTGACCCAGATGCAGGCTGTCCAGGGATGCCTTTCTCTTCTCCACTGTGAGTCTCTGGAGGGTCTTTTGAACCCCATGTGGACCTCCTCTCTATCTCTCTGGAAACCCTCCCCGAGCCAAGAGAGGCAGAGAGAGTGGTATGCAGGGAGACCAGGGGCTTGAACAACTGGGGAAAGGAGAGAAGAACTGGACTCCACCACTTGCCTAAAGGCTGGGCCTGCCATGCCCTCTGCAGCTTCTGTGAGAAGCAGGGTATGCACCATTAGCCCACTTAGAAAGAGAGGACACTGAGGCCCAGGAGGGAGGACATTTGGCCAAGGCCGTTGTGCAGGCCAAGGGATGCGCCCCTTCTCCCGGGACCTACCAGAGCCTCTGATCAGCTCCCGCCGGGCCACCACTGCCCCGTTCACTGGGTGCCTTTGTGCAGGGAGCCGGCTGCCAGTGGCTGCGGCCCTCCTCCCAGGTGCAAGCACGGAGCAAGCGGTGATGGAGCTCAGGGAGCAGGATCATGGGAGGGGGGGACCAGACCCCAAACCTGCTTCAAATCATCGAATCCAGGGGCGAGTCCCTTTCCCGTCCCCACCCCAGGCTTCTCTGTAGACCGAGCTTCAAGCCGCTGTTCACCGGGCAAGCAGCACGTGCTAAAGTGTGTCCAAAACCCTAGCAGGCCGGGGACGTGAAAGACAGGTACCGGCCGTCAGGCACCTACTGTGCGCCCAGTGCCCGGACAGGAGCCGGGAGGGGCCCAAGGCTGTCACCGCGATACAGGCAAGCACGTTAGGGAACACCGGGGACCAGACCTGCTGAGTCGCCCGCTCAGGTTCAGCTGCCAGGTGACGGGCGCTCATATGCAGGTGGGATCTCGGGACGGCCACTCTGCTTGCCAGTGGGGTCTCCGCACTTCCCGCCAACAACAACAGGCTCCAGTGAGAGAGTGACTTTAGCGCATTTGTGCAGTTCGCTGTTCCTTCCTCCATTCCACGGTTCCTCACCCAAGCCGAGCCTGCCCTGGGGGAGACCGGTGGGGTCTGGCCCACCGGAGCTCCTGCCCACCCCACTCCAGCAGAGCAGCACAGGACGTGGCACGGCCACCGTGCCGAGGGGTCCCGGTGGTCGGCGCCCATGACCCCGGAGCAGAGCCTGATGATGCCAATCCCGAAACATGGGACATGAGTTCAATGGAGGGAAACTTCTAGAAACACATACACACACAGCAAAGATCAGAAAGACATGTTTCAATAAGCTGAGCGGGGGTGGTTAGACAACGGGCCACTTCTTTCCTGCATCTCCTCCCTCCAGGAGGACATGGCAGCTACAGCGGGAGGAAGTGTTTCCCGGGAGGCAGGGAAACTCCTGGCCGGGCTGAGTTGCAGGCTCAGGGGGGCTCTTCCTCTTCGGGGAGAACCTTCCTTGGGTTGGGAACACCAACCCCATCGAGGCCTTCAGGCTGCTGGGAACAGCAGAGACAGGAGAGGCAGGGAGCTACTCTCGTGGGGAAGCACCAGAGCTCTGGGATGACGCTGGAAGCCCAACGGAGGTGGGGCAGGGGCACAAGGAGGAAGGAAGTGTCCCAGAGTGGCCGACCCCATAGGACAGTGGCAGGGCATCGAGCGCCTGCTGGCAGCTGGAGGCCAGAGCCCAGGGGAGGGGAGGCTCTCCCCACCCCCTCCTCGTGATCCCCGAATCTTCAGTTCAGCCTGCCTGCAGGCATTTTTGGGGGGACGTGGTGGGTCTGCCTGCAGGGAGACATGTGATAAAGATGGGGGGGTCAGTAGCAGGACAAACGCCATGAGCTGGGGGAGCAGGTGCAGGCAGCCAGAGGAAGCGGGGCATGAGCTGCCTCCAGCCCCACCAGGATCCTCAGAAACGGGGATGCTCTGGCTGGCCCACGGGGCCAGGCTGGAAGCTAGGGGTTCACTGGGGTTGCTGGAGGGGCTGGGGGCTTCCCAGGCCAGTCCTTACCCTGAGACGGGGTCAGACCCGCCCTGCTCCACCTTTTCATTTATTATACGTTTATAGTCAATGTATTATATATTTAACAGAAGATACAATATGCCAAAATGAAAGGTCGCCTTCATTCTTTGACTTTTAAGAGATGAGACCACTCTCGTGGGCCCGTGGGACTCCCGTGGCCATGCTGTGCTTGCCGTGCCAGGGAGAGGCTGGCTCTGCAGGTGCATGGAGCTGCCCCTGCCTGTGAGCCCGACTTCCTTCCCGCGTCGGAGCCTGTGGGGACGGAGGGACCGGAGGCAGGACGCAGGGGACGAGGGCCAGTCTCCTGCAGGTGGAAAGGCCTCCTGGCCCAGGGACCACTCGCCAACATCCTCGCACACCCGCTGGGACCTGCAGGCAGTAGTGGGAGACGCGCCGATGAAAATAGCGATCAGGAATCCAAGATGCCTGCCTCCCGCCACGGCACGCGGACGGGGAACACCATGTCATTCCTTCTCTGGAGCTGACAACGCAAAAGCATGGTTTAGTAATGACCCACACATGACTTTGTTTCACCCTTACAAGATAGCTTACAACATCATGTGGGATTTTCAGGGGGACGAGAAAAAGTTGGGGCCAGGGGCAGTCCCAGGGCCACCTGAGGGGTCCTCTGAGGGGCCAGGTGCCTGGGTCGGGGATACAGATAGCCCTGCCTCACTGCTCATCACAACACTCTTTAGAGATGAGGAGATGGGCCCAGAGGGGTCGAGTCACCTCCCCAAAGACCCACAGCAAAAATGGCCATCTGAGGATTCAACCCTAAGACTGTCTCACCCCAAACCCTGTGCTCAGTCTTTGAATTCTGATTTAGCCGAACAAGAGGGGGGTGTCCAGGATGGCACCCCCTCCCATCGGGCTGGAGACTGTGCTCAGCACCGGGGCCCGGGGCCAGTGGCTGAGCCCACCGGCCCCCTGCGTCCTGGCTGAACAATGGAGGGCACCAGATTTGGCAGAAAGCACACAGGACGCCCAGTCAAGCTTCGACATCGGGTGAACGATGACTGCATCTGGCCCGGCCCTGAACAACATCAGGAGATGCTGGGAAGTAACGGAAAGACGTGCTCCTTGTTTCTCTGAAGCTCAGCCGGGTCTCCCTTATCTTAATCGGGCAACCCTGGCGGGAGAAGCACCACCCTGTCGGGGAGCTCGACCCATGCACGGGCCGAGGGGCCGCGTGCATGGGTGTGTTATCCGCGTGGCTCCATGTCCACTGGCTGGTGCCGCGGGGCTCTCCTGCCCCGTCCACAGGCTGATGATGGGGACAAAGCGCCGCTCTGTCCCGGGGCGCTGAGCCAGGCTTGGGCCCTGTCGGAACGTCCCCTCTCTTTTAACCGCAGGACCACCCAGGAAGGACGTTTCCGCGTCACCCTCATCCTGCACTTTCACAGACAGGACACTCAGAGGGGCAGCGGCAGGAGGTGGGTGGCTCACCCGACATCCCGTAGCGGGAGGCAGGCACCCCGTGTGCCCCCGGGGCCTCGGGGAAGGGCAGCCGGGCCCGCGAGCCCCGGTTTGCTGCGCGTTCCCGGAGCTGCCGTTTTCTGGGGTGCGGGAGCCGTGGGGAAGCCACCCTCCCCCATGAGCTGGGGCTGTGGGCGCGTCTGGGAGGCACACCTGCTGCTGCTTTGTGCTTTACATAAAACACGGCTGGGGGGGGAGGTAGGGACTCCACAGCCAGGGAAACAAACAGAAAACGGTAGCAAGGGGGGCTTTCCAGCACTTAATTCCACAAAACAGACGCCCACGGGCAGCCGTGGAGGAACAGTGGCTCCCTTGCAGCCCTCACATCCCCCTGAGGCGCCTGTGCAGCACCCCCTGTGCCGGCTCGGGGTTCTGGGGAGCAGGGAGGCAGGGAGGGCTCCTCTCTGTCCCCTTCTCTCCCAGAGACCTGCTCGCTGTAGCCACTTTGCAAACCAGATTCCGTCTCCCTCTTGACTTACATTGTCTTCCTGGGAACAAGAAGGAATAGGTCGTGAGCACCGACTGTGCTCAGAACAGACCAGCCGAGGCTCCTGTAATCCCCGAAACAGCTCCTCCAGGAGGCATCCCCCCAAAGCCTGGCAGCTCAGCTTGCCTTTCCTTTCTGTTGCTTCTCGAAAGTCATTTCTTTGGTGGCAGCCCGTCCCGAGCTGACACACAACCACGGACGGTCCCCGTGGCTTCCGCTCGGCGTGCCTGTCCCTGCGGTGCCACGTGGTGCATCCGCTCTCACAGGTGTTATGTTCCAATGGGTTCCGCGTGGCCAAGCTGGTCCTGAGGGCAGCTGGATGGAAGGGGTTCTCATGAAGCCCACCTGGCTCCCGGGGCTCCAGTCTGGGCTCTCAGACCTGCTGCCCCGCCCCCGTGCTCTGGCTGAGGACACGGAGCCTGGACCCACAGCCGCCCGCCTCCTAGCCCACCCAGTGGGGTGATGCTGGGAACACAGGTGCCGGGAGCACCTGGCCTGGGGAGCCAGTGACAGCACCGGGTGGCAGGGCCAGATTCCCGGGGTCAGGTGGGGGTCTCCTCCCAGCACCCCCCCACCCCACCTGGGGACTGGGGGGTGCAGTGGGGTGGGAAGACCTGAGCTCAAGTGCGGGTGCTCAGGGTTCCTTCTGCGATAACGATGGCCATGGTGATGACAAAGAGAACAGAAAGAGCAGCCCTGTAACTGAGGGTCTCCCAGATTCCAGAGCTTTCTATGGGCCGCCACCGGTGCTCTCGGGGAGCCCGCAGGAGCCTTAACCATTCTGGGCAGAGTTCTAGGCCTGTGTCCCCTTGTCCGAGGGTGGCCCTGGGGAAGCACCTGGGAAGTTGTGCATGGCCCCCAGGCCCCACTCGGGGTACTGATGCTGGGGACTGGGGTGCAGAGTAAACAGCAGGAGCTCCAGGCCCTATGCTCCAGGGCTCCATGCTCTGAAGCTGCTGCCTTGAAACTCCCAACAATTTGACCTTCAAGTTTGTGCGTGTATCTGAAGTCCAAGGGTACAGCGGAGCGCGCACGGGGACTCGGCTCACGGCGTCTTGCCTCCCATCACCTCCAGACCCAGACTGGACTTGCACGGATGGGTTCTGGGCTGCTCATCCCTCTGCCCTGCCCCGTGACCCTCCTGCCCTCCACCCTGCCGGGGCCCAAGGGGACTGACGGTCCGGAGGTGAGCGGCAGGGCTCTGGGGTCTGCCCTCTCCCCCATAGCCCTGTGCCCGGTTGGGGGGCACAATGAACACCACATATGAAACCCACAACTGCTCAAGACAGAGGAGAAAGATTTCTTCGTGCTTTTGAGCAAGGAGCCCTGCTCAGGGGGCTGGTGTGGCTGGGTCCCTGAAGGACTCCCTCCCTTTCGCTTCCCACTGTCCTCCTGGGAGGAATCCTTGAAGGAGCTCCCATCTCAAGCCTGCTCCCAGGAACCCTGGCCTAAGACAGCCTTCTGCCCCCATGAGGCGTGTCTCCTCTGGGGCCTCCCCTGAGACACTGTGGCACCCCCGTCCCTACTTACCTCCCTCTGCCCCTGCCCCTCACCCAGGCCAGCCAGGTTCAATCCCACTCCTCTGTATCCACTTGGGGGACACGTCCTCTGTGAACTTCCGGAACCTCTCCTGGTCTGGCTGGCCTGGCACCTGCTCCATTCCCCTGGCCTCCATGACATGGCCTCCTTTCCCTCTCTCCTGAGAAACATGCTTCCTAGTGCAGGAGCTGAACTGTGCCCCCCCCATGCAAATGCTGAGGTCCTTCCCCAGCACCCCAGAATGTGGCTGTAGGTGGAGGTAAGGGCCTTTAAAGATGTAATTAGGGTAAAATGAGGTCACTGGGGTGGGCCTGATCCAATATGTCCTCACAGGACGAGGGGATCACGACACAGACACACAGAGGACGACCACAAGAGGACGCAGGAAGGAGGAAATGGTGTCTACAGGCCACGGAGGGAGGGCTCAGGGGAACCAACATGCCCACAGCCCCCAGACGCTGGGGAGCAACGTTTCTGCTGTTTAAGCCACTGGTCTGGTGCTTCTCGTGGCGGCAGAGCCAACCAGCACAGTGGGGCAGCTTGGCTTCTCTGCCCAGGCAGATGCCCCAGGAGCCGTCCCTGCACGGGCTGACGGTGGCATGTGCACACGATCCTCCCATGAGAACCCCTTCCATCCAGCTGCCCTCAGGACCAGCTTGGCCAACAGAATGTGGTGGCAGGGACTTGTGGGGTTTCCCAACCTGGGGCGTGAGAAGTCATGTGGGTGTCTCGGAGCACTCACTCTGAGAACCCAGAGCCACCTGAGAAGAGAAAATCCCCAGTTACATGGAGAAGCTGCACGGAGGTTCTGTGGTCAACAGCCCCAGCTGGACTCCCAGCCACCTACCAGCATGAGTCGCCAGCCACGGGAGTGGCCTCCCTGGACATCCAGCCCAGTCGAGCCTTCAGATGACAGCAGCCCACCCAACATCCTACAGCAACCGTACGTGAGACCCAAGGGAGAACTCCCTGCTGAGCCCCATCAAACCATAGACCCACAGAACACAGGGACTAAATCATGCTGTAGGTAGTTACAACAGCAGCAAATAACCAGAATACCCTTAAGAGGTCCCGGCTCTGCCCTTGGGGCCGCACAAAACCCTGGCCATCGGACAGCTCCTTAGGACTCTGCAGACAGTGGCCAGATCCACAGAGCTCTTTCCCTTGGGGAAACAGCCCCGATTCCTACATACCCTCCAAGGTTCCAACTTTCCTACCCACTCCCTGCTATTAAACCCACTCTAGTGTGTCAATCATTACCCAGACGGACCCACAGCAAGCTTCCGTGCTTCAATCAATGGTGCCATTAGCCCAGATGCTGCAGAACCATCCCCTCCTTTATTCCAAATACTCTGCTTCTGTTAATGTGACTGAAGATTCAATTCTTTTACTAAACCTCACCCCATCATCAGCTCAAATGAAGCTCATGTCATTGACTCCCTGTGGACAGAGCAGGCTCCAAGGCAGTTTCTGCATTTTGCGGAAACAGCAGGAGACCCGCTGATCCCTCACACAGGTCACCAGTAAAGACTTTCAGGAGCCCCGGGAACTGGGGCAGAACATTCCCCTCTGCCAGCAGGGAGGCTCTAATGAGTGAGTAGGAGGACAGGAGAATCAGCTTTAAAACTCCCACCCCCCAAATAAAAGCCAGTGCGACCAGAGATAATGCAATTTGTCACACATATGTGATATATTTTTTTAAAACACTTTCAGGTTTTAAAAAATTCACTGATTTTCTGTCACCCACCAAAAACCAGAGGAAAAAATACATATTCCATCATTTAAAAATTCAAAATACCTTCTCCTCCAGGGTTTGAATCTGCCCTCCCCAATTCAAATGTGGGTTTTCCGAGAATGTCTCCTTCACGTGACTTTTCTTCCACCTGAGGAATAAATTGTCAGTCACACGCTATTTAGAGAACAAAAGCTTCTGTGAAACATGCCAAGGAAACTCTGTGCACCGTCAGCGTTGGGGGACAAAGCCTCACCCTGGAGGCCGCGCAGCCGTGGCACGTGGGAGGTCCCCTGCTCACGGCTCCTGGCACCGGGAGATTGCCCGCTAAGCGGATTGACCCCTCGGCCCCTGCAGACACCAACAGGTCTTTGCAAGTGTGAGAAAAAGGAGAGAAGGCTGTTTATCCTAAAGATCTGGGCTCCCCACCCCCTGTGATGGCTTCATTTCACGGTGGAATCGCAAAGCCTCCAGCCACTTAGTCAGACAAAGAGAGGACATGTTTTTACGGGGAAAAGCATGTGGGTTTAATCTCAGAGTTTTAAGCGACCGAGGTTCAGAGCGGATTTAAGCGGTTTTAGCAGATGCCGCATTCCGCGTGAGAACCACGAATGCGACCGCACAAGTGGCGTCCCTTGGTGTTCTAATGCGTTATATAAGCACGTTTGTATAAATGTTTTCCTGGGTTGGATAAATAGTGCTTTTCTGCTTAAATTTAATCTGGGTCCTTGAGAATTAATTTTACTGATCTTTTTGTGACCCACGAGATTTGTCCTTCATGAAAATTTCAAACGTGAAATGAAATGTTGCTGAGCTCATTTGTCCCCAGCACCGGCTGGCGGCATCGGGCGCAGAGGAGAGCCGGGAAGCATTTGGGGGCGCCGGCAGGCAGATGCACCCCACAGGTGTTTGCCGACCATAGACCGCGGGCTGCGGGCCCGCAATTGCAAGGAGGAGTGAACAAGGGAGGAGAGGAAGGAGCAGGAGGTCGAATCTAGTGGAAACTCATATGTAGATGGGGGTTTGACCGCAAATGGGATGGGAGCTCAATGGGATGTGTCGAGCAGCGGAGTGACAGTTTTCTGCCTAGTGTCTCGGAGGGTCCCTGGGGTGCTGTGTGTGAGGGTGGCCGATGAGGGCAGAGGCGGGGAGACCGGGCTCGTGGCGGTGCTGGCTCAGAGCCGCCGGGGGGAAGCGGAGGCCGTGGGCTCCAGCTCACGGCTGAAGGCAGAGCCCGTGGCACTCACCCACAGTCTGGAAGTGGTGACGGAGTGCAGACTCGTGGCCAGCCCCTGATGTGGAAAGGACGCAGGGCCATTGGCTGGGGTGGGATGACTGGAAGGAGCAGCTTCTGATTGGGAATTAGAAGGTCTGTGTTCTCGGTGACGACTGTGAACCCACGGCAGGGACGTGGCCAGCGGCACAGGCCTGGTGCTCCAGAGGGGCTGAGGGCCCGGCGTCCTGGGGTGGCTGCAGTGCATCGACCCGTGGGTCGGGGACCGGGCGTGGGACAGGCACACGTGGACAAGCCAGACCGGGGAATCAGCAGCCCTGGGGACAGGGCAAACGTCTCAAGCTCTCTCAGCCTCTGTTTTCCCAACTGGACGTGGGATAGAAAGGGTGCGTGAGAGTGAGAGTGTCACCCCGGGTCAGAGTGTGCTCAGGCCAGGCAGGCAAAGCACAGGGGCCAAGGGCTGAGAACAGAGGTGTACTGGGGGCCAGCAGGCCTACTAGGGGCTGAGCTGGCACCCAGGCCATGTCCCTGGGGCTTCGGTGACTGGGAGTCCTGGAGAGCGTCCAGCGGGGGAGTGACAAGGCCAGCAGGAGATCACTCTTCACACCTGGCACGCACCATGTGCCCAGTACACAGTGCCAACTGACGGTAATGCGTTCACCACTCTGATGATCCTGGGTCCTGCCCACCGCTTGTCCCTGTCCTGGCCATCAGCTCACGCGAGCCTCCCTCAGAGGGTCACGAAGCAGAGATGGGACACCGAAAGGATCTGAACCGATCTTGGAATGGAGGGCTCAGAGAGGTTAAGCAACTTTTCCAAAGTCACATAGCAAGCAAAATGACAACGGTGTATGAACGCAGGTCAGCACCTGATTCTTCTCTGACACAGGACTCCTGGGATTCAGAATGGGTCCTGGTGTCAGCACTGGCCTGGGAGCCGATGGCCACCACCCTGGACAAGCCCACCACGCGGGGGCCCGGGTAATCACAGGGCCCTTGGGAGAGGAAGGTGGGGGTGAAGTCGGAGGGGAGGGGCAGGTGTGACCAGAGCCCAGGTCAGGGTTGTGCAGAGAAGGGGCCACGAGCCTCCAGAAGTCGGAAAAGGCCAGGAGCCCCCAGGAGGAACCAGCCCTGGATTTCAGATTTCTGACCCCACAACAGTTAATGATGAAATTTCTGTTCTATGCCTAACCTCTCCCTGCCATGTCTGGTGCAGCTGGGAACGCAGATCTGGCAGCCTGACAGCTGGTGTTCAAATCCCCGCTCTGCCACGTCCAGCGGGATGACGCTGGGGACATCACTTAACTCCAACATGCCTCAGTCTCCCTATCCATACTGTCGTCTGCTCCATGGGACCCTCCTCGTCCACCCTGCACCGTCCAGGCTCCTCCTGTAGCCCGCTTCCCATCACCAGCCCCGGGGACGCTGCCTGGTGTTCAATGAACATATACAATGTCCTTGCTGGCCTCCCCAGAGGAAGGCCACCTGTCGGAAGAGGCTCTCGCTCCATGGCGGCCAGATCTGTCTCCCCTCCTCTGCTGTCCCTCTGTCCCTTTGTGCTTCCCATAGCATGCTCACTGCAGCCCTGGCCTGGACACCGTCACCCTCCCAGTGTTTGGGGGATGGCCTAACTCTGCCTTTGAGCCAGTGCTCTAGTGGGGAGCTGGCTGGGGAAGCCCAGGTCCTGCCTGCAGAACCCCCCTGGTTACACCCATTGTAGCAGGTGCAGCAGAAATGGGCCAGCCGGGGGAGTGTGGCTTTTGTCCTGCAGGCAGCAAGAGGGCCCTCTGGTCAGCAGAGCCGAGGACAGGCAGGGACTGTGGCGTGCCCACCCCTGGGCCTGGCACAGGCTTGCTGAAGACCACCAAGCCGAGTTCCCAGGAGCAGTGAGGGGCTCTGGTGTGGGCATCCCGGCATCACCAGCCCCAGGCCCCCAGCACCCACCCTAGCCAACTTGTCCTGCACTGAGCCCTTTATTCCCCATGCAGCTCTGTCGGGTGCGGACCAGCATTGTCCTGTTTCACTGGGGAGGATCGGGGCACACGCCTCCGTTTCTGACGGGGACCAGAGCCTTTACTGCAGGCCTGCTTGGTCTCATCAGCTCCAGCTCCTGCTCTGGACCTGGTGCCCTCTGGCCCTGCCCCAGGGACGGAGTGCAGGGCTCCCCTAGGAGCCAATCCCAGGGGGAGACCTCACTGCAGGCAGCGGGATGGGCAGCGTGGGAGAGAAGCCCCGCACGTCCTGGGCAGCTCAGGCGAGGCTCTGCCTGCGGACAGATGAAGCCTGGGATCTGTGACCCAAACAGCCAGGGCTCACGTCCACGCAGGGTGGCGGTGCTCAGCGGCACGGCCAGTCACGCAGGGGGCAGCCCAGGGAGCCCTGCTCCCACACACAGGCCTGGGAACAGAGCTGGTCCTGTGCCCTGTGTCACATCCTCCCGCGTGCCCAGGAAGCAGGGAGGACTGGGCGTTGCCATCGCGGGATTCTCCACCACACATTCTAGCAGCTTCTCTCCAGGTTGGTGGAGGGGCTCCGAGGAGGTTTGCTCCAGCCTAAACAGTGAGGGCAGGACTGAAACCCCATTTTAGTACACCTGTGCCCTGGCCCTCCAGGAGACCGTGGCTGGAGACCCTTCAGGGGCACCGATTCCAGCCCACTCTGTCACAGGCGGGGAAACCGAGGCTCAGAGAGTTCCGGCACCAGGGCAGAGGTCTGATGGCCAGGGCGTGGCACACGGGGGTCCTTCAGCAGCATCTGTCAGCGGACAAAGGAATAAATGGATGGCAGGACAGGGATGATGACCCATCCTCCCCAGAAGACCCTCTTCACACCTGTCGCTCCCCTTCTTGACACCTGCTGTTCCCTCTGCCGGCAACGCTCCTCTCGAGGTGTTGGCATGACCAGCGCCCTCACCGACTCCAGGTAGTACCCAAGTTTTAAGATTTGGAATCCAAAAACTGGAAACCTTCCCCAAACATTTCATTTTCCCTTTCTTGCCTTTCTCGCTAGTTCTTAATGCTAATTCATGAGCGACTTCATTAATCTTGCTTTTGTCTGCTTCATTCACAGAGGGAAAGCACCGTGTCGACAGGAATTCTTATTGACCTCGGATGATCCCCCACCCCGAGAACAGGGCCTAGCACAGCAGGGGTGCACAGCCGTTGTCTGGTGAATGAATGAGCCGCGAGTGAACGAATGCACCCTAGTCCCCCCAATGGAAGTCCGACTACCTGAGCCTACTGGGCTGGCCAGGTGGTGCAGAGCCCGGCCCGCCGGTCACCCTGGCCGAGGGGCCAGCCGTGAGGGCCGCCCTATCGGACCCTGCAGCCCAGCCTGCCCACCAGCGCCACCACGTGACCTCCGTCAAGGGCGCTGGGAGCAGAAGAACCGAGCATGGTGACCTGTCGGCGTTCGGGACCCACGGAGCCGGGAGCTAGAACGAAGAGGCTCTGGTTCGGCGTCGCCAGATCTGTGATGCCTCGGATAAATCACTTTCGCCCGTTTCCTGTGAGTGTGGCATCAAGTCCCACACGCGGCTGGCCCACAGCCACGGGAACTCAACCTGCCATGTCTCTGGAGGCGGGAAGGCCAGATGCGGGTGTCAGCGGGGCTGGGCTCCTTCCAGGGGCTCGAAGGAAGAATCCTTCCTGCCTCGTCCGCCTTTTGGAGAGTTCAGGCCTTCCTGGGCTTGTGGCCGCAGCAGGCCAGCCTCTCCTCTGTCCTCACATGGCCTCCTCTGCGTGTCTGTCCTCTCTTACTGGGACGTCCGTCGTGGGGCATCAGGGCCACTCTGAATCCTCACCTTCACTAATTCCATCTGCAAAGACAATGCTCATCCCATTCCCACATGAGGCCACATTCTGAGTTTCGAGGTGGGCATGAATTTGGGGGACACCGTGCACCCCAACACGGGAGCCCTGGATTCCTCACGTGTCCTGGGAGGCTAGGGTCGCCCCCTCTTGTGATCCACATGTTCCCGTGGGGGGTCCAACGGGACTGCCTACAACGCCCTCCCAGCCCATGCACTTCAGGGGTCGGGCTGGGGGCACCAGTCTGGGTGGAGAGCCACAAGGCCACGTGAGACACGTCGATCCCCGAGGGATCCAGGGACACGGGGTTGGCTGGGCTCCACTGCGTGAGGTCTAAGCTATGCGGTGCCCTCACTTCACCCCCACTCTGGGGCCCGGCAGCACCCAAGGAAATGTTCCACCGTGACGCAGGAGCCCTTGACACGGCTCAGCGGTGCTCATCCAGGACCGGCTGGACCAGGCACCCAAGGGCCCAGAGCAGGGCCGACGTTGGCTGCCTGGAGCCTGGCTCAGCCTCAGGGTCAGCGGTGAGGTGCCCACACCCCGGGCAGCCTGGACCCACGGGCGGGTTGGCACCTGCCCACTCTCCTTTGGCTCTAGAAAGATTGTGGTGCACAGAGCCGCTGGGCAATGAGCCACCAGGAAGGGACGCCACGTGCAGGGCTGCTCGGGAAGCTGGCGGGAGGCCCGATCTTTGCTCCGTGGGGAGGCTGCCCCGCTGACCCCACAAGGCTCTGATGGAAGGCAGTCGAGCTGGGCACTGGCTCTGGCGCCTGGATTTCTGGGAGCAGACCTGCTGATCTTGCAGCAAACTCTGCAGTGGGTTTTTGCCGAAAACTGAGCACAGTCCAGGGGTCAGACACCTGGAGAGCCCGCCCCTTCGGGGGTCCCCCAGCCTCAGAGAGCTGCACCCCAGGATGGACATCTGTATTCCTACCTGCTGAGGGGTGTTACCAAGGACAGCGAATGTCAGGAGAAGGCACGTGGGAGGCCCAGAGAAGGCCGGCTGCCGCCCCGGGCCTGCCCCCGCCGAGCCCTGCTCCCCACCTGCAGCCCTCCTGTGCCCCTGCTTGCTCCGGGCGTGTGCTAGTTGGCTCTGCCCCAGCCCTCCTGCGTGGGACTCTGCAGGCTGATGAAGGGCCCGGGGAGATTCTGTGCAGCTTCCCAAACCGTAGCCAGCCCAGCGCGCTGAGGTCCCAGCTCACCTCCATTATCCAACCGCCAGCTGTCCACTCGGGGCCCAGAAGCCCGGCTTCGGACGGGCCTTCACACTCAATGCCAAAAATCCTCTGAGAGCTGCTTGGACAGGTGGCTGTCTAGGCCCTTCCTGAATGCTTCCAGGGACAGGGAGCTCACTACCACACAAGGCAGCCCAACCAGCTGCTCTGGTGGTTTGAAGGCGTTTCCTGCGCGGCTTGAAGGCTTTTGCTCCCTAGCACATGCAGGGGCTGAGCCTGGAGTCTGGGCCTGGCTCTCTCCCAGCCTGCACTCTCTCTCCATCAGCCTTTGGTTCCCCATCTGTGCCGGAAGCAATGGGGGCCTGTCCCCTTTGTGAGAGCTGGGGACGTTGAGGGGCCAGCCAGTCAAAGCATGGGGTTGGGGGTCTCTGGGGACCCAGGGACAAGGTGTCTCTCCCATGTGATTCAGTCAATGGGGTGAAGCAGGAATGACCAGGATCAGGGAGCAGAGGAGCGGGACATCTCAGGGCCACTGGGAGGTGTGAAAACAGATTCTCAGGCCCTGCTCCCACAGGCTCTGACAGGAGACCCTGGCGGGGGGGGCAGGGATCTGCATTTTAGCCAGGGTCCAGGGAATTTCCTGTGGCTGCTTGCAGGAACCCATGCTAATGCAACACATTCTGCTCCTGGGGGGGGTGGGGGATCGTGGACGGGACCGCGCAGCCGCTTGCCTCGGGACCCAGAACATTCCAGGGGTAGAGTAGCCGCAAAGGGCCCCTGGGTGACACCAGCAAGGGAGATTTGGAGGCAGAGCTGTGACTGCCCTGGCCTGCGCCACCATGAAGCTCACATGGCAACACGCACACACACACGCACATTTGCACGCACACGCGTGTAGCAGGGCACTCGCACAGGCCCACGTGGTGGCACACTGCACGTGCACACACACACCATGCACACACACCCGCAGGCATTTGCACGCTGGCACGGGCATGCACACACACGCAACGTGTCCTCTCAGCCACCTGCCCTGCGCTGCACGCAGACGGGACAGCCTGTCACATTGTGTTCTAATGACCGAGCAGCCTGTAAAGGCCCTCATCTCCGCTGATTCGGCAGGTGGCGTGCAGGCCCGCTCAGTGCCAGGACCTGCACTGGGCACTGCGGGCGCTGCCTCTGCCCGTGCTGAGCTCACAGTCTCCGCGGGCATCAGACCGGTAAGCAGGCGGGAGCGCCGGGGCTGTCCACGTGGGTCCGGGGGCAGCCCAGGGGAGCCGTGCGGTGTGGGGGACCCGAGGGTTGAGCTCGAGGCCGGGAAGGGCAGGACAGGAAGCTGGCGGGGTTCAGGCACCTTGTCCCCAGCTGACGCAGGTGAGGCCCAAGGTGGCTGGGAGACCAGGAGGGACGCCCAGGTGTGGGAGGGGCAGGGAGCAGGTGAGGCTGAGCGAGCTTGTTCTAGAAGCCCGGGATGGGGAGGATGGTCAGGGTGGCTCCATTCCTCCTCCCACGGGCCCCCACCCCTCGCCTCCTCTGTCCCCTTAATCCTTCAGGTGGAGCCTGGAAGGAGAGCCCCACTCTTTGGGTTTCCCTGCTCAGTCTGTCCGCATCCTCCTGCTCCCTTCTCCCCCAGGCCCTGCTCCCAGCACATCCTCCTCTCTCGGGACACAGGAACAGCCCCTTCTGTCCTAATCCTCTAAGAGAAGACAGGGCAGCCTGGCAGCCTGCCAGCAGGGGAAGACAGGGCGCAGGGCACCCCCGGTGTCGAGATGCGCGCACCAGCTCCTGGCCCAATGTACTCACTCCTCAAAGAGCCAGCGGAGGGAGGGCTTGTGCCCTCTGCTTTCAGGAATGGGGAATCTGGGGCACAGAGAGGTCGAGGCTCTTCCCACCGTCACACAGGGGCGAGCAGGGAGCCAGGAGTCACACGCAGTGTCGGGGGCCTGGGCGCCTCACTAATGTCGGGGAGGGATGAGGGAGGTGTCGCAGACCAGCCATGGAAGTGGGGGCCCCGTGATGGGGCCCTGGCTCTGACCCTGGCCAGCCCTGAAATCCCTGCCCTCCCCGGACTCGGTGAGGCTGAGTGGAGGCTGCCTGGTTCCGGAAGGAACCGTTCTGATGGATGAGCCCGCCGCTGGAAACGAAGTTAGTGCCACAACGAATAAGGAAGCAGCTCGGGAAGGAGGAAGCATCGTCCTCAGATTTTAAGAACTGGGCGGTCAGTGGGGAGGGAGGGATTGTCACCTGCACTGTGTCGGGGACCAAAGGATAAAAGAGGAGGAGGTGGCCCCTCGCAGGGCGAGTCCTCTCTGCTGCCAGAGCCTTTTCCCTGCCCTGAACCCCGGCCTGCGCCAGGGGCCTCCTGGGCTCTTCGGTGCTCGGAGCTGGACGGTGCATCTGAGGGCAGTTGCATCACGTGTGTGCCCGTGTGTGTGCGTTAGTGCACACATGTGTGTATGCCCGTGTGTGTGCACACGTGTGTGTGCGTGTGTGTGCGCACACCCAAATGCAATGGTGCACTGCAGCAGGCAGGGTTTTGCTCTTCCTCAACACCATGCAAATGCCACCTTCTCCAGGGAGTCTTCCCAGACTCCCTCCCCTGGGCCCCTCCATCTCTGTCATCTGCATTATCCTGGACCACGTGGTCCTGAGGGTGGGCTGGGTCTGATGGGCTCCGAGTCTCCCCGGGATAGCCTAAGTCTGAGGGGGGTAGGTGCTCAGGGACCCAGGCCTGATGTTGGAGCTGGGGGTCGTGGACATTCTCCAGTGAAGGACCCCAGGAAGTGACCCAACCCGCGGGCAGGCAGCAGCCCAGGACCTGAGCAGGAGAGCTAGTCGGTGAGCGCCACAGGACCCGGGCGGCCTGGGCGTGTCCTCTTGCCTGGACAGAAGGCAGCTCCAGGAACCAGGAGAGTCTGGCACTTGCGCCCTGCAGAGAAGCAGCCTCGACGCGGGCTCCGGATCCTTCTCCAGCCAGAGGGGCGTCTGGGAGTTTTCCAGGTATGGGTCTCTCCCTGCCCACCGCTTCTCTGAGCTACTCGTTCTAATCATCTTTCTCTGCTGCCCTGTTGACAGTGACTTCCCCGGTCACCCAACAGTGGGGCCACCCAGGTCCTCCCTAGCCCCGCGTCGGCCCCAAGCCCCGCTGGGCCCCTCCCCCCGCCACAGCCCCTCCCCCCGTGGCCCCGCCCCCACCAGGGCTCCTGGGGGCTCCCTGCCCTCTCCACAGGCCTCCTCTAGCCAGCAGCCAAAGAGCTCCTTCCGAGATGCCCTGACCAGGCCACTGCCCTGCTCAGTCTTCGCTGGCTCGCCATGGCCCCCGTGCATCGCCCTGGCTCCCGGACTGGGCAGAGGGAGGCCAGGCTGCCGGTTCCTCGATCTCAGGACCAGGCCCCGTGGCGCCCAGAAGCTGCTCAGCACACGTTTGCTGAGCCAGAGCCAGGAGGTGGTAGGTCATTCGGCCACTTCTGGATATTTAGTTACAGGTCCCAGACCCAGCCTGAACCCCTCCCTTGCTGGCCCCTCACCCTGTTCCCTCCCACCTCCGCCACCACCACCCACCAAAAAACAGGAAGTCTCCTGAGAAATGGGCTCCCGGCCAGGGGCCAGCTGCCTAATGTGGCCAGGAGTCACGGCGAGGGTGGCTTTGTCCTTTCTCTTCCCGGCATACATGTACCCTTTCCTAAAACACATCCTGACCCCGAGGCTTGATCGTGTCTGCCCATCTCAGTGTCCCCCATCTGGCACGGAGCAAGCGTGTGACTGAGCAGCTGCGGGCCACCAGGGTCAGTCCTCCCTTGGAAGCGTCCACATCGGGGTAGAAGGGCCCCCTTGCTCCCCCGGGACACGGAGCGTCAGGGTTTGATCTGGGGGCTTCCCGCCACGTGGCGCGAGCCTGTCTGCACGAGGCAGGAGGGAGGCTGGCTCCCCACAGGAGTGGAGAGGACAGAGGGTAGGGGAGGGGGAGAGAGAGGCAGAGAGGGGGCGGGGAGAGCTGGGGACAGCTGTGCCCAGCCCACTGGACCCCCGAACGCTGAGCCCAGCAATGGCCTTCCCTGTTTAACGGCACGTGCGCTGTTCCTCCGTCCCCGGGCACCGCCCACCAGGCTGCGTTTGTGCCTGACGCTGGCGTCCGAGGCAGCCGGCCGCGGTGACAGGGCACTCGGCCTTTCCGCATCCGCACCGGAAGGCAGAGCGCACGGGGCGTGAGCCTCACCAGGACCCTGAGGAATTGCAGCCCATACTCCCATTTCAGGGACGGGGAAACTGAGGCCCCGGGCAACCCTGCTGCGTGAATTAGGAGATGCGCGAAGCCTCTGCCCAGAGCCCGACTCCGAGGGACTCACGCAAATGCCGATGCTATTCCTGTGACGATCGGATTGGATTCCAGAGCGCAGGACGCGAGACGTTTGAGGAGGAGTCAGAGACCGGCAGAGCCAGGCCCTTCGTCCACGCCATCCAGTGAGCAGCTGGCCCAGAGCTCGCCACCCCCCCCCCCAGCGGCTGGGTGGCTGTGGGCATGGCCCGAGGGCAAGGTCTGGGCAGCACCCCACCCGGCCTCCCCCAAGCCCCTTATACAGGGCGGTGTCTGCCTTCCCCACAGCCCCAGCGTCCTGGCTCTGACGGTGCTGCCCTGAAAACACGGGGGTGTGGACAGCTGGATGGGGCAGCTCAGGGCCCTGCTCTTAGCTCTCTGGTGAGCTTGTTAATGTCTACACGGCCTGGGGCTGGCCTTTGGCAGCCGCTGTCCCCTTCCCTGGACACCCACTCACCGCCAGGACCCGTCTCCCTGGAGCACTAAGGGCTCCCCACTCTGTGCTCCTGGGCCCATGCCCCCAGAGTGGCCGAGGCGGTCTTGTGAAGACCTACTGTGTGCCAGGGGCTCTGCCAGCTGCGTGGCCGTCCCAGGGAGCCTCCACCAGCTACGCTGCCTCTGTTTCAGACCTCACCGCGGTCTCTTCACCGCATCCAAGCTCCCCGGGGAGAGCCACCGGGGCTCCTGTTTCACAGTGGTGGGGGTGGGGTGGAGACAGAGAGACGGGCCCCCTGAGTGTCAGGGGACAGACCAGTTACCCCGAACCTCTGCTGGCTGACCCCACATTGGAGACCGCCGCTGGAAATGTGGGCAGGGACGCAGGGCAGATGTGGCTGGCAATGTCCCCCCAACTAAGGACAGAAGAGTGGGTTCAGAACTGGGCTCTGAGGTTGGGGTTCCGTGGTCAGCTGCTGGCCTGGGACATTCCCGAGCCCCTGGCTTTGCTCCCAGAATCACAAGCTGTCCTCTTCTTGGTCCTGTGGGCCTCTTATAACAGTTTGCAGAGCAAGTTCGTTCCCTGAGGGGGCTGGTGCCTCCCCGCCTGCCCGGCCGCGGTGGTGCAGCGAGCCAGGCACAGCAGTGCGCGTGAGGCTGCGTGCGCCCGCCCCCCTCCGGTGGGATTGCTCAGTCAGAGCGCTCGGCTCTCGGAAGCTGGAGTCCGGGTTCCCTGGAAGGCCGAGCCCAACGGATCAGCTTCCTACTGCCGGACGACCCCTTGCCGCAGACCCACACACATTTATGGTCTCACAGTTTGCGAGCCGGCCCGGTGCTTCCCGGCCCCTCCAGACGGCAGGCGCTGGGGTTCCCCCGGCCGTGTTCTCACCTGAGGCTCACCTGGGGAGGGTCTGCCTCTGAGACGGCTCCGGGGGAAGGCAGATTCATTTCCTGTGGCTGCAGAGTGGCTCGTCTGGCTGACCTCCTCACAATGGCTGCATACGTCATCGGGTCAGCGAGGTGTCCCCAGAACGAGTCTGCTCAGTCTTGGAAGATCTAAGGTGACCAGGAGTGACCATGGCCACACACAGGTCTCACTCACACGTGGAGGCGTGAGCACCAGCAGGCAGGGGTCCTGGGGGCCGTCCTAGGGTAGCCCCCATGCCACGGCCACGTTTTCCTGCCAAAGCTTTTTAGGGGTTACAGTCCCAGGGCAGCACATAAGGGGCGGAGGGAGGTGAGGCCACCTGAGGCCAGGGAGGACAGAAACACCCTAAGGGGCGTGTCAAGCTGGCCGTGGCTGGTTGCTTGGCCATGCGGGACTTCTCTGGACCGTCCCCGGCAGAGGGCAAAGGGGGTCCATTTCCCACCTCTCACTGGACAAAGTTGTCCCGTGGGGGACACTGGGAGGTGGTGCAACTTGGCCAGGCTGGGGGCAGGGCAGCCGGCCTTCCCTGGTCAGCAGGTGCTCCAGCCTGCACCCTGGGAGCCACTGCCACAGCCGGCCGTGTCAAGAGTGTGTGTACTGCGGCCGCGGAGCTTTCCCACCGGGCAGCGGCTGGGGGCGCCAGGCTGGCGCTCCGCGGGGTCTGATACAGGTGTCGTCGGCCTCAGCTCCTCACACCATGGGGGCCCCTCCCCCCTGTGCCTCCGGGAGGACACAGCTCAGCTGCACCTGCCCGACCGCCCCCCATCCTGGCCGGCTCCCACGGGCTCACCATGCCTGAGAACAGGGCTTTGGGCGCAGCGTGGGGCGTGCCCGGTGGGGGTGCGCCGGTGGGGGTGCAGGGACAGTGCTGGCACACCTCCCATGGCCCCTGAGACACACCGGACCGGTCTGCCTCACGTCACCTGGGGGAGGTGCCTCCAAGACCAGGTCTGACTCTCCTGTCCCAGCTCCGCGTTGCCCAATTTCCCAACTTACACGAAAGGCAGAGGTCGTAAGCCTCACCTCCAGCACCTCGTTTTAAAAACTACCAACTCCTGTCCTATCTTGTCTTACTCTGCCTACTTTCCCCAAATGTGGGATTATTTTGAGGCAAGCCCCTCACATCATGTCTTTTCATCCACAAATAATTCAGGATATCTCACTTAAAAGACAAGAACAAAATGTCGGGGCGTCTTGGTGGCTCAGTTGGTGAAGCGCCTGCCTTTGGCTCAGGTCATGATCTGAGGGTCCTGGGATCAAGTCCCGCATCGGGCTCCATGCTCAGTGGGGAGCCTGCTTCTCCCTCTGCCCTTCCACCCACTCGTACTCTTTTTCTTTCTCTCTCAAATAAATAAATAAAATTAAAAAAAAAAGAACAAAACGTCAATGCCATTTTAACAGCTGATTTTTAAAAAATGAATGGCCAGATATTGAATTGACCTCTTAGTCTCTTGGGGGAGGGTCAGTGTTGTGGTTTGTTTGAATAAGGATGTAAGTAAAAGCCGTAGGATATGGTGAAATTGACACGCCGTCTGAGTGTCTCGTAACCTGCAGGCTCCTCGCTGTCGTGCGGGACGCGTTTTTATCGAACTTTTTATCGAACGGGACTCCATGAACACCCACCCTCGCGCCCCAGAGGCTTCAGGCTTCGGTGTGGCCCTTTCCTAAGCAAACAGGTGCACTTAAAAACATCTTACATTTTCAGAAGTTGTGCTGAAATGTACGTAGCTAAGACCTGCCATCCGGACTGTGAGGCGTAGAGCTCGGCGGCACTGGCGCATTCCTGCGTTGTCACCACCCCGCCCCAGAACTCCAGCCGCCTGGTAAGCCTGAAACTCTGCACCCAGGGAACCCCGACTCCCCATCCCCTCCCTGTCCGATCTGCCTTCTGTCTCCAGGATCGGACTCCTCTAGGGACCTCTTCTAGGTGGGATCCCACGGCATCTGTCTTTTGGTGACTGGTTCATCTCGCCTGAGTGTCATGTCCTCCAGGCTCATCCATGTGGTGGCAGGTGTCAGAGCGTCCTTCAGTTTTACGGCCAGACAAGGTTCCATGGGAATAGTATATACCACATCGCTCTAATCCATTTGTCTGTAGGTGGACATGTGCACGCGGCTTGCTCCCCCCTTTGGGCTGCTGTGGGTGTATCTCTTGGAAACTCTGCTTTCCATCCTTTGGGGAACATGCCCAGAGGCAGAATTGTGGGGCCGTGCGTAGTGTCTTGAGGACCCTCCACACTGTTTTCCACGGCGTCTGCACCATTGCCTTTGGTTCTCAGAGCCGGTCCGTGGCAGGGCCAGGGTCAGCGCCAGCGCCAGGGGGGCAGACCCCAGCCTCACCTGCGTCTGCCTCCTCGGGTCCGTGATGGAGAGATGGGCTGGTTCTCTTGCAGCGGGGGTCAGAGTGCTGGGAAGCATGGGCGAAGCTACTAGCTCGAGCCACCCAAAGGCCACGTGCACGGCTTCAGGGCCGGCAGTTGAGATAGGGCAGCAAGCTTGGGTGGGCTCTGCAGGAGGGAAAGGAAAGAGGGTGTTTTCAGGCCAGGAAGTGGCTTGACACACAACAGCGCCCCAGCCTTATCGAGGCAAGCTCCGTGTCCTGTTGGGCACTGCGCTGGGACCTTCCGGGGTGGGTCTGGCTGTTCCCAGGATAACAAGAGACTTGCCCAGTCTGGCAGGAAGGAATTCGTGGGAATTAAGGTACAGCCCTTAGGAGCCAAGCCGGGGCAGGCAGGTTCCTTTCGGGGAAAGAAGCCGGAAGCAGCCCTGTGCTTGTGGCATCATGAGCGGGCGGGGGGGGCGGGGGAGGGCTGGGAGGCCCTGCTCACGGGCAACTTCATGCGGCACCCGGGGCTCAGCAGGTGGTGGCGGTGGGCATCTCAGGCCTGGGCGAGGGTCAGGGCTGGAAATGAAGGTCATTGTGGGGGGCAGGATGGTGCAAACCCCCAAAGTGCAGTCTGTGGGGGCGACAAGCTGGAGCCCCAGAGAGATGTCTGCTCAGGAGAGGCGGGAGGGGAAGGCGCCCCTGCAGGGAGGGGGCGATGCGAGGGGCAGAAAGGCCTCAGGGGATCCGGAGCCAGCAGAAGAAAGACCTCGGGGAGGGTGGTGCCCTGGCTCGGCTCTGTGGAGGCCACGAAGAGGACGCCCGCTGGGACAGGAAGGGGCTGCTGTTGGCCCATCTCCGCGAAGAACAGGTGCAGGGATGGGAGGGGTGAGACGGCCGAGCCCATGAGGCTGCAGGGCTTGGGATCAAAGGTGAGGCTGTCATCCCGCAGCCTGCTAAGATCATCCAGGAACCAGGTTGGCAAAGAAACCCTGAGCTTGACCCTTCCTGCGAGGCTGGGCCTGGAACAGCCCCAACGAGGGTGTGGCAGGTGAGGGGAAACCAAAGGGGCCCCGGCAGCTCAGTCCTCGAGACAAACAACACCGCGGTGTCATAGTTTAAAAGCCAAAATGCAGAAAAACCCACAAGGAGCAGAGTGTCAAGATTTCGAGTCCAGAGAGACTTGAACAAGGCAGGGGTAGGGTGAGGCACGCGGGACGCATCGCGGACGTGCGGGTCGGAACTTGTCTCCGTTTGGGACACCGGTTTCTTCACTGCAGACCCTATTTTGCACCAGTTTGGGTCTCTCACAAGACTCACCAGGTATTATATATCGTGACCACCACGGTTTTTGGTGCCTCCTTAAATTGTGTTCCTGAGGCCCCGTTCCTGGTTCGCCGCTGCACCCGCATCGGGAAGCAGACAGGCGCTGAGCCCCCAAGAGGCTTTGTCCGTGGTGCCACCGGGATGTGGCCCCGAGAGGGACAGCGAGCAGGGACACTTCTCTGCAGCCCCTGGTGCGTGCGGAGGGCTCCCTGGGCTTCTGGGGAGACGCGGGGCACCCCAGGGAAACGGGGCTTCCCCCCCGCACGGGGCTCTGCATGTCGGCTGTGGGGGACACCGTGTGTGGTGGAGCAGGGCAGAGACCTGGGGTTTGCAGAGCCTCTCCGCGGCCGCCAGCCCAGGCCTTTGTGCCTGACTTCGCGAATGACCGGGTTTTTAGAGGCGTGGTGGTTTCCTATCGTCCACCCTGGAGTCACTCTGGCTGATGGAGCGGGAAGAGCTCTCTTCTGGAATAGTCCTGTTCCAGTTTTGGGGTGCTGGCCTTTGTTTCATCCTCTGTCTGCAGACATCTGGGAACAAAAAGCCCGTTTCCCCAAGAGCGTCCCGCAGGCTTGTTAGTGCCGGGCGTGGCTCGGGAGTGTGCAGGCCCCGCTCAGAGCAGCAGAGCCTCGCTCAGTGCCTCTGAGCTCTACGCCCCGGGCTTGTTTTCTACCGTCCGCAGCCCCGGGAACCCCTGGGGGGAAATTTGGGGTATTCTTGACTGTCCCAGTAGCGGGATTTCAACGAGCAGTTAGAGGCCAGGGTGCAGGAGAGCTGGGTGGCCTGCAATATGTGGGACAGGCCCCTTAACAAAGCAGCGTTCCTCACCCCATGAAGCTTCTCGAATACCTCGGGTTATTTCTTGTGGGTGGAAATCCCCCCGATGGACGTCTGAACCTAGAAACTAACTCTTAAGTTATAAACAAACATCGACTTTGTTTATAGTTTTAATAGGAGTGGGATTTTCCAGGAATGCAACTATCGCGGAAATTGAGGGAAGATGGAACTTGCTTAATTTGGCACTTCACAAGGAATTGAGCCCATTTCACCCAAAATACAGCTCCGTCAGCAGTGTCCACCCTGCCACGGGCGTCCGTGTCTCAGCCACGCTTGTCCCGTCTACACTGCAGCTCCGCCAGCGTCTGCACGCCGACACACAGAGTTCTTAAACATGTCACTCCCTTTCCTATCATCTCTCCTTTGCGTTGTAGTCAGAGCATTGTGTAGCCTGCCACAGTTTATTAGTGTGACAGGTTAAACCATTTATTTCCTTTCGGGATTGACTTCTAATCAGGAAGAAAGGAAAGCGTGAAAATAATGTTTAAAGCAACGATGATAACATTGGATAAAGTACCAATTACTGGGTACGCTGTGGGCCGCACCCACACTGCGGACCCCTGCAGACCTGAGGCACGGTGCCCCGTTTACAAACGAGAACACCCAGACTCGCAAAGAGGGATCCCGGGAAGTGGGAAAGCAGGGATCCCCAGGGGACTGGCCCTCCAGGCACACACACGAGGCAGGATTTCCCTCCACAGGGCAGATCGAAGCGGCAGCGAGCCTCCCTGACCACCCGGTGCTCTGCTTAGCGACAGTAGCTGACGCTGAGATTCACACTGAAGGGGGGGTCGCACATCTGTCCCCCCCCCCCAGATCCCACAGCCCTTGAAAAGGAAGTCCCCTGGCCGGATGCGCCTCCCCCACAGCGGCCCTGCCAACCTCGCCAGATTAAATGCTCTCCGCCCCTCCCCGGCTACAGCCCCTCCAGCCCCTTCTGCAGACAGGCGCTGGCCCAGCCCCCGGTGTCCCCAGCCAGCTTTTGGGACACACGTTGTTTCCCACGCGAGTCCTCGTGTGCTCTTCCTCCTGTTTTATACCACACAGTTATGTCAGTTAGATCGTCACCACAGAATCGTTTGGGAACAACTGGCAATAGAAGTCAGCAGAAGAAGTTCATGAATAATGAATCCTCCTGAAACGCAGTAGAGCCACACTTGGCTATTTTTCCCTCGACCAGTATTTGTCTTGTGAAACTAGGTTAGCTGAGTGTGCAAGGCAAGGGTACCCACGCACACGACTCCCTCCATGGTTGGGACCTGCCAGAGGGGCCCTGGAGACGCGAGGGGCAGGAGCCACCGTCCGTCGTCTTCGGGTTTGGCGGCTCCGTTGTTTGAAGCACACACATTCGGGTTTGCTACCGCTGCCTGGGGAGGGATCATGGCCTCGTCGGGACGTCCTGTGCCTCCCTGTCCCTGGTTCTGTCCTTGTTCTGAGGTCTGCTTTACCCGCCATCAACGCCGCGTGCACAATATTGTGTGAAGGAGGCTCAGACCCTCTTGCTTTCTTCCGACCCAAGTCCGCATGGTGCGCATCTCCCTTCGTTGAATTTCCACCTGACTTTTCATTCTACGGGAAGTGCGTTTCTTGTACACGGCACACCCTGGGGCTGTGTTTTCTGTCCACGCTGCCGGTCTCTGTCATCCCGTTGGTATATTTAGACCGTTTGCATTTAGTGTAGCTCTAAATGTGTGCACGCTGCCATATCATTTTTTGTTTTGTTTGTTTTCTCGGTTTTTTTCTTTCTCTGGTTTTTCCCCTACTTTCCTTTGGGTTACTTGCACGTTTTTTTTTTTTTTTTTTTTTTAGTTCCTTTGTGACTTATCTGTAGTGACTGTATCTTTTTGAGAGTGTCTACTCATATGGGTTTTCAAATGCTTGCTCTATTATTACATCATATGCCTCCCCTACCCAGGCCACTGCCATCACCATTTTACCCGCTTTGGTGAAGTACGAACACAGTGCCCCCTTTAGGTCCGTTTGCTCTTCCCCATTTATCATCTAGTTGTCTTCAATGTCTCCTCCACATACGCTGAGAATCACATCAGTGTTTACTTTCTGCTTCAGCTGTCAAACATGATTTAAAAATTCGGGAGCAGAAGGAAGGTCTGTCGTATTTACACATACTTTTGCTTATCATGTTTTTCCTTCCTTCCTAATGTCCCAAGGTCCCTGATTTTATAATTTCCTTCTGTTTAGAGAATTTCCTTTACCAACTCTATTAGGCTAGCTCTGCCAATGACAGGCACCCGTAGTTTTCCTTCATCTCAGAACGTCTTGACTGTCCCTTGATTCCTGCAGAGTATTTTTTCTGGGTATAGAATTCTGAGTTGGTGATTCTTTTCCTTCAGCATGGTTTTTGATGAGAAATCTGCTATCTTTCAAATTATGTTCTCCCTGTAGGTAAGCTATCATTCTTCTCTGGTCGCTTTCAAGATTTTTTTTCTTTGCCTTTAATTTTCCGAAGTTTGATGAGGATGTGTCTTGGCATGCCTTTATTTGGGATCCTGTTCTGGGTTCACCTGTCTTGAATCTGGGAGTTTATGTTTTTGCCAAGTCTGGGAGCAGAGCCTCACCTTGGAGATTGTGCCCTTCACCGCAATCCTGCTTCCCCCTCCTTGACTCACATATGACATGCAGAGCCCACCAGGGATCTGTGGCTGTCGCCCCACCTCCTTTCATTTTGGAGGCTGAGAGGTGGCAGTGTCAGGCATGAGGCAGAGGGCAGCCCCACACTAGACAGCACCCCAGCTCACACAGGTGCAGAAGAGTGATAGGCAGGCGGGTGTGCCAGATCAGGCAGCCCGGTTGGGATGGGCTCCCACTGCCTGAGCCGTTCTATCACAGCGTGTCTGCCTGTCTCGCTCTGGCCATGCCTGTGTCATCCTTCCACCAGCCTCCAAATAGGGAAACGAGGGCAGAGAAAACCCTGACTGAGCTCAAGGCCCCTGGCATACTCAGCAAATGTTCAGTGAAGGAGTGATTATGTGCACGAATGAATGGGGAGGAGCAAGCAGACAGACAAACCAATAAAACTAGACCCTAGGAAGGAGGAGCCTCAGGACGCAGGAGGCAGAGGCGTGGTCAGGGCTCCTGACCCGCAGTGCTGTTCCCTCAGCAGTGCCTGGCACATGGCAGGTGTCCAGTGACTATTCACTGAGCAAACCAAATCTCAAGCATTGACTCAGATTGTCAGTTCAGTGACAGTGGGTCCCCCTCCC
Source organism: Ursus arctos (assembly GCF_023065955.2). Lineage (NCBI taxonomy): Eukaryota > Metazoa > Chordata > Mammalia > Carnivora > Ursidae > Ursus > Ursus arctos. Next base: position 2,722,170 of record NW_026623111.1, read on the forward strand.
AGCTCCACCACATACTACGTTAACCATATAGCATCCCTGCCCTGGGCCTCTCAAGGGGAGGATGATTTGCTCATTTGCTATGAGCATAAAACAGTCATGTAGCTGAAGCGTTTAGGACAGAGCTGGGCCCCTGGAGGAAACTTCACGACACGCGCCATTGTCAACAGCCTCCCGTGTAACACGGAGCAAGCTCATTCTACAGATGAGGAAACTGAGGCTCAGAGAGGCTAAGCCACCCTTCTGAGGTCACACAGGAATAAACATTGGCCAAGCACCTGCCATGTGCCAGGCCCCGTGCTGGGACTGGTGCTGCAAGAGTGAACCAGGCCGTCTCCCGCAGGAGTGTACTTTCCTGCCCCTGTCAGTCCCTCTAGCAAGGGGACCAAGGAACTAGCACTCAGGGGTAATATGTGCCCAGCAGTGGGCCAGGGCATTGCAAATGGTGACTCACGTGACCCTCTGCAGTTCCTCTGTGTTTGAAATGTGCTGGAATCTGCTCACCTTTCAGCCTGTTTGCAGCTGCCTGCTGCTTGGACCTGCTGTCCACTGGGACGGCGTGTGAGAGGAAGAGACCTGAGTGGGACCTGCCCTCACCTCCTGATGAGGAGCAGACTTGGAACTCTGCCATCAGAAGAGCCCCTGGGAAACTCTGGGTCTCGTGTGCCCGCCGCTGGGGGCAGGCTTCCGGCTTCTGTGCTCTGACCTTGCTCTGTGTGGAGCCAGGTTACTCCTGCGATGCTCAGAAATTGGCCAGGTTAGCTGGAACCGTGCTCAGCAAACTCTGTTGAAGTCCTAAATCAATTTGAAGTCTGCGGAGTGAATCCAATGGGGTGCCTGTAACTTAGTTAACTGAGGAAGAAAATATGCATTAGTGCCCCCTCGGCCCTAATAGAATGTACACAGACCTTCTCAAATGAGTTATCTGGATCGGAAACGTGGTGCAGGAAAATGCCTTCCACACTCCGGGGAGAAGCAGGCACACAGGCAGCTGTGATAAAGTTTGCATAACGGAAAAGAGAGAGGAGGAGCCCTTGTTGGTGCTGAGCGTGGGTCAGATCGTCCTAAAACTAGCAGGAGCGCTCCCAAGGCAGCCGGCACTCCCGGGCACTCTCCTAGGGTCCTGTGAGGTGCGTGTTCTTTGAATTCAAAGGAAAGGAGATCTCGAGCAGATGTGAGAGTCCCTGGCTGGAGCATGAGAGCAGAAGCGTGGGATGCCTGCTGGTGATGAGGCTTTCTGGAGGCTGGGCCCTCTCAGAGTCTTTTGTTGACCCTCCCGCCGTGACCAAGTGTCTCCTGGGATGGTCACCAGGGATGGCAATGTGGCCCTGCGATCATGGTGCTGCAGGCTGCGGATGATGGAGGGGATGACGGGCTTGCTGTGTCAGCCCTCTGCCACCGACTGCATGCAACCCCCCAAATTCCTCTGCTGAAGCCCTGCAGCAGGGGGGCATTTGGAGGTGGGACAATTGGGAGGGGATTAGGATGAGATGAGGTTATGAGGGTGGGGCCCATGTGACGGGATTCGAGTCCTTACATGGAGAGGACGAGCGCTCTCTCTCTCCAGGGACGCACACCAAGGGGAGGCCCCGTGAGGCCACGGTGAGAGCCTGGCCATCTGCAGCCAGGAGGAGGCCTCCCCAGACCTCATCTGTGCAGTGGCCTGATCTGGGGCTTCTAGTCTCCAGGACGGTGACAGGCAGACGCCTGTTGTGCAGGGCCCCTGCTCTGCGGGATCTTGTTATGGCAGCCCAAGCAGACTGAGATCCTGCCTCAGCTGAGCACCTGCTGTATGCAGGGGCTGGCACTGCATGCTCTGGGCCTGCTGTCTCAGCCAGGTGACTCTGCCACCTTCCAGGCGGTGGGGACACTATTTGTCCCTCTTTACTGAAGAGGACATAGAGGCTGAGGGAGGCCGGACCAGCTGGACACAGGGTCACACAGTCAGTACAAGCAGGGCTGGGATTCCGAGTCACAAAGGGTGTGACTTGGAGTCCTGATTTTCCTGGACCCCAAACACCGGGACCTGGGTGCAATGGGGAGGCAGGAGGAGGCTTCAGGTTCTTCTGCTGTGACCAGGAGGCCCAGGGAACGGTGGCTGGGACCATCACAGGCAAAGGCTGTTCCCTGGGAAATAAGGACATGCTAGTTGGCGGGAACAGTGTTTGCTGTAAAGTGGGAACAGATAACGAGGGGACAAGGGATGTTGTGCCTGGGACCTTGCTGGACATCTGCACTAGTGAGGCAAAGGGGACTGTGGAGGGAGAGCAATCCCAGAGAGGAGCGGAGGCCAGGTGGAGTCACAGGGATGGGGGGTGGAGAGCAGTGTGGAACTTGCACTGTTGTCCTGTAGGCGAGGGGAACCGCCACTGTGTGGCTCTGCTCCCTCCTTGGCCTCAGACTCGTATGCTCGACCTCGTCTCTTAGGACCCTCCTGTCCACCACTTCTCTCCACCTCCATGACGGCTGGTCCATCCCATCACTGCCTCCACACCCCCCCCTCTGATTTGCATGTAACCCTCCCTACACCAGCACCAAGTGGGGTTCTACCAAATTCACATGTGACCTTGAACCTTTGTGTCAATCCCTTCACTCGCTTCCCACTATTCCTGGACAGATCCCAAATACCTCCAGCCCCAGGTGGGGGCCCCTGCCACCCCCCTGAGCCTCTCTCCCACTCCTTGGGCCCGGCTGCCCTGATTTTCCCCCTGTAATGTACCACAGGACCTTTGCACATGCTCTTTCCTGTGACTCAAGTGTGTTTCTCTCTTCCCGCCCAGCCCCACCCTCCAGGAAAACAATGCTCCTAAATTTTGGCTAAAGCCTCCCAACTGGCCTCTCCCCTGCCCCACTCCTGCCCCATCTATTCCTTCTCTACAGCCCACATGACCACTGGAGATCTGACCCTCCCTCATTCTTCTGCACAGAACACAAGGCCCTGCTCTATCAGCTTGTCCCCTGAGATGACCCCATACTGACACCGTTGATAGTTCCCTCAGAGCTGGCCCTCTGCCCTGCTATTGCTGGTGGGAGAAGGGAAGAGACATAGTGCCAGGCTGGGCCTCAGCCTCCAGCCAGCAGGGTACTGCCACCCCGGGGAGCCACGATCCACAGGTAAGAAGTCCCCCCACCCTGCTGGAGAGACCCCGTGGCAGGAGCCCATGGAGAGACCCCAGCCCCTAGTTGTCCCCCAAGGCTCCAGGTGAGGTCACCATGACATCCGCAAGGGACCTCTGTGAGGCTGGCACGGGGACCGCCCGCTGAGCTCTGTCTGCCCTCGGCTCACGGGCGCTGTTGTTGAAGCCGCGAGGTCTAAGCTACGTCTCAGCGATCGGCCGGCGGGCGGGGCAGCCATCGCCTCCTCCCCTGCTCTTGGGCCCAAAGCCCAACCGCAGCCCTGGCTTTCCACGAGCTCCTCACACCCGAGTCCAGGCTGGGGTAGTGGGCTGTCCATCCCAAGCACCTGCTGCCTTCAGGGCACAGTGGACCCCACTGCCCCCACCAGAGAGCCTGCCCTTCCCTAGGGTGGTGGTGGGGTCAGGAGGACCAAGACCGCGTGGCTGGCCCTCCCAGGGCTGCAGGTGGTGCGGCCTCTCCGTCCCGCTCCCCCTTCCACGTGGGAATCGACCGCACTGGGGTCCAGACCCAGCGTCCAGCCTCACACCTGCAGTCTGCTCACCCTTCAAAGCCCGGTGTTTGAATTTCATTTGTTCATGGATTGATTCGTTCATTCGTTGATTCACCCGCTGATTTATTCATATGTTGATTGGTCAACCCTTCATTCATCCATTGATTTATTGATTAATTCATTGATTTGTTCATCCGCCCACGCATTGATTCATTCATCCATTCATTGGTTAATTCACTGATTCACTGGTTCATAGATTCATGGTTGATTCCATCAGTCAGTCACCAGCACTCCCTAGGTGCTCCATGCACCGCGAGCCCGGAGACGCTTCCCTGCGGTCTCTGCCCCTGGAGTGCTCCTCCCCAGGCGGGATGCGCAGCAGGCGGCCCCATCCTCCACGTAGGACCACACAGCACCTGCGCCTCGGGGGCGGGGGGGGGGGGTTCCCAGGGAGGGAGCACGTGGCGGCCCCGGCTTCCTCGTGTCCAGACAAGACCCTCCCTCCCGCCCCGCGACCTCTCGTCCGCAGGCCCACAGTGCGGGGTGTACGCTCCCAGAAGGCTCATCTCTGTGACCCTCTGTGCCCCCAGGCCCACCCAGAGTGGGCAGGAGGGGACGAGAGAGCGAATGATGCTCATTCCTGACACAGTGTGGTTCAGGGGTCACCCAGGGATGCCTCTCTCCCCCCTGGTGTCCAGGGGCCCCTCACGGGGCGGGTGGGTAGGGATGGGAGGCGGGGGGATATGACTGTCCAGGCAACCTGGATCTCACCAGGCTCTCAGGCTGTGACCCAAGGGGGGACACACAGCCCTGCTGAGCCTTCCAGCTGTGTCTGGAAGAGCCCAGGATGGCTGTGGGAATAGGGAGACCCCCAAACAGCCTCGTGAGCAGCTGGGGTGGCATTGGCCAGGCGGGGCCATCCTTTCTGTCCCTCCCAAGAGCTGCAAGGGACGGGCTCGTGTGTCCTCTCGTCTCCTGCACAGACCAGCCTGCCTCCATGAAGGGAATGCTTGGGTGCCTCAGAGTCCAAACCGGAGGGGGCTGGGGGGGGCATGGTTCTCCACCTGCCCCTGGGGAGCGCTCCGCCCACCTGCACCACGTCCGAGCTGCCCTGGCTGGGAGCCCACACGGGGCACAGAAGCCGGGGGGCCCCGCACCCACTCTTCCCCACAGTCTGGAATGGTGTTGTCCTCTGCAGCCACCGAGGCTGGGGTCCCACACCCACAGGTGTCACAAGAACAGCTGCAGAGCATGCTGGGTACTGACCTTCCCAGAGGAGTCGGGCAGGATTCCAAAACAACCCCAAACTGTCCTTAAGGAAAGGGGTCAAATTTTTCAGATACGGAATTTTTAGGGGACTGAAATGAACCTTTCCGGCGTGCTGGGCTGGGCAGGAGAGTGTGTTGGATTTTGGGGGATGCACGGTGTCCTCACCGGGTACTCAAGCTAGAGGCAGCAGGCGTGGCGCGGTTCACCGCCGGTCCGTTAACCGTGAGCGAATCGGGGTGAGACGTACAGGGTGGGCGCTGCTTCTCCTCCCTCCGTTGTTCGGGAGGCTCGAAAGTTTTCAAAATAGAAGTTTGGATCAAAAGAAGCCAGGCTTCCCGTTTGCTCTGTGGTTTGTGGTTCCTTCTTTCTTTTCTTTTTTTTTTTTTAAGACTTTTTTATTTATTTATTCGACACAGATAGAGACAGCCATCGAGAGAGGGAACACAAGCAGGGGGAGTGGGAGAGGAAGAAGCAGGCTCACAGCAGAAGAGCCTGATGTGGGGCTCGATCCCATAACGCCGGGATCATGCCCTGAGCCGAAGGCAGATGCTTGACCGCTGTGCCACCCAGGCGCCCCATGTGGATCCTTCTTTCGCCTGCCCCTGGGCCTTGTGGGACGGCCCGCCGTGACCTTTCTCCCTTGTCAGGCACGTGGGGCAGCCCAGGGGTGCGGGAGGCGGGCTCCAGCCAGTGGGGCTGGCAGGAGGGGGCTGCAGGGACGCGGACGGGAGTCGGCCTGGCTCAGGGACACAGGGCTAGAAAGAACCCCCGGGGAAACTCACGTGGGCCCTTCAGGCCGACCTACGACTGACCCGGCCCAGGTCAGCACAATAAAGCTGCATTTGTGCCCCTGAGGTTTGCGGCTTGCTGGTTATGCTGCATGGGGATGCCCACGGCTAACTGAGGCGGGGTCCCTCTGCTCCCCCAGGACGCGGACCCTGCCCCTGCCGCAGCCCCGCAGCTCCCGAGCACCTTCTCTGGGCCCCGCAGGTGCCCAAGCTTCCCTCCACACCGCCTCACTTGCCACCTGGCCGGCCTTGGAGGGAGCTCATCACCTCCGTGGTGAGCTGTGAGCGCTGGAGGTGGGGGCGTGTCTCTCTCCGGGGGATGGCCGCAGCGTGATGACCACCATCGTGGGGGCCCCGCTGGAGAGAGCCCCACGTGCTCCCTCCTCTGAACCTGGAGGGTCTCGGGCACCACAGCCGGCTCGGGTCCCCACGCGGCATCGTGCTCAGGCCGAGCGTGGGCCGCGGAGCCACAGGATCCCCCGTCTGCTGGTTCCCGTGCAGACACGTGCGTGGGCGTTTGTCTCATCCACGCGCGCCTCTGACGAGGTTGGGCTGGGCGTTACAGGCTCAAACGAGAACAGAAGGCTTCTCCAGAGGTGGACCTACTGAAGATTTTTACTCTGTTCCTCATATTCTTATGTGTAACCAGTGGCCTCTACAGTAAGCACGCTACTTCCTAATCAGAAGAGAGAAAACGGTTCTGGAGACGGAGGGGCGGGGTTGCACAGAAGCGCCCTTGCCGCAGGCCCCTGGGGACACTCCAGCGGGGGCAGCGCCCAAGGCCAGTGTGTCTGTGTGTCAGCGTCTGGTCACAGCACCCCTAGCTTGGGGGAGGAGAAGCTTTGGAAAAGACCCAGCAAGTTGGGGCTTCAGTTCTGGCTCCGTCCCGGCCGAGGGGTGACCCCGGGCAGGTCCCCGCACATCCTCAGCCTCGGATGCCCTGAACGCCCCCACCGGGGTCGTGAGGACCCCCGGAGGTGCCAAACGGGGGCAGCACCGTCCAGCCCCCTGCCTCTGCTATCTGTGTCCAACCTCATCGGGCAGGGGTGTGGCCATCCCTCACCGCACAGCTGCCCGGTGACGGCGAAGCCGGTCTGCAGTCTGTCCATCAACCTCGCTCTGGTGGAGCAGAGAGACCTGGCCCTCACTGCTGAGACACCACAGTGCAGCGCGTCCCGGACTCATGAGACCAGGTCAGGCCTGAGTTAATGAACAAATAAAATAAAAACCGAAATAGAAACATGTGCACAGTCGGGAATCAGGGACAGCCCCTTACCCGGGTGCCACGTGCACAGCTGGGAATCAGGGACAGCCCCTTACCTGGGTGCCGTGTGCACAGTCGGGAATCAGGGACAGCCCCTTACCCGGGTGCCACGTGCACAGTTGGGAATCAGGGACAACCCTCTCACCTGGGTGCCGCGTGCACAGTCGGGAATCAGGGACAACCCCCTCACCTGGGTGCCGCGTGCACAGTTGGGAATCAGAGACAGCGCCATTACCTCGGTGCTATGAAGCTACCTTGAAATCTTCCAGGCTTGCAAGGCCTCAGATCTGTAGCCACAGGTTTGCATTTTAATCGTGTATAATTACAGGTGGGATGGCTGCTCCCCCAGCACAGGGTAGGAAGAGAAACTGATTACCCGGCTTTTATTCCTTCTTCCTATGAACTAGTTACGTTCTTTTGCTGCCAGAGGCTAGGGGACCCCAGGGAGTATCTGGCCCAACCTCCTATTATAGACGGGAAACTGAGGCCTCTCCCTGCACGGTGGGTGAGGGCAGGAGAGGGGCAGGTGCAGGAGTCAGCCTGAGCTGGTTTGAATTAGACCCCGCGTGACCCTGACCTAGCCACTCAACCTCCGGGAGCCCAGATGGTGAGTCATCAGGATGACCACCCCCCCGGCCCCGGGGAGGGGGGTTGAGATTAGGATCAGCAGACCTCTCCAGTGCCCCGCGCTCTGCCCTATGGGTGCTCATGACCTCCCCTGGCCCTCTTCCCAGGTCAAGGAGCCTCAGGTCCTGACCCTCCCAGCAAGGCAGGCCCTCCCTGTCTCGCCCTGAGTCCTGAGTCCCGAGTCCCTCTGGAAGGGGCGTTTTCCAAGCAGGCACCAGCCGCTGTCAAGGAAGGGAGCTGGAAAACCCGATCGGAGGCCCAGCTAAACCTGCCCAGCAGGGAACATGCCGCCAAACCCCGCCGACCACGGGGACCAGGACAGGGAGGCAGCAAACCTTCCCCGGGCACAGCGGGTGGGTGGGTGGGGGAAGGTGCTCAATTGGGGTCCCTCGAGAGTTTGCAGTCGGATGTCCAACGGGGCTGCGGTCAGCTGCAGGCTTGCCCCGGCCCAATGCACGTGATGGCTCTGTCACAGGCTGGCGGCGGCTGCGAGGTCGGCAGGACCGTCTGTTGGAGCGTCTGCAGCTGGCTGGACGGAACGTCCCGGAAAGGACCATTCTGAGTGTGTTCCCAAAGACTAAGACAGGAGCTTTCTAGGCTTCATCGGACCCAGGCTGGGAGCCAACTGGCATCCCCCTGCTGTGTTCCACTGCATCAGGGAGAGCTGGGAGCCAGCTTGGGTTCGGGGGGGACGGGAATCAGACCCCACCTGTCAATGGGAGGAGAACCTGGACATTCACAGCTGCTCTCGGAGGCTGTGGCCATATTCCAGGACAGGGGGTGCCGACGGGAGCCGGGGAAGTGGCCGTGCAGGTCGCAAGACGGGGCTTGGGGTCCAGATTCACAGTGTTCCCCCTTCACCCGTGGGGGAGACGTCCGAGACCCCCAGAGAATGTCTGAAACCACAGACAGTACCGGATCCCATACTCTGTGTGGTTTCCTCTGTGGGTATCCCTAATGTATAAACTGGATGCAGGAAGGGATAAACCCACGATAACTACTAATAAACTAGAATGAGCGTAACAACACAGGGTAATAAAGGTCGCATGAATGTGGTCTCTCTCTCAGAACGTCCTACTGTCCCGCACTCTCCCTTCTTCTTGCGATGACGTGAGGTGATAAAGCCCCAGGCGAGATGGAGGTCAGCGACATGGCATGGCCGAGCGTCAGGCTGACTTCGGACCACCGGCTTCCGGACGACATTGACCGTGGGAAACTGAGACCACAGAAAACAGGACCACAGGTCGGGGGGCCCCTGTATTTTGAAGACAAAGCCGATGGGCTCTGCTGATGACCAGCAGTTTATGTGTGACCCGTGAGGTCCTGCGGCCCAACTCCCACCACGACCGCGTTGCCAGTCCCCGGCACCCAGCCAGGCCACCACGGAGCGAAAGACAGAGAGGGTCTGGCCTGTCCCCACACAGAGACGGTCCTCGGTAAGGTTGTCCACTTGTGGGACAGGCAGGCCCGCCTGGGGTTGGTGCTTAGGGGAGCCCTGGGGGCCGTGTGCATGTCCGGGTGCCCCTCCTGCAAGCCTGGGCAGCCACGCACTGGGTTCACGGCTCCACGTTCACATGTGAGAATGGGAAGACAGGAAATCACAGTCAAGGAAAGGGCTTTGTGCCCCGGCTGTCAGTCTGTGCGTGGGGACTGGTCACCGCTCGGGGACCTCTGCTACCTGTCCATCTGCGGCAGGCCCTGCAGGGCACAGGTCCCAGCTACTGTCTCCAGCTCAGCCTAGTAAACTGAGGCAGCCCAGAGCCCCACTCATACTAGGTGCTCACAGCTGTTGGCTCAGCAGGCTGACCCCAGCACCTAGCCCACACCCTGTACCCAACAGGTGCCCAGGCAGAGGGATCCTCGGACCCAGACCGCAGCAGTATGGGTGGCCGAGAGCCTCCCTCCCTTACGAGGGGCGGGGTGTGGCTGCGCCCTAGTGGTGGGCCGCGTGGCTGGGGCCAGGCCAGGCTGCTGCCCAGCACCCCCTGAGCTCCTCTGGTCTGAGCGCCGGGCTCTGTCTCCACAATGGTGCTGGGGCCGGTGCCAGCGAGGCGCCCCAGAGCAAGGCAGGAGGGGCTCGGGGGCTCGGGGGACCCCAGCCTCCGACGGAGCCAGTGCTCTGCTGCCTCTGTCCCCTTTTGGCTTCCTCTGCCTCGGTCTCCTGTCCCTCCCTCCCCACATGCTGGGGTGCTAATTGAGCTGGTCACCAGCAAGCCCCCTGCTCCCCTTGATGCCCGTCCCTGCCCAGCAAGCCCACGGGACTGAGGAGGGTCAGGTGGGGGGCAGAGGGGGTGAACGTCTCAAACGCATCTGTAGGCACAGGGGCCTCCCTCCGGCCCCGACCGAGTCCAAGCCACCCCGCACACGTTCCTGCAGCCCTTGCCACCCAGGCCAGGTGTAGCCTCAAGGAGGGGGCGCACATGTGGGGAGAGGGAGCCACACATGCAAACAAGACACACTCAGGAAAGGCTGTCCCCGCAGCAGCAACCTGGAGGGCTTCCTGGACGTGACACTCTTTGGCAGAAGGAGAAGAGCTAGGACAGCCGAGGGAACTGCACACGCACAGGCATGAAGGGGGAGTCTGGGGCCCAGGGAACCACGGAAGAGCCGGTGCAGACCCTGGATAACATAGAACGTGACGTTCCCCCGGGGGCACCGGAGCAGGACAGGGCGCAGGTCTTGCAGCGCCTGAAGCAGGGGCTCCTACACGCCTCCGGCCCCTGCGGCCCAGGCTGGCTCCTCCACCCCAGGCAGTCTTGCTTGTCCCCCCCACCCTCCATCTTCCATTTCGTTCGCGACACTGAGGTTGTGCTGATTTAACAAATTAATCCCCCAAATTACTGAATCGATACCTAATTACGGGCACACGCAGTTCTGAGAGCCTCGCGAGCTGGGGCCTGCTGTCACCATCTGCATGGCGAGAAGCCTGGTTCAGGAGGGGACGCGGCCAGCTCTGCGCACGGCTGCTGCGGTAATGCGGGCCGGCGCGGCCGCATGCTGTGGAGGGGCCAGGGCTGGCCGCAAGGAGCCGGCCTACTCCAGGCTGTTTGTGCCCTGCCCCCGGCAGGTGTGCCCGAATCAGTCCTGTCTGTGTCCCCTTCCATCTGGGGACAATTGTGACCCAGCTCGGCAGGGTGACTCAGACAGACATCACTCTGAGGTCACAGCCTGGCCAGGGCCTCTCTGGGCTCTGAACCTACTTGGTGACCAGCTGCCTTGTGATGGAGGGAGCTCAAAGGAAGACCCCCAGCAGAGGCCCTCCTGGGGCTGCCGCCTCTGGGGAGTGGTGGGGCCCCTCCCGGCCCCAGGATGTGCCCTCCGAGGGGAACGGATCCAGTAGGCTGGCCTGCTGCGGGAGTCACGGGGCTGAGTCAGGCAGCTCACTCAGCCTCCGGCGGCTGCCGGCGGCCGCCACAGGTCTGGGGCAGGCCCGGGGCCCCTCCGCCAGAGCTCTGGCAGCGAGGGGAGAGTCCCAGCAGGCTTGGGGAGAGCGGCCTCACCATGAACTCTTGCCTGAGGCTGGCCGCTCTGGGGTGGGTCCTCCCTTACCCCCGAGGTCTGCAGCTGACCAGCAGAGGTCTCAGACTGCAGCCAGGCCTCAGGAGCCCCCGTCCCACGTGAGCGATGATGGTGGCCCGCGCCACGGGGCTCGGGGCGCTTCTCGCATGCAGACCTGGTTCAGGCCTCCCGCGGGCCCCGAGAGAGGGGCTGTGCTCACCCACTGTGCCGACGAGGAGGCAGAGTCATGGGTAAGTTGCCCCGCACACGGACGTGGAGTGAGCAGGGATGTGAACCCAGGCCCGCGGCTGACGGCCGACCGCTGGCCGGAGCAGGGCTTGCGGGACATCCCGCACCCCTCTGGGCTGCAGTGAGGACTTTCGCTTTTGCTCAGGGGGACAAGGGCACTTGAGCAGGGAGGGGCCACGGTGGGGCTTATTTCCCTGAGGGGGCGGGGGGAGCGCTGTGGCCAGCAGGACGAGGCCTGCAGGGGGGCAGGGCCTTCTGCCGTGATCCAGGAGAGAGGCCACGGTGGCTCGGGCTGGTGGGCACCGTGCGCCAGGAGAGGGGCCCAGGCAGGATGGCTGACGGCTTGGATTCCGGGTGTGAGGAAGGGGGTTGCTGAAGACTGTGCTGGAAGGACCACGGGGCAGAGCGGTCACTAGGGTGACCCACAGATGAGAGGCTGCAGGGAGCTGGAGGGTCACAGGAGGCCCGGGACCGTGGAGGGGGCTCGGCCCACCTTGGGGACACGGTCTGGAAGTCCCGGCAGCACTACCACCCAGCTGGGGCACCCAGATGGAGCCGGAGCCCCGTCACGCTGCCGGAGTGAGGGCCTTCTGCTCCCCAGCTCTTTCCGCCCCGCCTGTTGTGACTGGAAAAGGCCTCAGGTGGGTGAGGGGTCTGGGCGCTCCGCCGGCGGAGCGCTGGGCCCAGGGTCAGGGACAGGGGGGTGCAGGGCAGGTTTGGAACTGTGTGAGGCAACAGCCCGGACCAGCCCAGATGCCCACCCCACCCCACGGCACCAGAGAGACCTTCCTCAAGTCCTCGGGGTAAAGCCCTCCCCCTGGCAGAGCACTGGCGGCCTTGACACTGTCATCCCCCAGCCAGGCCCCGCCATGTCCCCTGGTGCTGGCCGTGAGCTGGTCAGTGTCTCTGACTCTGCTTCTGCTTCTGGAATCGGCTCCTCCTCCTACTCCAGGAAGCCTTCCACCTGGCTCTTGGCTCAGCCTGAGCCTTCTCTGTGTGTCCCCCGGCCTCCGTACTGGTCACAATTGGCCCTCACGCTCCGGCCCCACCAGCTGAGAGCCCTGTGGATACGGTATCCATGTGACCCCACTTGGCATCCCCGGGGCCGGGCTGGACGCACAGCAGGAGCTCCTACCCAGCCCTGTGGGGGTGGGGCCGGGGCTGACGCTGGCCTGGGGAGTGCATGCAGTGACCCCTCCATCCGTGTGGGCTGCAGGACCTCTCTGGGCCTCCACTGGCCCGGCTGGCAGAGTCAGCTGGTGGGGAGCCCTGTCCGGGACGATGCCCTCTGCTGACAGCACGTGACGGGGCTTTGGCTGTGGTAACCCAGACGCGCCCAGGGTCAGGCTCACATGTCCTGCGTCCAGGAGGATTGCTGCAGTATTCGGCGGCTCCCTCCGTCTCCCCGTGTGGCACCCACCCTGTGAGGCCCGCAGGGACCCCCAGACACACACAGCCACCCTCCCGCACCTCACCCACCACACACGCTGCGCCTCCACGACCTGAAAGGCCTGTCCCTGCAAAGATGGGCCTGTCTTGTCTGACACGGCTGTGTCCCAGCAGCAGGACAAGAACGGCCCCTGCGTAGCCCTGTCCCTGTCTGTTGCTGCCTGGATGAACGTGGGCAGCAGGTGGACAGACCCAGGATGGACCGGAGCCTGGTGGGGAGACGGGCTGCTGGATTCAGGGGCCGCAAACAACCCCAACTTCCTCCTGGGAGATGCGACGCAGGTGCAAGTCTCAAGACCACGTTTGTGACAAGGCTGAGTGGAGACCGCGGCCGAGAACGGACCAGCTGCCCACCAGCCCTGCCCCTCTGGGTGGATCTTGGCCCAAAGCCAGCAAAGCACAGGGAAAATGGATCCAACCTCCAGCCCCACTGCAGACCCCTGAGCTTTAAACTCAAAACCTCACCTGGCCAAGGACAGGGACCGGCCCAGCTACACACTCTTCCAGCAGTGGGGACTCAGAGGGAGGGGAGAGAGTCTTCTCCCTGCCCTCGGGTCTCAGGCCTGGGTCTTCCCGTGCCCCTTGTGCCCCCACAGGCGTGTGCTCAGAGCGGGACACTGCTGGAGGCTACAGGTGGGGGCCTCGCTGCCTCCCTGACTGTTGGTACCCCCATTTCACAGAGGAGGAAACTGAGTCCCCGGCAGCCAGCCCCCAGCTGGGCCGTCACTACGATCCGTGACTGCCATCCACGCCTGCCGTCCACGCCTGCCGTCCACACCCCCCTCCCGCTCCCGCCGCGGCTCGACCCAGTCCTACTCCTGCCTGATCTGGGGTTTGATCCGCTCGCCATTGTCTGGGAGAGGAAAACAGGTCGAGTCTCATTTCCTGCCCATTGTGGGAGGACGCACACCCTTCGCCAGCCAGCAGGGACGGCCTCCCGCTCCCCTCGCCGGGGTTCTCGATATGAAACCACCACCGTCTGGGCTGGAAATACACCGGTGAGAACATTTCCTCTGACGAGTCCAGCACCGGAGAGCAGCCCAGGCTGTGCTCTCCGTGGGCCTAGGGCAGCTGGAGCCGCGGGGAGCCAGCCTCCCGACCCTGGGCCCAATCCCAACACACCCTGCACACTGCAGATAGGAGCCTGTGGGCCAGGTCTGAATGCCGCCCCCCCACAGACACTGGGCACAGGGTGTGTGACCTCCCTGGCGCCAATGTCCCCAGAGCCTCCACCCTCTTGCTTGTCAGCAGGGCCAGATTTTGCTGGGTGTTCCCCGACCCCCTGCCAAGGCCTTTGGGAAGGGTGGGTGAGCCTGTCCCTGCTCTGGTGAGGGTGGCCACTGTTCTGGGCGCTGAGACTACTGGGGGCTTCGGGAGTATTTCCTTGCTCCTAAGGAGGCCGGGAAAGGTGGTCTTCCCTCTCACTAAGCAAGGCCGTGTCTGCTGTGATCTCTGGAGCAGTGGCAGCCCCCTTGTAGCCATGAGAGGTTGTGTCTGAGGCCTGAGCAGAGAGCTGGGCAGGACCCGGGTCTCGTGCTCTTTCTGCGCTGCTGGAGCCCACCGCCCTCCTGACCTCCCATTCAGCGACCCTGGACGCAGTCTGTCATTTGCAACATTTCAAGATGGGCTTTCTGCTGTTTGCCGCCAAAAGCATTCTGACATCCTCACGACCCTTCCCTATAAACAGAGATAACAATCCACCAAAAACGTCTCCTTCCCGAATAAAATAAAACCCAGAGCTTCCCAGGGCGGGAGACACATTCATCCATCCATCTGTCTGTCTGTCATCCCTCTGTCACCGGGTGTCTGTGTGTCAGTCTCATCATCCGCGAGTCTTCATCTGCCACCTGCATTCTTCATGTGTCCAAGTGTCTGTGTGCGTGTCTCACTCCCCGCGGCTGGTCCTTTCCCGCTCTGCCGCCGTGCTCCCTTCCGCGCCGCCCTGCTTGGCGGGCTCTGTAGTGCACTGGCTCCCAGGTCGCACTGCCGACACCTCCCTCCCTGGAAGGCCCGCTGGGAAGCCGGCTCTTGGAGAGGGCCGCCCCGCGGCCTCACGTGTGCTGTGGGCTCCGCTCTGCCGGAGACGCCCGCCTCACCCGGTCCCCTCCCGTGATGGCCAGGTGTCTGGGCTCTGGGGCAGAGGGGCCCCCTTGACTTCCAGGGTGCAGACTCCGAGGTAGCGTTTCGGATCAGGAAGCCTGTCGGGGGTGAACTTGGGGTCTAGACCAAAGAGCGGGGGCGTGGCTGAGTGGTGCCCCCCGCAAAATGTTGTCCACATCCTCAACCCAGAACCTTCGAGCAGGACCTTCTGTGGAAATAAGGGCTTTGCAGGTGGGATTAGGGAAAGGCCGCGTTGGGTTACCAGGTGGGCTCTACATCCAGTGACATGCATCCTTACAACACAAGACGAGAAGGCACCAAGAGGCCATGTGACGGCGGAGGCAGAGGTCCCTGGATGTGACCACGAGTCCAGGGACGAACCCCTGGCACTAACCCAGGGGAGGGGGAAGGCACACAGAGGCTGACCCCCAGGGTCTGGAGCTGCAGAGAGCCGTCAGAGAGCCCGAGACGCCCTCCTGCCCTCAGGTGTGGTCACGGTCACGGGGCAGGTGCAGCCAGCACAGTCTCTCTCTTGACATCTTAAAAGCTTGAGGGTCTCCCAGCTGGTCTTTTAAAGGAAAATGTCCCCGGAGGCCACACTGCAGGCTTGTGTCCTGCTGCCCGCTCACGAACGTCCTGTTGCCTGTGAGCACCTGGGCAGGTGTGGGGTGCGGTGGGTGGTGTGTGGGGCCAGAAGAGCCCTGGAGGGGGCAGGAGGGAGAACAGAGGAGGATACGGAGGCTGGGTCTGCACCTGCCGCGCCCTAGGCAGCCCTCGTGTCCCTCAGGCCCTCCGCTCGCTTCGGGAAGACTACCTCCCGAAGGGGCGCGTCCTGCCCAGGGAAGAACATGGCGGCTTCCGAGGCTGTGCCCTGCGGTCCGGTTCACCTCCCCAGGGGCGAGACGGCCAGCCCAGCCTTCCTGCCACCTGCCCTCTGTGACGGCCATCAGGCCACGGGCTGCAGGGGGCAGTCACGTCCTGCCCAGGGCGGAGGCGGCATCGATCTGCCCCAAATTGAACAAGACAGAGAACACACCAGACCAGTCGACCTTTACAAATGGCCAGTAATTCAATGATCCCGCCTCCCGGTGCCCCGAGAGCAGCCGTTGATGTAATTAGCAGGAATCGGGGGCGCAGCGGAGCAGGCCGAGGCTGGCAGGAGCCTCGCTAGGGTGGTTGGGGGGGCTGGAGGACAGCCTCCTACGGGCCTCCCTGCCTCCTCCTGGCCTGACCACATCCACCCCTAACCTGGCAGGCAAGTGGAACTTTCCAATTCAAAGTGCAATGTGTCACCCCCACCCCAGCTTGCCCCAGACGAAATCCTGATCTAAAAGGCCCCTCAGTGTGACCACTGCCCACCGGGACCCTTTGCTAGTGGAGGATGACCACGCACCACAGAAGCCAGGGAGAGTGTTGTGGGTCCCGCCGGCTGTGCTTTGCGAGGGGAACCGCAGAGAGAGACTCCCTGCCTAAGGGACTCCCCCACCCACACCCCTCCTCCAGGCCCCTTGATCAGACTCCCTCGACAACCCTAAAGCCCACCCACCTCCCGCCATCCCTATGGCCACCCCAATGCCTGGACCACTGTGGCCTTTCCCACGACCAGAGCAGTGGCTTGTCCCTGGCCTCCAGCCTCACCTGCCCCTCCCGCCCCCGCTTCCTGTCTTCCCTGCATGACCACATCCACGGCTCTGCCACGGGCCTGATGGGAAGGCACAGTCTGGATGTGCTGTCCCCGTGGGTCCCCTCCCAAAGCTTCCACCAGGCTGTGCTCAGCCCCACTGCTCTGCCTTCTCACTAGGCACCTGCCAGGCTCCTCTTCGACCTTCAACACCCACCCCAGGCTGCCCCACCAGAGGTGGGAGAAGCTGTTTTCACAAGGTCCCCCAGTGCACCAGGACCCCTGGGTGACCCTCGGGCCCAACATGCATGCTTCCTGGTGTGGAGCTCAGGACCGGCTTGCCTGGCACGGGCCAGCGAGGAGCAGGCGTCCTCCTGGGACGGTCCCGAGGGGGTGCTTAAGCCGCCCCTCTCTGGAGCCCCATGTGAGTAATGAGGCCAGAGCAGGTCAGACAGGGCTCCTCATCTCTGTGAAGAGTCCAGAGCCTTAGAACAATGGGCTCTTGGTTAACAGGCGGCCCCCACCTGCCCTGAGGCCCCCCAGGGGAGCAGCTCACCCTCTGTCTCCGTGGGAGATGGGCAGGGAGCCCCGAGACACTTGTCCAATGTGGGAAGGGAGTGCGGGCCCAGGAAAGAGAAGCCAGGGGACCAGCCTAAGAAGAACTGCCATCCCTCACGTCTCTGCTGTGTGACCCTGGGCTGGCCTCTCAGCCCCTCTGGGTCTCCATGGCCTTCCCTGAAAGAAGCCAAAACCCAGCTGGCTTCCCAGAGGTGGGTGATACGTCGAGGTGTGCAGGCCGCACCTGCCCCAGGGCCTCTGACAATCTCATTTCTGAGCTGAGCCAGGCGCCTGGGTGAACCCCACCCCACCCCTCCCAGGGGCTCGTGCCCGGACCCCCTCACCTCTGAGTGTGCTTCCTGCTCTCCCTTTGTTTCCCTGTCTGTGGACTTGGAGCCACGTGGGGTTTAAGTCTGACTGCCTCCAGGGACCATGCCCTTTCCCGCTGAAGGGGGCCTGGTGCACAGAGGGCCTGCATGGCCTTGGGGGGGTGGGGGCTGTTCCCCTTTCAAGGGGGCCGTGTTCTGGGGTTTATCTGACCTCACACAGGCCAGAGGCTGGGACCCCAGCTGTGTGCCGAGCCCTCCTGCACCCTACCTTCGCCGCCCCCTATCTTGGTCAGCCCAGGCAGCTGCAGTCGGGCAGAGCAGGCCAGCCCCACATTCTTGGGTCCTCCTTGCTCCCAGGGAGCCCCCCAAGACAGCCTCCAGCGGAGGAGCACTGGCCCTCTGTGATCCCTGTGTGGATGTGGGGGAGAACTCTCGTACTCCCAGCTCCCCCACCCACAGCCCACAATGCCCCCGCACCAGGGTGGCTCTGCAGCCCAGAGCACACCCTTCCTGCCCCGGGGAAGTCCATCTCAGCTCCACCCCCTTCCCCTCCCCAGCCTTCGTGCCCCAGGGCTTCCCTGCCTTGCCCCAGACAAGAAGTGGGGGGCGTCTGCACAGCACCAGCCCTTTCCCTGGGCAACAGACCTTCAAGCTTGCGGCAGGGGCCCCTAGGCAGGATGTGCAGGTCCCCCAGCACCCTGGGTAGTCTGGACACTACTAGACAGAGCACCATACTCCAGAGGTGGTGGTCTGCCCAGGCGATCTCTCCCCAAGGGTCCCCGGCCCACGCAGGCACTAACAGCCAGCCCTCCTCCTGCCCCCCGGCCCAACCACAGCCACTCTCCCTGCCCACGGCCCAACAGCTCTGCGTGTGGGGCCTTCTCCCGAAGCAGCAGGTCATGGCCACTGCGGCCAGTAGCTGGTTTGGGCTGCTCTGGAAGGCTGCCCTGCCTGGTGGCCCCTGAACAGACAGGAGGGCATGCCAGCCAGCCAGGTGGAGACAGGCTGGAGGGTGACCCAGGTGGAGGAAGCAGTGGGACGCCTGCCGCCCAGAGTCCCCACCACACAGAGAGAGGGCTAGGCGGGGCCCGGAGCACCGGGGCCTTCCCGGGAGCAGTGACAGCTGGGCCACTGTAGTGATGGGGTGCTGAGCTGAGTGTCCCCGGGCAGGTGGTGAGTGCAGACGTGCCCATGGCTTCTGCCCCGGGGTCCTGGGCCCCAGGCTCCAAGGGGACAGCTCTCTGGGGAGCCGGAGGATGGGCTTGAGGATGGGCCTAACTCAGAGCCTTCCCGGCAGCTGGGAAGGACCTCCAGGTCAGCCCCTCTTCCAGCCTCGCTTGGACTCCCCCAGAGACAGACAGCTCACTGCCAGCACGATGGTCCACCGTGGCCCAGGGAGTCAAGAGGGGAGCAGGAGGAGGTAAGCAGTTGCGTGGGGCCGCGAGCCTTGGGTATGGGCGCCGGCAGCATGGGGCGGGGGATGAGGGGCCCTCCCATCAGCTCCATCAATGCACTTCCCCTGCCACCTGCTGTACGGGCTTCCTGGGGCCCCCAACAAAGTGCACTTCCGGGGGCTGAGCCCGGCAGAAGTGTGCTCACCCGCGGTTCTAGAGGCCGGAAATCCCAGACCAAGGTGGGCAGGGCGTTCCCCAGGAGGCGGTGGCAGCCCGCGGCTCGAAGACTCCATCCTTGAGCAGTACCCCCCCAGGTGGCTGCCCCCCCTTCTAGGAAGGGCAGGCCCACATCTTACTACATCTGCAGAAATCCTATCTGCAAACCTTCTGAGGTGCTGGGGCCCTTGTGAATCTGGGGGTGGGGGCCCCTAGCCAGCCCGCTGCACTGGATGACAGCGCGAGGGCCCCCTGCGCTGCGCTGGGGCAGGAGACAGTCCTGGGCTCGGGCAGGTGCCGTCCACGCTCCGAGCACAGAGCCCAGGATGGCCGGGGCAGGCTCACCAAACACGAGTAAACACATACATGATGGACCGGCTCGGCTTCGCTGCCCACGACGTGAGGTGCGGCAGTGAGCGGAGCAGCCGTGGAGGCTGAGGCCGGAGTCCGTGGGCGGATAACCTCCCCCGGGAGGATGTGCTCGGGACCGGGAGGGGGGGAAGGCTCCTCCAGGCTCTCCCTCGTCCTCCGACAGGCCAGCGCCCCCCACTTGGAACATCCTCCTGCCTGCGGGCGGCCCCTGTGCGGACACGCTGGGTGCTGGAGAGAGAATGTCCCAGGCTCCTGCAATACATTCTGGAACTTTCTGCCAGAAAGGAGGGCCCTGGTGTCCTCCGAGGCTGAGAAGGGAGCTGAGAGTGAGTCCCCGGAACGTCCGATCTCCCGGGCTCCTGTCAAATCGTGTCAAGGCCTTGGTATTATTGGAACATTTTCATATTTAACTTGGAGGTCACTAGTTGCTCAGCCTCACAGGAAAGGAACTGTTCCTGTGCCCGTCACTGTCAGCTCCGAGCCCCGACTCCTGCCGCCTCTGCCCTCCCAGGCGGCTGCTTCCCACCACCTGCGGAATGCAAATGCCCCAGGCTCCCAGCAGCCCGGCCAGCAGGGACTCGTGGGAATGTGCACCGGAAACCCCCACCTACCAGCCCATCCGGAGCCCCCAGGCCGAAGTGACCCCCACGGTATCAGGGACCCCGCTGTCCTCCGATTGGTCGGCCCGGCTGCTGTTTCAGGAGTCAAACCATGCCCGCATCCCCAGACGCGGCGCCATCCCCAGGTGTCCCTGCCCCCTCTACCCGCCACCTGCCCGTCCACCCACCCACGCACCCAGGGAAAATGCTTCTTTTATTCAGCATTAGACAATCACTTACGAGAGGTCCGTGTAGGAACGCGGTGTCTGCACCCCACTACGAAACGTGTGGCCATCGTCCAATCCACTTGTTACTCTTAATCCTTGGAACAACTCTTAGCATGTGGCCGAGGGGCCGAGCCACCGAGGTCCACGCCGTCCCCGTCCTTCTGGCGCCCACTGCGCAACACCCCAGCCTCCCTCACAGTGAGCTGCCACTGCGTGAGTGAGCTCCGGCCAGGGGGAGACGAGGGTGAGGGGTGCTGTTTCCGGGCCCAGGTGCACCTGCTCTGTGCCCTTCCCTCCCCTCCCCTCAGCCAGCCGTGGGTGATGATGGGAGCTGGGGAGGGCAGGGCTGCAGAGTGGATGGAGTGAGAGTCGACGAGTCAACCCAGGAGGACGCTGCCCACCCACTGTCTTCCTGGGAACGCTCTCTGAGCAGTAAAAACATATCCATCCTGTTGGAGCCCTTGTGTGTTTGGTGTCTTCCTGTTCCCACAGCCAAGCCTCCGCTCACTAGTATCGGGAATGCTTCCCCGCAACGTCCGAGAGAGGAACCTGAGACCCACAAAGGCAAGGGATTGACGCAGCAGGGGTTTCTTGGATTTGACCCCAAAAACAGATGGGGCCAAGACAAAAATAGGCAAAGGAGACCACATCAGGCTAAAAAGCTTCTGCAGAGCGAGGGACACGACTAAATGAAAGGCCACTCGCCGAGTAGGAGGAAATATTTGTAAACCGTACATGTAATAAGGGGCTCGTTTCCAAGATAGAGGAGGAACTCATGAAAGTCCACGGCAGAACAAAACAAACTAAATACAGCACAAAACAAAGAACCCCCTTGAAATGGGCAAAGAACATGAACCGACCGTCCTCCAGAGAAGACACGCAGATGCCCAAATGGTGCGCGGAGAGGTGCTCAGCGTCCTCAGGCACCGGGAAACGCGAATCAGAACCGCAAGGAGATGTCACCTCGCGCGTGTTGGAACCGCCATTCTCAAAAACAAGGAAAGCTGGGGGAGCCTGGTGGTGCTCTCGGTTGAGGCTCGGAGTCAGGAGATCAACCCCCGCATCAGGCTCTGCGCTCAGTGTGGAGGGTGCTTGAGACTCTCTCCCCCTTCTCTCTCTCTCTCAAATAAACAAATCTAAAAAAAAGGAAATACTGGTGAGGATGTGGAGGGATTGCGACCTCGAGCCCTGCGGGTGGGAGTGTGAAACGGTGCGTCCACTGCGGACAAGTCTGGCGTTCCTCAACAACGTGCCAGCGGGGGGGGGGGGCGCCTCATGCTTCAGCGCACGTCCTTCAGGGCATGACCCCAAAGGAAGCGGAATCAGGGCCTCGGACGGTGTCTGCACTCCTACGTTCACTGCGGTGTGTTCACAATGGCCAGAGAGAGACGCCACCAAGTGTCCAGCCGCGGCCAGTGGCATCTGCACACAGGAATATCGTGCCAGATGGAAATCCTGCCTCTGCCGCACGGCACACGGCACTGGGGGGATCGCGCTGGGGGCAGTAGACACGGCACACGCCGCTGGGGGATCGCGCTGGGGGCAGTAGACACGGCACACGCCGCTGGGGGATCGCGCTGGGGGCAGTAGACACCGCACACGCCGCTGGGGGATCGCGCTGGGGGCAGTAGACACAGCACATGCCGCTGGGGGATCGCGCTGGGGGCAGTAGACACCGCACACGCCGCTGGGGGATCGCGCTGGGGGCCGTAAGTCAGCACAAGGGCAGAAACACGGCCTGACCTCACCTCTCTGTGGAATCTAGAAATCCTCCAGCTCCCAGAAGCAGAGAGTGGGGTGGCGGTTGTGGGGCTTGGGGAGGGGATCAGGGAGGCATGGGTCAAGGGCAGCTGACACGCACAGTGCGACTGGCCATCACCCACCCTTCGTCTACTTGACAGCTGCTGAGGGGTGGCTCTCCAGCGTGGTCACCACAAAAAGGGAAAGAAAAGCCAAATGGAACCGTTGCTTGGGCTCACGTCCTTTCGCGGCACGGCGATCCCTCCATGACGCGTGTGCACAGCAAAACAGCACGCTGTAGCGTTACAGCCACCACTGGATTTGCCAGCTGGACCGCAGTAAGGCTGGAAAAGTCTTTTAAACTATTTTTAAAGTTTCAGTTATGTTCGCTGAATAAGCCGCAGAGATCCGCCACGTTCCACGATGCCTGAGTGCGCAGAGCGATGGCGAGCGCCCCGAATCTGTTGGGGGGTCTCCCCTTAAATGCTCTTACTACGAAAACTAACAGACGAAAACAAGCCAGAGGGACCCCCGGAAACTCCGGAACGTGTCAAATAAGCACGTCCGTGACCTTGATCGTGGCGATGGTGTCGTGGGTGTTTCCAAATGTCCACGTGTGGCCCTTCGTACGTCAGCTCTACCTCAGGATGGCTGTCTGCAGACAGCTGAGCACCCTGGCCCGAGCCTGACGTGTCCTCATTCGCTCGGACAGACCCCGGGCAGCTCCGGGGCTCCAGGCCCCGTGCCACACACTGGGCGCAGAGAGGACAGAGCCGTCCTGCCCTCCAGGAGCCCCGGACCTGGTCCGGTCCGTCTCTGCCTTCCCGATGTCTTCCGCACGTGCGTCCCTATATGACCCCCGTGAAGTTTCCTGTGAAAAAGCAGAAAGGCTTCAGATGTCTTTGTTGAAGTGGATGGTGCTAAGGACCTTTAATTGCTGCGACGGATAACCCATTACCAGTCACAGCGATCGCTTGTTACCATCAGGGTCCAGCACCTGCATTTCTCCAAGGACAGTGGCCCAACCCCCCCGACTGGCTTCCCGTACGTGTCACGGAACGCCTTCCGAGTGCTGGGCCCACGGTGCACCGAGGCCCCAGGCCCCTGTCGGAGCCCGCAGACCCTGGCGGTCTGTCCGACTGGCTCTGCCCAGGGTCCCCATTCCCAGATGAGAGCCTGGCCCTGCCTCCCCCTTCCTGGGGGTCCCCAGACAGGCCCCCAGAGGACCCTGCCAGGCTTGTGTCTCACTGCCTGCAGGAGCCTGGCACAGAGGGGCAGAGTAGAGTAGTCCCCAAGAGCTGGGACCCTACACCCCCTCTTAGGCACTGACCAGCCAGAGGGCCCCCCTACTTCGGCCTGCTACAGGCCCTGGGGCACCACATCTCGAAGGTTATACTGGGACAGGGAGTCCAGACCCCCGCCCGCCTCATCTCCCACCCCCCCCAAAGGGCCCCCCCATGGTGAGCTGAGCACAGGTCGGCTCCTAGTCCTCCCAGGGCCAGGCTTTTGGTGTGGTTCCCCCCACGGCTGGTGTGAGACAGAGATCTGAGTGCAAGCCTCTTTGTGGGGCATGGGAGGGGGTGGAGCCACTGAGGGCCAGTTACCACGTGAGGAAAGGGGAAGGAGGGTCCCACATGAGCTGGGGGCTCCGGGCCTCTGGGGAAGAGCCAGCCTTCTAGGCCAAGTGTGAGGGCTCCAGGCCCAGCCCGGTCCTTAGCGCCTACCTCATGGGGCGGCAGATTCAGTGATATGACTGGTTGTGGGTGGGGGGCCCTGTGATCCCCTGGAGATGGCAGGGTGGTGCACCCCACAGAGTCAGCATGTCCCTCCAGGAGTGGAAGGAGGGGTTCAGGCCAGGGCTCCGGGGAGAACCCCGGGAATCCGCAGGGACTCCGTGGTGCCCGTCCTCTGGGAACACGGGAACGAGGGGGCCCGGACACCAGCACAGATTTGCAAAGCACTGCCATACGACCACAAGAGTTTTCAAAGGTCATAAAACATTAAAGCAATCGATGGAGGGAAAATATCGCAGATTTCGTCAGCAAGGCCCTGGCCCGTTTTAATAATATTAACTTTTTAATTAAAATTGACTGCTCAAGACTTTCCAATGGAAGCAAGTTTCACTTCTTAAAATAGAGGGCATGCACATGGGATCCTAACCCAATAAGCTTTCCGGAGACCCGGAGGTGGGGTGGCAGCAGGAGACAGGGGTCCGGGCTGGGAAGGTGGGGTGCTGTAGGGCAGGAGGCAGATGAACCATGGGGAGGGTGGAGGAGGGGTCCTCTGGCCCTCCTGACATCCGCACCCTGCTGTTGCCATCCACGGGGACAGTCCCCTCCTTCCAGAGGAGCACGTCACCTGTCTTCACAGGTGGGGCAGTGGGGAGGGGGGCGCAATCCTTCCCTCCCCGTGTTTCGTGGGTCTGTGTTCAATGCTGATCTCAATGAGACACGCCTCCTCTCAAGAACCATCAGTGGCTCCCCATTAATCAGGATGAATCCACAGCTCTGTAGCCTAGCTCCTCCCCTTGTGAGTTGTGTGACCGTGGCTCTATTCACCTGCTCTGTGCCTCAGTTCCCTGCTCAGTAAATTGGGACTAATGATAAGTCCTGACCTCAGAGCACCGGCGGAGAATCAGCAGAACCCACAGTTCAGAAAATCTGCACAAGCACAATTTAAATTAATGGAAGGGATGGAAGAAAACTCGACGGGACCTCCTGGAACTTGAACCGAAAGACTAAAGAACAGAAAATAAGAAGAAAAGAGTAGACACTTGAATCTCAATGGAGACGCAGCCAGTAGCAGCTCCCGGAGGAGAAACAACGAACAGAGTGGAGTTTCCTAGAAACACCTCCCAGCGCGGGACAGAAGCTTCCAGGTTGGAGGGCCCACACGGTCCAGCGCGCAGGGCTGAGGGGACAGGCCACAGCCACGGCGCCACCGAGGGCATGAGTCTCGGGGTGCTGCCAGCCCCGGGAGCCGCCGGTCGCCTCCGGCCCATCTGGCCTCTACTGGGCTCTCCGCACTCGGGCTCAGGCGTCAGGACTTCGGGGAAGTGACCGCTGCACTGTCAGCAACAGAAGCAGCCCCACGCCCGGGACGCAGCAAAGGGGGAAACGCTGGTTCGTGGCTAACACAGTTGGTGCGCGGACCCAGGAAACTGAGCTCCGAGGTCATGCTCCCGGGGAGGGGGGAAGGTCATACACGAGGGGACACAGGTCACAGGTCCTGCCGCTGCTCGGCCATGTGTAGCATTTCTGTGGTCGCAGTCACCCAGCGCAGCTGGACCTCCAGGCGGAGGTCCCTGCAGGGGCAGGAGGAGGCTGCAGGGACCTTTACTGGGTACCGGCTGACACTCGCGGAACTGGGCAGGAAGCCGTTGTCCAGGACTGTCGCCGTGGAGTGGGGAGATGGGGTGACTCTGAGCGCACGGCAGGGTCAGGCGGGGTCCCTCACCACTGAGTGGAGCAGGGGGACACTTTGGGGCTCTTGCTGGGTGGAGGCCAGGTGGAGAGGAGGCTCGGAGGCTGGCAAGGGTCCTGGGGTGTCAGAAGCGCACCCCTCAAGTGCCGCCAGAGCCATGGACGGAGCATCGGGCGCAAAGGCGGGGAGCCAGGTGATGCCGAGACCTGTCATTTCTGGTGGCAGAACGGTGGGCGGGCGCGGCTCTGTGGGGCTCCGCGTGGCTCCGCGGCCTATGGGAGCTGTTGTGGCAAGTCAGGTACTGCTGGTCCCTCTCGGGCCCGCCGAGCCGCACTTTGCTAACAACAGCATCGGAGAATCGGCTGGAGACCATTGCACGAGGGAGACCCCAGCTCACCGTGTCCCCCGCCCCTTGCAGACCCCTCACAGGCACGTGCGGGGCAGGGACCCGAGCAGAGCACGCATGTTGCCATTTCCCCATTTTACAGATGGGGACACTGCGGAGCCCAAGGGTCCTGGGTCTGAAGAGACCCCGGTTCCCTAGGCTGTGAGGCCACTGCCTCTGTGGGCCTGGAGGGACGGCCGGCTGCCTGAGCACCCCAGGGGAGGGCCCCCCAGAAGTTCCATCCCCTCAGCCTGGGCCTCGGCAAACCACTCAGGAAGACGAGGCTGCCGGGAACCTCCCCGCATCCAGAAGCTTCGGCCAAGTGGTGGGGAGGGCTCAATAGGGCAGAAGTTCCACCCTGGACCCCACTGGGGCCCCTCCCACCCAGGGCTGGCGTGCACCACACGCCCACGGAGACCCCTGCTCCCCAGGCCTGTGCGTGGGCAGAGTCCAACCCGCCCCAGCCCCCCCCCACCCGGCCCCAGGCCCCACAGGTGGTTCTGCCGGTAAATCTGCACACTCACGCCACCACCCCCCCGCGACAGGGCCTGGTTTCCTTCTCCCGAGTTAGCGGTTAGTCCATCAGCGCTGTCTGCTGGCGCCCCAAGGAGAGCCTTGGCTGCCACCTGCTGGCCGCTCCCGGGAGAGGTGGGCCCTGCTTCCACCTGCCCTGGGGGCCGGGGAGGGGAGGGATTCTGGAAGGGAGAGCTAGGCAGTGTTCAGACAGACCCTGGCTTGGATTCTGGCTGTGTGACTTTGGGCAGGTTACTCCGCATCTCTGGGCCTCATTTCCCTTATCTATAAAATGGGGCTAAGAAAGCGCACGTTGGAACGCAGCGGCCATTATCAGGACGCCCGCTGAGGACGCGGAGCTCAGAGCTGGGAGAGACGGTGCACAGGGATACTCCACGTGCGCAGCTGTCCCGCCCCAGCAGGGGCCCCTCAGACGCTAGACGTCTGTTTCTCACCCCAAACTTTCAACTGAACTGAGAAATGGCGCTGAAGGCCCTCTGGGTCAGGCAAAGTGTCCGCCAGCACACAGCCGGGTTTCAGGTTTGTGGCAAGACAAAATGGCCCCTCGAGTGCACGGGAGGAAGGCAGGGAGAAGCGGTCGCCGCGGGGACGGCAGTTGTGGGAAGCCCGCCAGCTCCACCGCCTGATTTAATGACACCTCGGACGCTGTCTGATGATCGCGTAGTCAGTACCGAAGTGACCGCAGGGCACTCTGCCCTCCAGAACTCCAAGGGGGTCAGGGGACGCTCAGCAGACCTGGGAGGAGCCTGTGTCATGCACAGGGAGCTGACCGAGGACCCCCAGGACCCCGGGTCTGCAGAGACCGTGCAGAGGGTGGGGCACGGAGCTGCGCACCTGCTCCCCCAGAGGCTCAGGAGCCCCGAGACCCCACGGTCCCTGCGCAGGGGCAGGCGGGGCCTGTGGGGTGACGCAGGCCTCCCGGTGTCGATTAGGTGTCGGCTCAGAATGCGACGCATCACCCCGGCTGAGCGCTCCTCCTCCTGTGTGGCTTTGCGGGGGTTACACCCCAGGAAGCTGAGAGCAGAGTGAGAGCCGCACGACAGTCGGGGATGTTCCCCAACAACAGACCTCAGCCCCTGGTTCTGGGCCGTGAACACACACCACGCCCATCTGCTCCTTCTGGAATGCTCTCGGCCCAAGGGCTGGGGTCTAAATCCAAGACAGCATTCACGCTTGGCTGGTGGAGCCCTGGGGTCACCAGGGCAGGAGCCTGAGACCCCGGCTCCGGGAGCCCCACCACCTCCTGGCAAAAGCTTCCCTAGAGTGGCACGGCGGTCTGAGGCTTTGCGGCCCCCTCGCCCCTCCCTGTGTCCTGCACAGACTGTCAGACCTGCCCCCTCACCAGGGGCTCCCCGGAGACCACGTCCAGTCCGGCACAGGGCTCGGCACTCGGTAGGACACCATACGCCTTGCCCGAGAGAATGAACTAGAGAAGGAAGGGAGGGAGTCAGGGGCTTCGGAGCATTGAGTGGGGGCCCCAGAAAGATGTGTCCTCGTCCTTAGCCCACACCTGTGACTGGGACCTGATCTGGAAAAGGGTCTTTGCAGGTGAGGTTAAGAATCTTGAGATGAGGAGGTGATCCTGGATTAATCAGGTGGGGGCTACGTGCACTGACACGTGTCCTCGTGAGAAAGGACACAGAGGAGGGGACACAGGAAGGAGGACACATGAGGGGGGAGCAAAGATGGGTGACACAGCCACCAGCCAGGAGCGCCTAGAGCCCAGGGGTCGGGAGAGGCGGGAAGCAGCGTCCCTGGAGCCCGACCCCAGGACTTTGGCTGTGTCTCTGCTAATTTGCTGTGGGCCCTAGGACCTCCTCCAGGGGCTGCTTGAGACCTTGCTCCCCCAGCCCCATCCGCCATCCCGGGCACTGTGTCCTCTGTGGTCCTCACCAGGGAGACCAGGTGATGCTGTCCGTGGGTCGGAAGGCCTGGGTTGCCCTGAACGGTGTTGGCTGGAGCCGGGGAGCAGCCCAGGAAGCCCTGGGAAAGGGGGGGTCCCAGGACCCCCCAGAATGATGACGGGGCCTGCTTCTGTGGGGTGGATCCAGGAAAGGCTCTTGCCACAGACAGGGGCTGGGAGCTGGGACACCCGCCTGGGGCAGAGGCTCCAGGGGAAGGGGTCCTCTCTGCCACTCAGCGTCCCCCCGTGCTCTCACCCTTTGGGCTACTTTGGGTCCCTTGAGAAGTCTTGTTCAACTGCTCCAACCTGCTCTCCGCTGAGCTATGGGGACCAGGGGACTGAGGAGTGGGCTGTGTGGGGTAGAAGCAGCAGGGGAGGCCCGCAGGGAGGAGTCAGTGTAGTCAGGGAGAGAACCCAGGGGGACGTAGATCTTGGGGGACCTGGTGGGATGGAGGTGAGGCTGCCCACTCAGCCTGGGAGAGCCCACCTTGGGGGACGAGGCTGTCTGTTAGGGCGGGGGGCTCACAGGCAGATCGCCGACCCCATCCTGAGGCTGAATAGGGTGAGGGGCTGCAGGGGCCCAGCCAGGAGCTGTCTTCTGTCCGTTCATGTGGCCCAAAGACAGAATCCAGACACTGGAATGTAAGTGACCCCAGCTGAGCCAGCATCTCCAGGAACCCCAAGAAGAGGGGACTTTGCAGACCCTGGGCCTGTCCTGTCTGCTTTGGGGGCTGGGTCTCTGCTAACGTGTCTGTCTGTCCCTGGACGCCTGAGCTCCTCATGGCGGTGGGGCGACCCCGGCGGGCTCCTTCCCTTGGGCCCCAGGGCCCAGCATTCAGCAGAGGTCCCATACATCACTCTGACTTTATCACGCAACTGTAGTTTGGCAGGAGAAAAAATACATTTGAAAACCCAAGTGCGGAAATGGGTGAGAACAGTATATTTGGGGTCTTTTGTGATGCCGTTTGGAAACAACAGATTTGGTCAAACTGAGACCCAGACACACACGTGACAGCTTGCCAGTGGTCACCTGGACAGTTGGCCAGGGCTGGGCCACCTCACTCCCCCCAGGCCAGGCCCATGCAGGAGGGGCGGTTGGAGGAGTCACCCCACGCACCCCCGTCCCGTCCCCACGTTCCCCGGGGCTCCCTTTCCACTGCCCGGCACGCTTCCAAACATGCTCCTGGGTTTTCTTCTTGTCCCTCCGTCCTGTGGACCTGGACACTGTGGGGACCCCCCACTCACTGCCTGGATACCCCTTAGGATGAGGGCGTCGCTCCCTGGCTGCTGGAGAATGGCCCCCAGCTGTCCACCTCTGTGGGCTGAAGGAAACTGCCTCGTCCCATCACTTCTCCCAGGGGCAGTCTGTGTCGGGTCAACGTGGGGGTGCACTGGCTCAGCCTGTGTGGCCCGGTTCCATCCACCTCTGGGGGTCACCTGCTCTGGGGATCCCGTGGGGTCCGTGGGACTTGGTTAGGGCTCGGATGCTGCTGGATTTTCTCTGCGGCTCTGCTCCCACTTCAATGGACGCGGACCCCAAGCCCAGCCCATAAGCCCCAGGCAATCTCTGGCAGAGTCTGCTTCCCAGTTTCACGCACAGGTTTCGTACTTAAATGCAAAGGGCAGCTACGGAAGGCCCAAGGGTCATCTCTCTCTGAGTTGGAGAATCTCCTCTTGTCTGAGAATCAGGCTCTTCCACTGGTGTGGACCAGTCCATTCACTGCGTCGGTCAGCACGCGGGCTCTGTGTGGGCTGCCTGGGACAGAGCAGGGCTCCAGCAAAAACCTCGTCTTCCTGGTACTTACGCCCAGGAGGCCAGTGGAATAGGGAAACATTCTGGACTTCCAGGTCATGATGGGTCCGGGAGGCGGGTAGGAAGAAGGAAGGTACAGGGGTGCACGTGATTTAGCCCACGTTTCAGGGAAGATGACGGGAGCAAACCTGCATGATTGAGAAACCCTGGTGAATATCAGGAGAACCAGCATTCCAGGCAAGGGCACTGTGGGTGCAAAGGCCCTGAGGCAAGAAGAAGTTCGGGGATTGCGGTAGGCAGCCCTCAGACTCCCACCTGGAACCTGGGAATGGCATGGTCACATGGCAAAGGGCCAGGAAGCTGACAGACGGAATGAAGGCTGCTAACCAGCTGTCCTTAAAACAGAGATGATCCTGGATGAGCAGGTGGGCCCAATGCAGTCAGGAGGGTCCTTAAAATGGAGGCAGGAGGCAGAGAAAAGGCCAGATGGAGACCCTGCTGACTTTCAAGACAGAGGCAGAGGCCACGAACCAGGGAGCTGGAGGGGTGGACTCGCCCCAGAGCCTCCAGAGGGACACAGCCCCACCCACGCCGTGATTTCAGCCCAATGAGGTCCTTGTCAAACTTCTGGCCTCCTAAGTGTCGAGGTCAGACATCTGGTTTGTGGGGATTGTTCAGCGGCCCCTGGAAACTAGCAGGCCGCTCTAGAGAGCCAGAAAGAGCACCACTGTTCCCTTCCCCTCCTGGGGCCTCCGTTTTCCCATCCAGCAGGAGAGAGGTATGTACCCACTCCTGGGCATCAGCGGCTAGTGGAAGGATGCCGTCAGGGGCATGGATGGCCCTCGGCTCACCGTCCTGCTGGGTGGCCGTGACGCCCGTCTCCAGGCCTTGGTGGGGTGCTGAGACTGGCAAGGACGGTGACATCAGGCCTGCGCTCAGCGGGGCCGGGCAGGGAGCCTGCAGGTACCAGGTCCTCCCTCAGGGGCGGGACCCGGGCCCCGGACGCCAATGCCAGCCACGTGCTCCCACTCCTGCCCCGGCCTCCCCTGTGCTCCAGCCTCCCTACCCAACTGACGCGTTCACGTGAGCACGTCTGAGGAGCTCCTCAGGCTCGGCGTGCACAAAAGCCCGTCTTCTCGGTCCGCCCCGGTCAGCCTCAGCTGTGGCTAGTCCCTCAGAAAATCCCGATGCTGCGGTCAAGACAAATCTGGGGCCGGGCCCATCTCTCACCTCTACCCTCCCACCTGGCCTGGACCCCACCCCACCCGGCACCTGGACTCTCACAGCCCCTCCTTCACAGGTTCTCCCTGTTTCCACCCACACACCAGTGGGGCCACATTGCAGCTCTCTGCCCACACTTCCAGCAGCCTCAGTGATGCCATCTGAGCTCCTCTCTGATGCGTCTCTGCCCCCCGAGTGTCTCTTCTCAAAGCTACCTGGCTGCCCTGCCTGCCTGTTCCTCAGCACCCAGGCTTTACTACCCCAGGGCCTTTGTGCCTGCTGTGGCCTCTGCCCAGGAGCGTCTCTCCCAGGTATCCGATGGACTCCCTCCTGCAGCAGCCACTTTGTCTGCTGGTCTTCCCTGACCACCTTACTGATCTAACACCCTTCCCCTGAGGAGGCCCTAGAACCCGCCCCCAGTGGTACGCGGTCATGTGGCGCCGGTCCGACTCCCAAAGGCAGGTTCACGCCCGCTGGATCCCGTCTACCCCCAGCACCTGGGACAGTAGGTGCTCGCCAAGCCCTGGTTGGACAGAGAGAACAAACACCCCAGTGGGAAGTGGGCACAAGGGGGCTGCCACCCCAGACGCCTGTCTCCACATCCCAGGAGCCCACCAAGCTGAGGCCCGGGCTGGGCTGTGGCTGCCCTCGTGAGGCCCAGGGCTCTCTGCACGCCGGCCGCAGGGTCAGCCTCCTCTGCCCGTCTCCGCGCTATTCCGGGGGACTGCAGCACACGCCTTCCGTGGGGACCCGGCCCAGGCCCTGTCCTGTCTACGAGCTGTGTGACCTCAGCGAGCCTCCATACCTCTCTGGTGGTTCTCGTCGGAAGGCACGGGCCGTGTCCCCCGCCCGCCTGGGGAAATCCCCGTGAGGCTCGGCCCCGGGGTCAGCACTGAGGTCGCTTGCAGGGTCAGTCAGTCGCGCCCTCCTCCCGTGTAGGGAGGGACCGTGGTTCAAGGCAGGCGCCTTGGAGCCCCTCCAGCTGAGAACAAGGCCCTTGGCCTCCCCCCGCCTCAGGTTCCCCCACCTGTGAGGGGCGATGATGGCCCCGCATTAACGCGGTACCTGAGCCTTGCTGGTGGGACGCTCTTAGCAACGATAGACGTGGTATCCGGGGCTGCTCCGGAGCCCACAAACGATGTGCAGGAGGCCACAGAGCCACCTGACACCCTGAAAGCCCCGGCATCTACTCCACGGCAGGACATCCCTGTCCCGTCAGAGACCCAGGTGAAGGGGAATTTCAGAAAAACCAAGGAGTTGGGAGTATCAGTGTGTTGCAGGCAGTAGTGAGGACACATTCCTCCAGCATCTGACATTCGTGAGCCCTGATTGGGGGTCATCACTGGTGCAGACCCCCCAGCCCAGAAATCCCACCTGGGGAGTATGGCGGTGGGGGGGGGGGTCCTCCGCGTGGTCTCTGGTGCGCCCCCCACCCTGGGCTTACTCACTGCAAGGCTTCCAGGCCACAAGCCAGGCTGTGGTTTGAGGGGCGGCCACCAGGTGGCACCATTGTGCTGCAGACGCAGGATCTTGCGCCTCCTGCCCGCCAAGCCCCCACCCCACAGCCTCACCGGGCAGACCCAGACCCACCGCACACCCTCTCTGGGCCTCGGGTCTTCGGGGAGGGTGGGGGTGCAGCAGGCGTCAGGACGAGCTCCTGGGTACAGGCCCCTCTCCCCAGGCCACCAGGTCGGGCTGGGGGACCCCACGTGCTGAAGAGGTGGAGGAGAGCCCTCCGCATCCCACCCCACCCCACCCCACCCCTAGGAAGCAGTGGCTGCTCAGATCCCCGTCCCCTCCCCCGTCTGTCCCACTTCTCCTGTCCTGTGCCCCAATGCTCCTGCGTGTGCATGCGTGTGTGTGTGCATGCGTGTGCGTGCATGTGTGTGTGTGTGTGTCCGAGTCTCTGTCTCTCTCTCCTTCCAGCCTCCACGTGCCTGTGCCATGGCATCCTGGCCCTGAGCCTCGGTGCCTCCCGGGGGGCTGTGTACCTCTGGAGAGGTAAGCAGGGCCCAGCCCAGAGCCCGCCGCACACGGCCAATGCCTGTCTGGAGGCTCACTGGTGGACTTGGGCCGGGCCTGGCAGGCACTGGAGCACAGAGGGGGCCGGGAGTTCAGGGGGTGGCCGGAAGGACCCCTACCCCACCCGAAGGTTCTGGAACAGCACAGGCTAGCACAGAGGTTCTCCGAGCCCGCTGTGCCCCGGAAGCCCTTTTGTGTGCTAGGGTTTGAAGGGCAAACATGAGCCTGGAACTGCGCCCAGACCCAGGTGTGGCCCCTGCCGGCTCTGAGCCCCAAAGTCGCAGCAATAGGACTGGCCTGGCCCGGTGACGGGCAGATGGCGGCAGGCCCCTTCCCCAACCGCTTCCCGGGCTCAGTACCTGCGGAGTGTGGTGAACAGGACAGGCCAGGGGCATTTCCCAGCAAGCCCTGGGGCGTGTCCCTCAGCCTTCTTTCTGCACGCAACCTGGAGCTCTGCCAGGGCCCAGAGGACAGGTCAGTGGGGTTCCTTGTGCCCCCTCCCCACCCCCAGTCTCTGATGCACCCTTCGGGGCATCCCCAGAGGCCGCTTCCCACCACAGCGCCCACACCTGCAGGAGGCCTCCTCCGTAGGCCTGGACGCCCTCCAGCAGCCGCCCCGCCAGAACCCCTGCGGCTTTAAGTACCTGCGCAAATCACCACGTTAACCACCCATTTCCTTAATGGAGTGCCAGCCCTGGAGACTGGGAGGCAGCATGAATAATGCAGGCCAAGCTGCCCATCACCAAACCAGGAAACGCTGCTGTGATTTTCATCTTTCCCTGAAAGTGCCCAGAAAGGGAGGGGCCTGGTACGGGGTGGGCGATGGGCTTGAGAAGGGCTCTGGCGCGCAGAGCTGGGGCTCGCGCCTTCCAGGAGCACCCCCTCCCAAGGTGGCCTGCTCCTTGGCCCATGGAGACAGGAGTCAGGGCCCCCTGCCCCTTCCCCCCTGGCCACAGCTCTCCAGGTCCCAGGAGCTCAGAGAAGCCCGGACTGCGTCCTGAGCTTAGCAGAGACCCTGTGGAGGCCGCCCCTCCCAGGCCGCCTGCTGGTGCCTGCACTGGGCCCACACTGGTGGGGTCAGAGCCTGGGTGGAAAGCCCGCGGCGGGCAGGGGAGGCTAAGGGCAGCCACAGGGGTTGGGGGGAGAAGGGGTCCATGGCCCTATGTCTGGGCGGGAGGGACAGAACAAACTCAGCAGGCATCTGGGAGGAGGCAGGCTCCTCCATCCTGAGAGCTCTAGGCATCCCTGTGGCTGTGTGGCCTCAACCGTGGCCTACAGCTCTGCAGCCAGCTCTCGTGGACCTGAGCAGCTGCAGTCTGGCCACTGGGCGTATCCCAGCGGGGACCCTGAGGGCAGCCAGGGAGGAGCCCCACAGGGAAGCTCCACACCAACCGCTCTGCACACTGTTTCCAGGTGCACCCCCTTAGCCACAGCAGCCCGCTCCCTGGCTCAGCGCTCCTCCACCTCGCACATCCAAATCCCCACCCCCACCCCCACGGGGGGACCCTAGCAGTGCAGGTTTGGGGGTTTACCACCAACTTCCTTGGCTGGGCTTCCCCCTGGGGCTGCATCCCCATCACGCCTGTGGGGTCCCCACCACAGCATCCCTGGGCCCCCCAGGGCCTGGCCTGCGGCAGGAGCAGGTGAAACCAGCAGGGGGTGCGGCCACCCAGTCCTGCTCCTGCCCTGGGTCAGGCTCGTGCACACTGCTTAAGTCTAGCCTGAACTACCACAGTAGTTTGGGGGTTCTGCCCTAGACACAGGAAGACCCCTTACTGCAGTGACGTGGCTCCTGGCCACGGATCCCCTCACCCCTGACGCCCTGGAAAGGACGCCAGCAGTACAGCTCCGCCTGTCCGGGTATCAGCTGAGCAGGTGTGGCACTAAGCTCTTTCTTCTCTCCCAGCCCCACACCTGCATGAGGCCGGCACACTGTCCGCAACCTACAAATACAGGAAACTGAGGCCCAGACAGCTGGGGTGGTACGCCCAAAGTTGCACGGCCAGGAAGCAGCAGTGCTGGGATTTGAACCCTGGTCCCAGATGCTGGGCGCTGACCCCTGAGCGCTCATGCCTCCCGCTTCTCCGATCTTCCGTGGCTCCCAGTCTGCTCCCTTTACCGGACAAGCCTCCAGTGGATGCCGAGCGAGGTGAGGCCTGGTCTCCATTAAACTCCATGTGAAAACAATTCTTCCCGGAGACGTAACCAGAGGCTGTTCTGTTACAAACAAGGGCTGCTCAGGGGACCC
This sequence comes from Ursus arctos, assembly GCF_023065955.2. NCBI lineage: Eukaryota > Metazoa > Chordata > Mammalia > Carnivora > Ursidae > Ursus > Ursus arctos. The sequence continues at coordinate 2,757,584 of NW_026623111.1, forward strand.
CGCAGCACAGCCTGCCCCCATGGGCCAACCCTGAGAAACAGGGCACGTGGAAAGGGGTGATGGGGCCGGGGGGGTCGGGGGAGGAGGTGACACGGCCTGGAGTCTGCTGGGGACACCGTCATGGAGACACACGGTATGAGGCTGGCCTTAGAGAGCTCAGGGGGCACCGCACGGAGCCCCTAGAGATGGGCTCAGGAACCCCCATGCTTGGGAAGCCAAGAATCAGACAAATAGGCCCTCTCAGAGCTAGGGGGTCTGCGCCAGGGGCTGACAGTGGGCAGGAGGCCTCGAAGCTCCCTGCCCTGGGTTCTAAGGGGTCTGACCCGTGGGCACCTCTCCCTGCAGGGTAGTGCCTGGAACAGCTCCACTCACTGGGGGACGGAGGTAAGGGCAGCATCCTGGCCTTGTTCCTAAATAGTTTCTGTCTCATTCTTCCTGGGAGATGAACTACACTGTCCATGAATTTGGGATCTTTCCAGAACAACCTCGCGCTTCCAGGTCTCGGCCTTACAGGACAGCGAGCGCCCCTGAGGGCCCACCGTCAAAGCCGCCGTGACGCTCTGCCCGGCGGACCCTCCGCAGTATGGACACACGCCCCTTTTATTGGACGGGTAGCGCTGTCCAGTGATTGCCCAGACAAATAATGGTCGCCAGCCGTCTTCGCCGTGCCTGGAGCCCTTCCCAGCTCTCGGCAGGGGAGTCTCAGGAGCCTAGCAGCCGGGGACGAGCGTGCACCTGCTCCCAGCTCACACCCAAGCAGCAGCCTCTCAGTGCCGTTCTGTTGGTGATTCTGTGCCCGACTCGGCCACGCTTCCAGGCACTCAGTCTTGGGAGATGGTGTCTTCATTCCCTGGGGCCACCGTGGGCCATGAGGCTTATACCTCAAAACGAAGTTCTCACAACTCTGGAGGCTGGCCTGCCGAGATCAGGGCACTCTCCCCTGAAGGCGCCAAGGAAGGGTCCGCCTCTGTGCCAGAGTCTGGCCATTCCTGGGGGCACCACCCGTCCAATCTGCACGCGGTGTCTGTGTCCAGAGCTCCCCCGTGGGGAGGACACCGGTCCTATTGGATTGGAGTCCTGCTCCATTATGCCGCCTCCTGACTCGTGACACCGGGGAGACCCTGTTTCCTCATCACGTCACATTCTGAGGTCCTGGGGGTTAGGAGCCCAGCACACGTGCATTTGGTGGGGGCACGATTCAGCCCGTCCCAGATAGTCCCCCGCGGCCGGCCGATGGGAAAATCCTCCTCTACCTGGGGGGCTGTGCAGGCAAAGCGCATGCATTCTCCCGGCAGCCACTGTCGGCGGCAGGGCCGGGGCCCCCAGATGCACCGGAGCGTGTTAGGAGCAAAGATCTGGCAGGAAAGGTTGGTAAATTCTGTGTGGTAAGCAATAGATTTCTTCTGGGGGGAAGGAGAGAGAACGGACGTGGAGCCAGCGTGGGGCTTTCCAGTTCTGCCCCCTGCGCCCACTGCAAGGTCAGCAAATCACCGAAACCCCCATTAAGCTGACAGGTGTGCTCAGAAATAGAAAAATGATTTTTTTATGGCATTTACTGCTCAGACCTATCCATTCAGTGAAGAAAACAATACCCCCTGAAGAATGCAATTTGCTCTGGGTCCCCCGTGGCTTTTGTCCTGTCTAGAATTACACTCACACGGGCCACGTCACCGCCAGGAACTTCCTGGAGACCCAGCAAACATCTGTCACGTGAGTGCTTGAACGAATGAATGAATGAATGAATGAAGGTGGGTGGTCCGGATGCAGGCTCTATGGGACTGCACTGGTCACCTCCATGTCATTCATTGCCGAGAGCCAGAATATTCCAGTGCACGACAGCTCCATCAGGAAGCACCAAGGGCGTCGCTGTGGGAAATATTTGATCTCATGGCTCAGCTCTTTCCAACAGCGGCTTGTGTGGAACGAGAGCGTGGCCAGAGAGAGGTGATGGGGAAGAGGCCAAAGTGTCCTGCCACCAGAGGGACCAGGGAAAGAAGGTCTGGGGGACCCGGTCACTGCTTTCACCCATCTGAAGGGCTGCTGCTGAGGAGGGGACCAAGCATGTCGGATGGGGCTCTGTCTCGGGGACACGGCTAGAGCTGGTGCATGGGTGCCCTAGGAAGGCAGGGTAACAGTTAGCACTGTCCCAGGCTAGAAAGGGAGTCCTCAGAAGATAGTGAGCTCACCATCTCCAGAGGTGTGTAAGAAGGTATAAGAAGGGTCGTCCTAGAGAGGCAGATAACAGCGTTCAAGTGTGGGAAGGGTGCCCTCAAAAGCTAGTGAGATCACTGTCCCCAGAGGCGTGCAAGCCGAGTCTGATCAGGGGTGAGCTGGGAATACTGTGGAAGGCACCAGTGGGCACAAATACGGCCTGGGGGCCACGTAAAGCCAGCACCCAGTGGTAGGAGGCTCAGGAGGGGCTGCTGTGAGTCTTGCCCTGAGCCCTGTGCATGGGTCACATCGTCACTTCTGCTCGCCCCCCAGAGACTGACCGTCCAAAGCTGGCGGGCACCACTCTTTCTATCTCACAGAAGAGAAGGCTGAGTTCCCAGGAGAGCTGGGGCCGAGGCCTGCTGCCGAGCCCTCTCTTCAGCCTTAAGTGTCCTGGTCAGAGAGTCTGGGTGGGAACCCCAGGCTGATCATCCGGGCTCCCCAGCCAGGCCTGGGGCCAGCCCAGTGGCAGCAGGAGCTTGGTGAGAGGAGGGGGAGGAGGAGGGGGAGGGGGAGGAGGATGAAGATGAGGGGAAGGAGGATGAAGATGAGGGGAAGGAGGATGGGGAGGAGGATGAGAGGAGGAGGGGGGAGGATGAGGAGGAAGAGGGAGAGAAGGAGGAGGAGGGGAAGGAGGATGGGGAGGAGGATGGGAGGAGGAGGGGGAGGATGGAGAGGAAGAAGGGGAAGAGGGGGAGGAGGGGGAGGAGGGGGAGGAGGGGGAAGAAGGAAAGGAGGAGGGAGAGGAGGAGGGCCAGCCGCCATGTCTGTCCCTCTGAGCCAAGGTGTCAGAAGAATCCCTGGAATGATGATTGCTTCAGCCTGTCCGGCAGGGCTGTGCTCCCCCAGCTCCTGACGTGCCTCTCCTCTGGGGCGGAGCGGCGGCTCTGGGCTCTTGACGAGCGGCCAGCCTCCACCCGCCAGCGGTGAGATCATGGGGCTGCATCCATACATCCTGTCAGCTCCCCAAATGTAATGGGGAGCAGATGCCCCCAGAGGGGCCCACATGGGGAGGGCTGCCTGCAGGGGCTGGTGGGGGGCCTCCGGGATCCAGACGGGGACTCACATCTCTAAGATGTACTGTCACCTACGGAACCTTCCGTGTATTGCCAGGCGCTCTGCTGGGCCTTTGGGGCTTGTCCCTTCTGTCCCCACCCCCACTGCCGCTGAGGAGGGGAAATGCCAAGTCCCACGTGCTGGAGGAGCAACCGGGCCCTGGGAGGGACACGGGGACACCGACCACACTGATCAGGGCTCGGAGACACCAGAGGCTGGGCGGATCTGAACTCGGATCTTTGGGGCCTAAGTGCAGTCCTCCCAAACCCCCCTCCGCCGGCGGACACGTGCCTGATCAGGTCCTGATGCCCTCTCTCCCCTGATGCAGTCACCCACGTGCACGTCTGGATGGGTCCCCACCCTGGCTGATGCGCTAGCAGAACCAAACAGCCAGCTGGTGTCCCTGGGCTCTGGGCGGTGGCTGTCCTTCCTTCCCTGTCACAACAACATCTGTCCACAGTCATGCATCTGGACGCAGAGACCGTAGCCCCAGAAACGCAGCGGGAGCCTCCCCCGGGGTGGGCCTCCCCCAGCAGCGACAGAATCTGTTTTCCCAGTTCAGTTCAGCCAACACAAACGTGTGCGCACCGGCTTCCATGGTCCCGCGCTGTGGGGGGCTGGGCGAGGCGGGGCAGCCAGAGCGCTACCACGACCAGCAAGCAGGTGTGTTGGCAGGTGGGAGGCACTACGCGGGAAAATAAAATGATGGGTCGCAGGGAGGAGGCTGACATTTGAAGGAGGGTGATCAAGGTAGCCGGACATTTGCACAAAGATCCAAGAGAGATGAGGGAGCAAGCCACACAGAACTCTGCTCGAGCGTCTCAAGCACAGGCACGGCCAGTGCAAAGGCCCTGAGGCAGGAGGGGCCCGCTGTGTTGGAGGGCCGGCCAGCCCAGACGTCTCGGTGCAGTCTGTTTCCGTGGCTGCTGCCACAAGCCACCAAACAGGTGTGGCTTCACAAGGCAGAAACCCATCGTCTCAGCTCTCGAGGCCGAAAGTCCAAAATCAGTGTTGGCTGGGCCTCGCTCCCTCCGGAGGTTCCCGTTCTGGGAGCGTTCCTGGGCTGGTGGCCACATGCCTTGTGCCCGCCTCCTCCTTCCCACGGCACCTGCGCCCAGTCTGTCTCTAACCTCCCTCTGGCTCTCTCCCCTGCAGTCCCTGACCGCGTGCAGGGCCCGCCTGCCGGTAACCCAGGACCATCTGCCCCCCCAAGGTCCTTCACTTAGTCCCCCACAAAACTTTGTTGAAATAAGGTCCCATTTGCAGGATCTGGGGATTAGAATGTGGATGACTTGGGGGGGGGGGGGTGGGAGGTGGCATTTCTCCTATGACAAGCCTGGGTCAGGGCTGTCTCCACAGCGTGCCGGACAGAAGGTGCTCGGTCAGCGTTGGAGGCGGGGGCCAGTGTGGCACTGGCGGGCCCATGCGTCCACCGCGCCCCACTCCGCAGCCATGGCCCTCTGTCCACACTCTGCTGCCGCCCGCGAGGTCGTTGCTTCTCTCTCTACGGTGACTTGAGTTCAGAACTGTCTGTGATGTGGGGCCCCCTGTGCCCTGCAATGGAGGAGGGCAGAGTCGCCGGGGGCGAGCGATACCCTCGCGCCCGTGGCCAGGTGGCTCCTGCCTCCCCAGCCCAGGGGGCCAAGCGGAGCTCCCGTCTAGTCGCTGGAAAACACAATAATCACAGCCGGCGGCCACGTGCATGGAGTGAGCAGCGGGACCGGCTTCCCAAGGCCGCACTCGCAGCCCCGATGCGCTGCAGGCAAACGCAAGTAGAAGGAATTACAAAACGCTCCCCGCTGTTAAAAACTGACAAATACCGCAGACACTAAAAAATCCCGAAAAAATAACATGTGATTTTTATTACCTGCCTGACGACATTAATGATGCTTTTCCCTCCGCGCTTCCCGTCTGCGCCTCGATTATCTCCTCACGTGACGAGACCGTAGCACCACTTTTCCGTAAAGACTGGGGGGCCGGCTCCCCCGCTTCCGCGCGGCTTCCATTTGGTTTTGGCCGTTGTCGGTTGACAAGGTGCCTCGCGCGTTCCGTTCTGTGTTCATCTCACAGGTCCTTGTGGATGACGCCGCTAAGGGCGTGGAGCTTTTTCCCAAACGTTCTCACGGTTGGCTCAGGGGCTCACTCGACCGCCCGGCGGTGTGTACGGTGTGTCCAGGCTGGAGGCCGCAGCAGGCACAGGGCGCACCCCTCGGTGCGGGCGCTGCCCTGGGGGGTGGGCGGCTGGTCCCGCAGCACTGCCGCTGCTCGCCTCTGGTGCGCACCATCCTCCGACGTGCTTCTCAGCCCCATAAGAGGGAAATTTACGGTGGACGGCAAGGTGCTTTGAGGTCCATCCAAACCAGGGATCTGTGATTTCTCACTGCTTTGACTCAACCACTCCAAACTGTCTTTGCAAATTACGGTTTAACCGGCACCTTCCAGCTTCATCACCTTTTGAAGAAGCCTCTGGCATCTCAACGGTGCACACGGGTCCATTCCTGCTGTTTTCGCGCTCGCCTTCTAGTCCCGTGGCCTCGCGGTGCCTCACCTCCTGCCTCCCTGAGGATGCTTGCCCCGGGCTTCCGCCGACAGTGGCTTCTCAGACCTGCCCGGAGCGCAGCCCACCTGCCCGGAGCGCAGCCAGAACCACTGGGAGTCTGGGCTTGGGCTGGTGGGACTGGGACTGCTCATGAGACCTTCGCCATGATGAGTGCCACGGCCCCGCTCCAGCCATGCGTGTCCCATCCAGCATGGCGAGGCCAGCCCGGGGAATAGGGAGGGGCCTGACCCTCTAGGCCAGGGGCCCCCTTCTCCTGCTGTCCCAGGTGCCAGGACATACGTGGAGAGCCCAGGCACCCTCGTCCCTGGCAGGCAAGTCGCGTCTCTGCTGCAGGAGAGCTGGGGCCGGCCGGGGCCTGCCTCCCTGTGTCCTGGGGGGTGGGGAGGGGGCAGGGTGAACTGGATTTCTCTACAAAGAGGGAAAGGCCCCTGGGAGGATGAAGGAATGCAGGTTTGAGAACAAACAGGTGTGGGTTCTAAGCCTGGCACTGTTACTGCCCCATGGCTGACCCCAGGCAGGTAATGTAACCTCTCCATCCCCAATGCCCTCAGGTGGGAAATGAAGCTAAAAGCACGTGCCGGGGGGACGGAACCAGGAAGAAAACGGGCCAGTGGCCGGCCAGGATTGGCTGCGAACCCGAAGCTGCTGAGGTTTGTGTCCTAAACCGTTGCACAGAAAACAGAACCCAGCCCTTGCAGTCTCCAGATGGTGCAGGCCTGCATAGACCCACCCCCACCTGCACGTGGGCCGAGCAGCTGCTGCCTCCTGGCGGCTCACCTGTCTTCGCCCATAATGGCTGGAGGGTTACGAGGATGCTTCCGTCTGGAGCCCTGCTCGGCACCTCAGCCGCGCCATGACGGCTCCTTGCCAGCGCCTGCGGCGAGCCCACCCACCCCACGCTCTCACGTCCCTCCACCCGGCTGACCCTTGGACACCGGGCTGGGTGGGACACAGCCCCGCTGTGTCTTGTCGCGGCCCGAGGACTGGGCCTGTCGCAGGTCTGGCTGCGGGTCACCTGCACTGTCAGTCCCTGCAGTGGGGAACCGCGGTCTGGGGAGGCCGCCGCCGCGCGTCCCCTGAGAGCTCCTCGGTGTCCCAGCACACAGCCAGGCTCCCAGCATGTGTGGGACCGGCAGGAGGGGAGCACAGACAGACAGCGGCGGCGTGCAGACATCCTCTCCACCTGCTGCTTGGTTATTCGACTGAAGTCGGCACCGCACCTCCCGGCAGTGCCTGTGCCCTGAGCTCCCCCACCCCCACCCAAGCAGAGGGCCCTGCACAGGTGTGGTCAGGCAAAGGGTGCAGGTGGACCCCTGATCACCAGGGGCAGGAGGCAGGAGGCAGAGAGGGGAGGCATGAGGGCGGAAGCAGGGGTCAGAAGAGGGAGGATGGATGAGGGGCCGCAAACCTAGGAACATAGGGTGCCTCGTGAAGCTAGAAAAGGGCCAGCAAGGGGTCTTCCCCTGGAGCCTCCAGGAGGACCCAGCCCTGCCCACACCCGGATTTTAGGGCTCCCCCCTCCAGGCTGTAGGCGATCACACCTGTGTGGCTTTCAGCCACCGAGTGTGTGATGATTTGACACGGTGGCCGTGGGAAGCAAACACGTGGGCCAACATCTGCCCTCAGTGGGGGTCCTGCCTCTGCAGCTCACGGCCTGGTCGGGTGGTCCAGATCTGTTCTGCTGAATCACAACCCTGAGACTGTCCTGTGAGAATGTGTGAGCGACCGCCCTGCACTGGACGCCTGTCCGGCACATGATGAAAGTGTCCTCTCGGCCCCACATGTGAGGCACAGAGCCCTGCTTTACAGGCAGGGAAACTGAGGCTCAGCGGGGTGTGGCGGGGAGTGATGGAGAGTCCCAGGGGTGAGCGCAGGCATCGTCAGGGCTCCCCATAGGGGGAGTTGGGGAGCCTAGAGCCAGGGGTCTTCACAGGGGCTGGGGGCTCGGGGGGGGGGGCGCAGACCCCACACACACCCTCAGGGCAGGGGAGGCATGAACCCAGTCCCTGCCCCAGTTCCTCCAGCCTCTCCTTCCCCTCTCCCCTGCATCCAGCCCCCAAGTCTCTCCTGTCCGTCTTTCTGTCTTTCCGTCAGAAGGACAGAAACTTCCACTCGCAGTTAGACAGATTGGATGGGTCCAGCCGTCTGCTGACCATCTCCCCACAGCCGAGGACCCATGAGGGCCCGTCCCCTAGAGCTGCCTCCAGGCCCCAGCTGGGCAGGCACAGAAGCCCTTCGTGGGGGCCACCCAGAAAGGCCCAGGCCCGGCTGGGAGCCGCGATGACAAACCACCCACACCAACCTACAAAAATTGCTTGAAGGGGTCTGGGGATCAGCTCACGTCCTGCCGCTTGGAGGGAAAAGCAGGCCCAAGAATGTGCACTGGCTATGGTCCCTGCAGAGTCGGGCCCAGGGGGGAAATGGGTTTGAAGGTGGCCCCAAAGCCATGGGAGCTTTGGCAAGTTTGCCGTAGAGAAACCGAGTATGGAGCAGTTTTAGCAGACGCCCCCTGGCTGCAGAGGGGACAGCAGGAAGGCTGCCCCTGGGAGCCTCGCCCACAGACATTCTCCTGGGGACCCCCCTTGTGCCAGGCCATGTGCTGAGGTTACACGGGGCAAGCAGGCAGCCTCCCGGCCCCAGAGCCTTAGCACCTCGCAGGAGAGGCAGACCCTGAGCAAAAATCCACACAAACAAATGTAGAACTGTGTCAGGAAGTGGGTGCAGGAAGGCTTCCTGGAGGTGGTGAACACCCAGCACAGATCTGAGGATGTGCAAGACAAGAGGTTAGGGAGAGTCGCAAGGATGACAACACTAAATACGAAAAGGACTCCCCACGGACGATGAGAGCAGCAAGCAGGTGGGACAGCAGGACAGGCGGACCATCCCCCTTCTGAGCCGTCCATCCAACGTCAGGCCACCCGCACGCAGCACTTCGATAGGCATGAAATATTTAAAGCAGAACAGGGAAGGAGCAGAGAAGGAAGTAGGATGAAAGAAAGGGAAGCAGGTGCATTTGGGAAGGAGGCACAGCCCCAAGGCTGCAGCGGCTGAACAGGATCACAGCTTGGAGCGGAGGCTTGGAGGCCTGAGTGCCCGTGGGCATCTGTCCTGAGGCGAGGGGGAGAGGTCGTGGTGGGGCTTGGACCTGCCCAGTTCCAGCACCTTCCTTTCAAGCACGGAATCTGGCCTGGAACAGAGGGATACGGGAATTACTAGCAGCCAGCCCTCCGGCATCCAGGGCGGGGCCGGGCCCGGGCTCCTCACCCCAACCTCCTTTCAGCATCAGACAAAGAACAAACACGGCACACCAGAGACATGCGGCAGACCCTCATGAGCTCCAGACAGCCCACCTGGCCGTGACCCCACCCCCGAGGACGGAGGCCTCAAACACATGGGCAGCACCGCAGGTCGACAGCCCATGTGGGTGCAAGATGGGCCCTCCTGCCTGGGGATCCTCTGTCCCGGGCAGGGCTGTCTTTCGTCCCAGCCCCACCAGGGCTCCCCTCCCACAAGAACAGTGCCAGCCTGCCTGGCGCCTTGGGGAGGGGCAGGTGGCAGAGATCTAAGAGCGCAGGGTCCAGAGGGAACCGTGCAGGGCCAGGGACAGGGGGTGCTCTGCAGCCCCAGAAAAGGGCCTGATCCCAGGACCACCCAGAGTCTCACTTCCGTGGCCCCCACAGCTCTAGGTGTCAGAACCGTGGTCTAAAGGCCAATCCCGTGCACCTGTCCCAGACGTGGCCAGCCACACCAGTGCTGGCACGGCGGCCCATGGTCTCACGCCCACCTCCTCCCCTGCCCTGGCCTCTCTCCAGCTGTGTGCTCTCCGGCAAGCTGCACACCCTCTCGGAGCCTCGGTCTCTTTGTCCATCAAATGCAGGTCACGACCGCACCCACCCTCACAGGCTGCCGAAGGGGCTGCACGGACACTCACACGTAGCGTGTTGAGCCACCCCAGTCGGGTTTATGTTAGTGGAAATACGGTCAGCTGTGAGCAGCCGCTCGATCAGTGGCTTCCTCTCCGCCGAGCACTCTGCTTCTCATCCTGCCAGCTGCCCTCGGCCGTGGCAGCAAACACCTCTGCTATTCGTGCAGGAACTAGAGCTCAGAAGCTGACATGACGGGCACTTGAACGCGTATTTCTATACACGTACCGTGTTCACAGCTGCGCTCTTCGCCACAGCCAAGAGGTGGAAGCAGCCCGAGTGCCCGTGGATATATGGAGGGTGAGCAAAATGTGTCCCATCCGTACGATGGAATGTCATTCAGTCTAAAAGGGAAGGAAATCCTGCCACCTGCTGCCACCTGCCACCACCCGGATGAACCCAGGAGACATCGTGCTCCCTGGAATAAGCCAATCACAAAAAAGACAAATTCTGCATGATTTCACTGAGAGGAGGTCCCCAGAGTCAAAGTCCTAGAGACAGAAAGTAGATGGTGGTCGCGGGGGCTGGGGATAGAAAGAAATCTCCAGATGGATGGTGTGATGGTTTCCTGCCACGCAGCTGTACACTTTTAAGAATAGTTTAAATGATAAACTCAACATTATGTGTATTTTGCCACAGTTTTAAGAAGTTTATGTGGTTTTCTGAGGTCACAGCTCCTGAGCAGCAAACCCAGGAGGGCTCAAACCCAGCCCCCTCCCTTAGGAGAACCCTGCCCACCCTTCCCACACCCACGTGCTTCCACCGGGCTCTCCTGGGCACACTGGCACCCAGACAGCTGACCCCTCCCTGGGCTTCCCTGAGCCTCCAATCCCCCTCGCTACAACAAGACACTCCCTGGCTCTCAGGGCCCAGGAGATGGGAGCCCATCCTGTGGACTGGATCCTCTAGGCATGGGGACCCCACTGCCCTGACAGAAGAGCTCACTCGCCTGGAGAGAGTCGCCCAGATGGAGTAGAACCAGAGTCTCTATAGGGGATGCCTGGGGTAACATCCTCAGCCCTTCTTTCTCTGCCCGGGCACACCTGAGCATACCTGCTCATTCTAGCAAAGCGGCAGGGGAGAGTCCTTCAGGCGGTGGCCATGCACCTCTGAGTGTGAATGGCTCTCTGAGCAGTACATGCCTCCAGGAAGCAGAGCTCAAGGAAGAAGGCATAGAGCCAGGAAAATTAAATCTATCCACGGTTAGGCAAAGAACTAAATGCAAAGATGGTGCTACCATCCAAGGCCTCCTTCATTTAAGACATCTCCACATACATAATCTCTGATGCTGGAGGGGTGGGCAAGACAGGCATGGTCTGGCCTCCTGGAGCCCATGGTCCAGTCATAGCCAAGCAAGTAGCCCCTTGCCTGCCACCCAAAGACTCTGCTCACAGTGCTGACTGCATGTCCCAGCTGGCTTAACCCTGCGGGGCTCCTCCTTCTGTGGTTTGGTTTCCCTGAGTCCTTTGTGATTTTAGGTTCATCCACAACTCCATTGCTGTTGGACTCCAGGGTTGGAGGGGCCCAACTGCCATCTGGCGACATTAGAAGGCACAGGGTTTTGGTCATCACGATTTTCAAGAGAGGTACAAAAGAGAGCAGAAATGGACAATCTCTTCAGAAAATGCTGGTAAAATATGCCTTGAGCATGGATTTCACTTTCCTCTCGACCACCATTGCTGCAAACCCTCAAACTGTGGCATTTCTGTCTTTCAAAAATTAAACATGGAGCTACCCTCTAAGCCAACAATTCTGCTCCCAGGTATATACCCCCAAAGAATTGAAAGCAGGTGTTTGAACAAACACTTGTCCATGAATATTCATTGCAGCAATATTCACAATAGCCAAAGGTGGGCTGTGAACCCCAGTGGATGGATGGATGGGTAGAGAGTGACGTCAGCAAGATGGCAGAGTAGAAGATACAAGCCTTCATCATCACACAGAAACCAACAGTCAGACAGCTATCTGTAAATGGAAATGTCCCTCTTAGGAACCTAGGGCAACACATTAAAGCAAAGAATGGAGAGTAACCTCACAGAAAGGACCCCTTGGGGGACTGGCTCTGCTGAGATGTCTGGAACCCGCCAGGAACGCAGAGGAAGGGTGGGGTTATCTGTATGAGCCCCACGGCAGGTGCCCAAGGGAACCAACAACCAACTGTTGTAGACCCCCTGGAGAAGTAAGTGTAGGGGCAAATTCGGAATACTTGAATACTGTAAGGGTGGTCTATAAATCACTTTAATATAAAGATTAAGAGATAAGAGTATTAAAAATTACTGTAGCTACGATAAGTTGTTAATGGACACACGGTTCAAAAGATATAAATTGTGACATCAAAAACATAAACTGTATGTAGGGGAAGTAAAAGGGTGGGTTTTTTTGTTACGCTATCAAAGAGAAGTTGTTTTCAGCTTAAAATAGACTGTAAGACAGTAAGATTCAACCGCAAGCACAACATATAGTAAATATGCAAAAGAGAAAGAGAAAAGAGGGCAAGCATCCCATTAAGGGAAATCATCAAGTCTCAAAGCAAGACAGCAAGAGATGAAGGAAAGAACAAAGGAAGCAGAAAACAGCCAGAAAACAACTAACACGACCACAACAGTAAGTCCTTACGCATTGGTAATTATTTTGAACATAAATGGATTAAATTCTATCAAAAGACATAAAGTGGCTGAATGGGAAAAAAAATAAGACCAAATTGCATGCTGCCTATAAGAAGTCACTTCAGCTTTAAGGACAAGCACAGGCTCGAAGTGAAGGGATGGGGAAAGTGAACGGAAGCCAAAGTACACAGGGGTGTCTAGACTTACATCAAACAAAGTACGCGTTAGCTGGAAACTGGACCAAGAGACAAAGAAGATCATTAAGTAACAATAAAGTGATTAATTCATCAAGAGGATATAACAATTATAAATATATATGCACCAACATCAGAACACCTAAATGCATTGAGCAAATACCAACAGACCTGAAGGCGGAAACAGGCAACATGACATTGTTAGGGGACTTCCAGACCCCACTTTCAGCAATGGATAGGTCATCCAGAAAGGAAATCATTAAGTAAAAATTACACATGAACTATATTTTACACCAGATGGACCTAACAGACACACCCAGGACATTCCATCCAACAACATCAGATACACGTTTTTCAAGGGCACAAGGAACATTCTCTAGACTGGATCACAGATGGGGTCACAAAACGAGTCTTAACAAATTTAAGAAGACTGAAATCATATCAAGTGGTTTTTACAACCACAATGGTGTGAAACCAGGAATTAATAACAGGAGGAAAGCTGTAGAATTCACAGATATGTAGAAATTAAACAACATACTCTTGAACAGTAATGGGGAAATATCAAAAGGGAAGTAAAAAAATATATTTTAAAACAAACAAAAATGAAAACACAACATACCAAAACATATGAGATGCAGGAAGAGCAGTTCTAAGAGGGAAATTTATAGCCATAAACAACTACACTTAGAACAAAGACAGATCTCAAATAAACACCTAACTGCATACTTCAAAGAATCAGAAAAAAAAAGAAGAGACCAGGCCCAAAGTCATCAGAAGGAAGGACACAAATATCAGAATAGAAATAAATGAAATAGCGCCTAGAAAAATAATTGAAAAGACCAACAGAACTAAGAGCTCGTTTTTTAGATGGACTAAATTGACAAAGCTTTCGTTACACTAATGAAGGAAAAAGAGAGAACTCAGATACATAAAATTGGAAATGAAGGAAACATTACAATGTATGTGCAGAAATACAAGGAATCATAAGAGATCATGATAAGCAATTATATGCCATGAAATTGGGTAATCTGCAGGAAATGGATGAATTTCTAGAAATATGCAACATAACAAGACTGAATCATGAAGAAATTGAACATCTGAGCAGACGAATTACTAGTACAGGGACTGACCTGCAACCAAAAAACTGCAACAGAGAGAAGCCCACCACACGGCTTCCCTGGTGAATTCTGGCAAACATTTAAAGAATTAATGCCAATCTTTGTCAAATAGTTCCAAAAATTTGAAGATAAGGGAACACTTCCAAGTTCATTTTACAAGGTCAGCATCACCTCGATACCCAAGACAAACAAGCCACTACAAGAAAATAAAATTTCAGGGGCGCCTGGGTGGCACAGCAGTTAAGCGTCTGCCTTCGGCTCAGGGCGTGATCCTGGCGTTCTGGGATCGAGTCCCACGTCAGGCTCCTCTGCTATGAGCCTGCTTCTTCCTCTCCCACTCCCCCTGCCTGTGTTGCCTCTCTCGCTGGCTGTCTCTATCTCTGTCGAATAAATAAATAAATAAATCTTTAAAAAAAAAAAAGAAAAGAAAATTTCAGGCCAATAACCCTTATGAACATAGATGCAAAATTTCTCAACAAAATACTAGCAAACCAAATTCAATAGCACGTTAAAAGGATCATACATCATGATCAAGTGGGACGTAGTGTTTGATATAAGTGTGGCTGCCAGGATGGTTCAGCATATGCAGATCAGAGTGACACAAACAAATGCATGCAAATAAACACGGTGGACCACGTTAGAAGGAGGAAGGATAAAGATCATACTATCATCTCCATAGATGCAGGGAATCATTTGACAAAACTCAACATCTTTTCATGATAAAAATTCTCAATAGGGGCGCCTGGGTGGCTCAGTCGTTAAGCGTCTGCCTTCGGCTCAGGGTGTGATCCCGGCATTCTGGGATCGAGCCCCACATCAGGCTCCTCCACTGGAAGCCTGCTTCTTTCTCTCGCACTCCCCCTGCTTGTGTTCCCTCTCTTGCTGGCTGTCTCTCTCTCTGTCAAATAAATAAATGGAATCTTAAAAAAAAAATTCTCAATAGATTAGGTATAGAAAGAACATACCTGAACATAACGAAGACCATATGTGACAGCCAACAGCTGACATCACACTCAGTGGTGGATTCTTCTGGGATCAGGAACAAGACAAGGGTGCCCACCCTCACCACTCCTATTCAACACAGCACTGAGAGTGGTAGTCAGAGGATTCAGGCAAGAAGAAGAAATGAAGGTCATCTAAGTCAGAAAGGGAGAAGTAAAATTGTCTGTTTACAGAAGACATGATATGATACAGAGCCCTTGAAGACTCCACCAAAAAATGGTTAGAACTAACCAACAAATTCAGTCAAGCTGTAGGATACAAAACGAACACGAAAAAACAAGTTGCACTTCTCCACACTAACAATGAGCTATCTGAAAGAAAACTTAAGAAAGCAATTCTGGGGCACCTAGGTGGCTCAGTCGGTTAAGCATCTGCCTCCAGCTCAGGTCATGATCTTAGGGTCCTAGGATCAAGCCCCACATCAGGCTCTCTGCTCAGAGGGGAGCCTGCTTTTCCCTCTCCCTCTGTGACCTCTCTTGCTTTCACTCTCTTTCAAATGAATAAATAAAATCTTTTTTAAAAAAAAGGAAGCAATTCCCTCAAAAATAATAAAAAAGAGGGGCGCCTGGGTGGCACAGCGGTTAAGCGTCTGCCTTCGGCTCAGGGCGTGATCCCGGCGATCTGGGATTGAGCCCCACATCAGGCTCTTCTGCTAGAAGCCTGCTTCTTCCTCTCCCACTCCCCCTGCCTGTGTTCCCTCTCTCGCTGGCTGTCTCTATCTCTGTCGAATAAATAAATAAAATCTTTTAAAAAAAAATAATAATAAAAAAGAAAACACCTTAGGAATAACTTTAACCAAGGAGGTGAAAACTCTGTACATTGGAGACAGTAAGACATCGATGAAAGAACTTGAAGGAGACACAAATAATGGAAAGGTATACCATGTTCATGGATGGGAAAAATTACTATTGTTAAAATGTCCACACTACCCAAAGCAATCTCCAATGGCATTTTTCACAGAAATAAAAAAAAAAACCTCTAAAATTCATATAGAACCACAAAAGACTGAAAAGCCAAAGCATCTTGAGAAAGAAGAACAAAGCTGGAGGCATCATATGTCCTGATGTCAAACTACATTACAAAGAAAGGTAATATGATACATGATGAAATAGTATGGCACTGGCATAAACACAGATACACAGGAGCACCTAGGTGGCTCCGTCAGTTAAGCCACAACTCTTGATTTCGACTCAGGTCATGATCTCAGGGTCCTGGAATCAAGCCCCACGGTGGGCTCCGTGCTTAACAGGGAGTCTGCTTCAGGATTCTCTCTCTCCCTCTGCCCATCGCCCTGCTTGCTCTCTCTCTCTCTCTCTCTCTCAAATAAATAAGTCTTAAAAAAAATAACAGATACACAGACCACCAAAACAGAATGAGAGCCCAGAAATAAGCCCACACATATATGATCAATTATTCGAGGACAAAGGTGCCAAGAACACACAATGGGAGAAGATGGTCTCTCAATAAGTGGTATTGGGAACACTGGCTTCTCCCCATGGAGAAGAGTGAAGCTGGACCCGTATCTTACACCACTTACAAAATCAACGTGGAATGCGTTAAAGACTTAAATATAAGACCCCAAACCATAAAACCATTAGAATAAAACATAGGCAAAGTCTCCTTGAGATGGGTCTTGGCAGAGATTTCTTGAATATGACCCCAAGAGCACAAGCAACAAAGTAAAAATCAACAAGTGGGACCACATCAAAGCTTCTGCAGAGCAAAGGACATAGTCAACAAGATGCAAGGCAACCTATGGAGTGGGAGAAAACATTTCCAAATCGTATATCTGATATGGGGTTAATATCTAAAATATATAAGAAAGTCAATAGTTCAATAACAAGAATCTCCTCTCCAAATAATCCAGTTTAAAAAAACAGGCAAAGGACCTGCACAGACTTGTTTCCAAAGACAGGCAGATGGCCAACAGGCACGTGAAAAGATGCTCCACATCACTCATCATCAGGGACATGCAAGTCAAATCCACATGAGATACCACCTCCCACCTGTTAGAATGGCTATTACGCCAAAGACAAGAGACAGCAGGTGTTGGTGTGGACGTGGAGAAAAGGGACTCTGTGCGCTGTTGATGGGAGTGCAAGCTGGCAGGCCCACTGTGGAGGACAGGATGGAGGCGCCTCAGAAAATTGATACATCAGTCCTTTTTCTGGGAATGGAATCAGTATCTCGAAGATGCTCACTGCAGCATTAACATATTAGCACAGCCACGAATGAGACCATCCCAGCGTCTGTGGAGGGATGGAGAGACTGCGGTGGGCATGCACAATGGAACGTCGTTCCACCACAATGAAGAGAATCCTGCCGTCCGTGACAACACAGATGAACATGCAGGGCATTTGCCAAATGAACGAGCCAGGCAGAGAAAGACAAATACGGTATAATACTGCGTATATGTGAATTCTAAAAGAATTGTGCAAATTATACAATTCTAGAATCAGAGACTAGAATGGTGGCCAGGGACTGGGGTGGGGAAGGGGAGATGTTGGTCGAAGGATACAGGCTTTCAGCTACAAGTTCTGAGGACCCAAGGCACAGCGTGGTGAGTATAGCCAGTAACACTGTATTTGATACTTGACATTTGCTAACAGAGTAGATCTTAAGTGTAGTCACCCAAAACAAAAGTAAAAATGAGGTGATGAACATGTTAATTAAGTATGGGAGTCATTTCAAAATGTATTTGCATGTCAATCACGACATTGTACACTTTAAACATATGCAATTTTACTTGTCAATTATACTGCAGTATAGTTGGGGGAAAACAGAGGAATGTCTACGCGGAATGCGGTATATCCAGACACCGTGTGTGTGCGCAGTAATACGCAGCCGTAAAAAGGAATGGGGTACTTCCACATACTGTAGGATTCCATTTATGTGAAATATCCAGAATAGGGGCATCTGGGTGGCTCAGTCGGTCGAGCATCTGCCTTCGGCTCGGGTCATGATCTCAGGGTGCTGGGGTCCATCCCCGTGTCGGCCTCCCTGCCCAGCAGGGAGTCTTCTTCTCCCTCTCCCTCTGCCCCTCCCTCTTCTTGTGTGTGCGCGCTCTCTCCCAAATAAATAAATAAAATCTTTAAAATTTTTTTAAAAAAGAAATACCCAGAAGAGATAAATCCAGAGAGACAGAAAGTAGATCCAGGGTTGCCAGGGGCTGGGGACAGGGCTGCGGATGGGGGGGATAGAGTGAATAGGGGCAGGGTCTCCCTCTGCAGTGATGGAAATGTCTGGAAAGTCCAAACTAGAAGGAGGTGCTGGTTGCACGACATTGTGTCTGTGTTAAAACCCCACTGAGGTTTACACCCTACAGGGGTTAATTTATGTCGTGTGCATTTCATCTCCATCAAGACAGCCACAATGAGATACGACCTCACACCGGTCAGAATGGTTAAAATGAACAAGACAGGAAACAACAGATGTTGGCAAGGATGCGGAGAAAGGGGAACCCTCTCACACTACTGGTGGGATGCAAGCTGATGCAGCCGCTCTGGAAAACAGTATGGAGCTTCCTCAAAAAGTTGAAAATAGAGCTACCCTATGCCCCAGCAATTGCACTACCAGGTATATACCCCAAAGATACAAATGTAGTGATCCGAAGGGGCACCCTCACCCCAATTTTATAGCAGCAATGTCCACAATAGCCAAACTGTGGAAAGAGCCCAGATGCCCATCGATAGATGAATGGGTAAAGAAGATGTGGTGAAAATATACAGTGGAATATTATTGAGCCATAAAAAATGAAATCTTGCCATTTGCAATGATGTGGATGGAAATAGGGGATATTATGCTAAGCGAAATAAGTCATTCAGAGCAAGACAATTATCACACAATCTCACAAATATATGGAATTTAAGAAACAAGGCAGAGGACCAGAGGGGAAGAGAGGAAAAATAAAACAAGATGAAATCAGAGAGGGAGACAAACCGTAAGAGACTCTGAACTCTAGGGAACAAACTGAGGGTTGCTGGAGGGGAGGTGGGTAGGGGATGGGTAACAGGGGGATGGGCATTAAGGAGGGTCCGTGACGGAGTAAGCACTGGGTGTTATATGCAACTAATGAATCACTGACCTCTACCTCTGAAACTAAAAAAAAAAAAAAAAGACAGCACTTGTGCCCCCCGTCTGGCATCTCAGACGTCTGCAGGAGGCCCCTTCTCCCTGGAGCGTAGCCTGTGCCGGCCCTGGGGGCGAGCGGCTGGCAGTGCTACTCACCATCTCAGCCCCTGTGTTCCTCGGCTGTCCTTTGCCTGAAAGCGCTTGGTTTCCGCCCAGTGTCCGGCTGTGTGGGCTGCAGGCTTGTGCGTGTTGGAAACAGGGTGTTGCAGCCTCTCCCACCGGGAGGCGGGGCCCGTTTCCGTCCCCCTGAAGCTGGGCTGACCCCTGGCTGGCTTTGACCTAGGCGGGCGGAATCGGCACTGCCGGCCTCGGAGGACAGGCCTGGACAATGCAGCCCGGAGAAGGGCTGGCGCAGGGGCCCAGCATGGGCGGTCTCGGCCCCGGGGTGGGAGAACGGGGCCCCTGCAGGAGTGAGCAGGGTTAGGGGCCTGGCGGGGTGAGGAGGGCACCAGGGGCGGTGCCACAATGCCCAGCATAGCGCACTGCTCCCGTGGGACGAGGAGGCAGCTCTGGCTCTCCGAGCCCAGAAGGGTGAGCAGAGGCATCCTCCGTGGGCGTGGCGGTGTGGGGTGTGCAGGAGGGACGTGCGGTAGGAGGCAGAGAGGCTGGCGTTCAAGGGAATGATTGCTTCGGTCAACACGCCGAGGATAAGAAAACGCAGGGTTCCACGCTCACTGGTGGGACTTACGGAAACAGAGGCAGCAAACAAGAGCAACGCCTGGAGCGTCGGATTTGTACCGGGATCACAGGTGCAAAGTCACGGTTTGGGGTGTACGGAGAGATGGAGATGCATGTTTATGTGAGCGCGCGTGAGCTTATGTGTGTGTGCGTGGGCGTGCGTGGGCGCATGCGTGCGTGCGTGTACGTGTGTGCCTGTGCGTATGCGTGCGTGCGCGTGCGTGTGCGCGAGAGGCATCCACATGCACTCCCCACGCCGCTCACCGAGAAGCCCTGGCGCAGGAACGACCCCGTTCTAATGGCTTCTAATTCCCGTTCTCCGTCAACAGGAACTAGGATCCTGAGAGAAGGGGCTGATGCGGGACCGGGTCGGGAAGAACCAGCTGAACCTGGGCCGTCCTGCTGCCTTGGAGAGTAAGGAGGCGCTCCGTGCAGGGACTCGTCCGGCGGACACGGCCAGCACCCCGGCAGAGCCCCCGCTGGCCGGGACGGGGTAATTTACGCATGAGTCAGTACCGTTCGTGATGGAGTGTGACCTACTGAATAAAACAGGAATCTGCGGGCCCTCCTGTTATAAATTAAGGGGCCGCTAACTGTAAGCACGATCGAGAACAGGATATTTCCTCCATCTCAGTGTCCCTCCCTACTAAATACTTACTGATTTCCGGGAGAAAAGGAGAACTTTGCAGTGGGGACACCTCAATCAAGTGATCAAAGGTACCGTCACCAGGAGTGGGACAGATCACGGGTGGGAGCCACGTGGTCAGACGCAGCGAGGACGGTAACAGCATCACTCCTGTGATTTTCCTGCCAAAGATGTAAAACCTCAGTGGACTCACGAGGACCATCGCCCGTCGCCATGCAGAGGCACCAAGGACGCGTCCTGTAACCGGCAGCCGTGAGCAGAAGTCACCGTGTAATGTCGCCCATGTAGCTTTGGAGCAGTAGCCTTGCCGAGTGAAGAGGTAAATACATACTCGATTTTGCTGGAAATTCAGCAGTGCGTTTGAAGGTGTATCTTCCTCTGATACTGGGCAGTCAGCAAGGAAACCGCTTCTCAAAATGACTCCTCCACAATTACGCTGCAGTAGGAAATCCTCTCCTGCTCTTGCCTCAAGACAGCTGGCACCCCCAACCAGCCCCCGGGGCGGCTGGGTCTTGAAGGGCGTCCCTTTAAAGGTATTCCGGTACTAGTGGTAGTATAACAGAAGTTTACTGCCCGGCGGAGCTGGAGGCCAGGAGTCCAAGGTCAAGGTATGGGCAGGCAGGGTCCTTCTGAGGCCGGGAGGGGACCCTGTTCCAGCCTCCGCCCTGGCTGCCGGGCCTCTGGGGAAATCTGCGGCCCCCTGCGTCCGTCCTGCTCATTACCTCAGCTGGGCCCCACCTTTGTCCTCACACAGCGTTCTCCCCGTGTGTGTCCCGCGTTCCCCTTTTACAAGGACACCTGTCCTATTGGATTAGTACGCTCCAGTGTGGTCTCCTTTTAACTAATTACATCTGTAAAGACCCTATTTCCAAATAAGGTCACATTGTGAGATTTGGGGGTGAGGATTTCAATCTATGAATTCTGGTCAACCCAAGACATTTCCTTCCAGGACAAAGGGCTCCTTGAGCCCTGTGAACAGGGGCACAACTTTCTCCAGCCTTCAGTACCAAGAGGCAAAGCCTATTCATAATTAATTGTTGCAGGAAGCCACCGTAACTGCGGTGGCATGAGACGGTGGTCATTTACTAGCCCGTGGTTCTGTGGGCTCAGCTGGGCAGTTCTGCTGCAGGTGTCCCCGGGCTCGCTCACATAGCTGGGCACTGGGCTGGACGGCCCAGGGCGGCCTCCCGTGCAGGTGGAGTGTGATCCTTAAAGTGGCTGCACCTTGGTCTCGGCGTGGCTTCTCACCTGCTGGAGGGCGAGCTAGGGCTCCTTCCCGTGTCCACCAAGAGGTCCCCAGCAGAAGGGACAAGACCTCAGAGCTCCTACAAGGTCCTCATGCCATTTCTGTGAGCCCAAGCCAGTGGCCCAGCCAGACTGAAGAGAAGAGCTCCTCCTCCAGACGGGGAGAGCAGGCCAGCTCTGGAAGAGAATGTTGGCCGGGGTGGCAGGACACGGTGGGCTGACAATTTCCAATCCTGCAGCACAGAGCCCATACCACAGTGCCACCCCGTGGGTCCTCCTGTGGTTGAGGTGGCTGCGCTGTGTGGGTCAACGGGCCTGCCCTCCGTCCTGCACAAGACCCGCCCCAGGCCCAGTCTGCAGGCCCAGCCCTGTCGGCACCCCCAGCTGGGGCCGGCACACACTCTGCTCTCAGGGCTGCAGGACTGTTGCAGGGCTACGTGGATGCTACCTGGGGGTCCCCTCGCCCTGCGATAAGCAGTAAGCCCCTTCTTTTCTGCCTTTCGTCTGCAAGGGTTGGGTCCCAGCTGGCTAGGGGCCAGCCCACCAGGAACAGAGCCCCGTGGCCCGCTCCCACGGGTTGCTCTGACCCCAAGCTGGCTTCTCGGATGTGACCTCAATGCCCTTCTCTAATTTGTAAAGCAAACTCCGGAGAGGGTGGGGAGGAGGGGTGCGGATAAGGACTCTTCACGGGCCGCTGGGTCCTCTCTGCTCCATTCAGGACAGATTAGGTAGCCATCCATCAGCGGCCCCCGCCAGGGGCCTGAAGGAAAGAAAGCTGGGGAGCTGGGCAGGGAGCCCGCCCCTGCCTCAGACCCTCGTAGCCCCTGCTGGGAGGTCACTCGGCGGGGTGGGACCCCGGCCTGGCTCAGGGCCAGCCCAGCCTCAGCCGTACCGCCCCCTCCTGGCCCCTGGGCTCCGTGACTGGGCACCGCTCCCACTGATCCCGAAGCCCTGGGACTCCAAGGATTTCTCTCCTGGGCCATTTGTTTCTGAATGGCCGCGACTGGTTCCCTGGGGAGGTGAGGTCCCTCTGGAGCAGCCTCGAGGTGGGAGGGGCACTTAGTGCCAAAATGGTTGCAGACCAGCCTTTTGGAGTTGAGGCAGAGAAGCCTCGGGGTCTGACATCTGCCCTCAGATGTGAGAAAGAGAGTCAGGCTCCATCGCCCAGCCCAGCCTCCGCCCCCTTCTCTGGCCCAGGTTCCCACGGAGCCTGGCCTGGAGCCTGGGGATGTTCGGAGCGTCAGGCAGCGGCGGGCAGGGAGCCGTGGGTGTGCCACCTGTTGGGCACCCAGCACAGCCACGACCACCCCCAAAGCTCAGTGACCCTCCTAATAGCCAGGAGGGCCGGCATTACCAGCCCATCACGGAAAAGGAGCAGAAGCCTGGAGAAGCCGAATGCTGGCAGCCGAGGCGGTGGGAGGGGGTGGGCCAGGGGCCATGGCTCCTGTCTGAGGCAGCCACGGCCACGGATGCCAGTGATGCTGCGCGAGCAGGCACTCCAAAGGCCACGCGGCCTCACTGGCTCCTGGTTCCCTGGTGGCTGCTAGCAGCGGCTGGGGGCTGGGCCCGGGGACCACGCTCAGGAACGTGGAGGGTGAGCTGCCGCGTGAGTGGGTGGACGGGTGAATGACTGGATCCATCACAGGTGACGACGTGCAAGGTTCTAAAGAGGAAGGACAGGCGTGGCTAAGGTTAGTGGGAAGGAGGGGAGCAGACGGGACTTCTGGGATGGGTCTCAAGGACGACAGCCTCGTGCATTGGTCCCTTTGTGCTCCCATGGGTCTCCCGTGACCCTAAAAGAGATGGGTCTGTGTCCTAACCCCCGGGACCTGTGAATGTGACCTTATTGGAAAAAGGGCCTTTGCAGGCGTGATTACGTTCCAGATCTCCACATGAGGTCATCCAGGAGTAAGGTGGGCCCTATTCCCATTGGCTGGTGTCCTTATGCGAGTAAAAAAGGCAACTTTGGACACGAAGACACACGGGTGTTGTGGGGGGCATGTGAAGACAGAGGCGGGGATGGGGCCAGGAGCAGGAGAAGCCCTGGGAGCTGGAAGTCAGGGAAGTTGCTGGGCAGTTTTTTCCCCTGCAGCCCCTGAGCTCAGTTTTGGGCTCCCCCCTCCCCCCAGGGGCAGTCTCCTGGCCCCTCAGACACCAGTGTGGCTGCACCCCCTCCCAGGTCTAGGTCCCTGTCTGGCTGCTGAGTTTAAGTCCCTCCCCCCTCTTGGAGTCCTTGTCCCAACCCTGGGGGTGCAGGTGGCTGTCTCCTGACCTCTTAGGGTCTCTGTTTGCCTTTCCAGGTCTCTGATGCCTGGTTAACTGTTCTTTCCAGGAAGTTCTCCCTGTGAAAACCAAATGGAGTGTCTGCCTGGAGGGGACCCTGCCTGGGGGAAGTGATGAGGGCTGGGGGCTGTCTGTGGCCTGGAGTTTGGGAAGCGCAGGCATAGCCTTCACTCTGGAAAGGCCCTTTTCAAAGAGGGTCTCCAGCAGTAATCAGAGGTCTGGGGGAAGGGACACCTGAGTAGTCACAGGATCCTTTTCCCAGGGAGCCGAGCAGGACCCCTGTTCCACAGAGCACGTCTCTGGAGATTCAGGTCTTCAGGGGGCCAATGGGACCCGGAGCTGGAGGCCTGGATAGCTCAGCTGCGAATATTCGAATATTCGAATATTCCTCCTGGAGCCCAGGGGGGGGGGGGTCGGGGGTTCGCTGCTCGCTTCCCGGTTCTCCGGTTCCAGGCACAGGGCCCATCCCTCAGGTGCTGGAGGCTCTGTCCCAGGGCTGAGCAACCTGAGGCCCACCACGGGGGCGACACCTCTGAGCCCAGCGCAGGGGGACGAGGTCTGGCTGCAGTCAGACTGGCCTCCCCTTCCCCTCATCTCTGAACAGGAGTGCACAGGGCGCGATTTCCAAGAGCCAGTGCTTTGCGCAAGCAGCAATTTCTCTGTCGGTTGGCAAGCTTCAGAAAGGCTGAGCACACACACCTTTCCTGCGGCAGACTTCCCTGAAGACGGACCTCCCGCTCTCGGTCTGTCCGGGACAAGAGCCAGGCCCTTCAGCCCAGACCCGCAACACTCACCACAGGCTTAGTGAGTAAAATCCAAACAGAGAGGGGACCTGGGTCCCCCCGCACCCACTACCTGTCAGCAGGCAGGGGCTCACCTGTCACCCTCAGAAACTGAGCCATTAAACTCTGGGTTTCCAGCACCCATGATGAGACAGGTGCCAACAGCTCTGAAGGGACCTACTTTACCTGCTCCTCACAGTTCGGTGGCTCTGGAGGTGGCCGAGCACGTTTTTAAAGTATAAAAAAATGATAAACAGTACCCAGATGTCTCTGTTTCCTCAAAAAAAAAATGTAGCATATGACAATGAAATCACTCTGAGCAAGCATGATCTTTACGCGGGGAACGGTTTTACCTCCGTCAAGACACTTTTTCTTAAATATCATTCCCAGACAGGAAAAATATACTGTTGTTACCTTTAGACAAATATTATGCTAATCTCAAATCTAGAGCCAAAAATATGCTCCGACAACAATAGGGATGCTGTTTTTTTCTGAGTTTCCTCCCACGTTTGATCAGCAGATGCAAACCAAAGGGCTTTTAGCTCCTAAGGGGTGCTGGAAAGTACCAGAATGTAATTAAAACCACGGGTTGGGACGATGTGGACTGGGGAGAATGTCCTCCTTCTGGCTCCCTACTGTCCACCTGCCTGCCTCAGGCATCCAGGACACCCTCTCACTATAATTCTACCCGAGACTTAAGGCCAGGTGCACTCCTGTCATCCCGGTCCCCAACTCACTAGACACATGTCCTCTTCCTTATCATCGCTCCCCTCTCCCTTCCTGCTTGAGAGGCCATAAGTGCATTTGCTCCACCAGCCTACACTGAAAACAGAGGCCCCTTGCCTGGGTGCTGGGGGGTGGGCAGGAGAGTGGGGGAGGGCACGGATCCCCAGGGACAAAGACCAGGACAGGACGAGCAGGGGAGGCAGACGTGGACCAAGGGAGTGGAGACTCTCCCTGCACAGAGGGACAGGCAGGCTCTCAGTGATGTTGAGAGATACTTCCAACGATGAGCGGGCTTTCTAGGGTGGCCAGTAGGGCAGGCGAGGCAGAGATGGTACCAAAGGCAGAGACACAGAGGTGTGGGTCAGCGTAGCCCGCCGGGACTCGCAGGGAGGGTCTTGCCCAAGCTGCTGGAGAGGGGGCTTGGTAGGGAGCGCTTGGGGCCAGGTGAAGGAACCCATTTGCTGGGCGACCTTGGGAAAATCACTTCACCTCTCTAGAGCTTGGCTCTGCTTCTCTTAAAGGAAGACCGTGAGTCGCCCCACACACCAAGGTGTGATCTCCAGGCCAGGACTTCCACGCAGGCAGGCACTGCTTGCTGGCTCGCTGGCTCGCTGCGGAAACCAGACGGTGATTGGCACACCCCAAGCGCACAGTCAAGATTCTTGGAAGGCGGGCGGGGGAGGACACGTGTGTAGCTTTTTGCTGGGAATATGGAGCTGTTTGGAAATTGCAGCCGGAGATTCCAAACCCCTCTGGGTGAATGATCCCAAAAACTGCTCAGTTGAAAAAAACCAGACTCCTTAGTGGGGGGTGGGGGAGGTTAAACCCCTCCAGGTTTCCCTGGTAACACCCATTTGCCAGCAGAATGGGAAGTGATCTCATGGAGGACCCAGTGATTCTGGAGACATCTTCCCAAGCGGAGAGACCCCCGGGAGAAGGGTTAATAGCTCTGCCAAGTCCTCTTTAAATCGGTCCTGTTCTGTCCACCCAACTCAGAGCTTGCCTGTGCTTTTCAGTGACTTGACTGGGGCGGGGCCGGTTGATTTGTTTTTCCCGGACTTATTTCCATTTAAATCAGCTGCCCTTCGGAGCCCCAAGTCTTGCATAATGCAGGAGCTCTTGAAGTGAAATCAATGGCGCTCGAAGGAAATGGATTTGTATTCGCATCTTCTGGGTCGGGCTCTCTGCCCCGCACCTCCGATCGGGGTGTTCACCCCCAACGGTGCGAGTGTGAGCGTGCACACGTGTGCAGAGGCTGGGCGCCAGAAGGCAGTCAGTGTCCCGATTCCAATCCATTGCTTCCTGCTGCTGTGTGGCCTTAGGGAGTTCCCTAACCTCTTTGCACCTCCATTTCCTGATCAGTGAGCAAACGAGGGAGGCGACCCTTTACTGCACCTGGCTGTTGAGAGAACACGGCAGGTTTGCAGAAGGATCCCCCCCAGCCCCCCACCCCATCCCACCTCCCTGCGTGGAGTGGGGAAAGGACGGCTTATCTTGGGCGCTGCCTCATCCCACGGGTCCCCAAGACCAGGTGCAAGGTCAGTGACTGGGAGCCCTGTGTCGGTGCGGCTCAGGCTCTGTCCAGGCTGGGGCCTGGCTTCTTGTCCCGTCAACCCTCCCGCAGCCCAGCTGGAGGCCAGGGAAGCCAAGTCAGGTCTGGTCCCCAGTGCGGATGCAGTTTTTTGCAGGCTCCTGGAGGCTGGGCGGGGGCATCGGGCTGGACCTTGGACTCTAGGACCCAGGAAGGCTGAGCTGAGCTGCGAAAGTGCCAGGGCCCTGTCAGTGCTGACACATACCCACCAAACCCCCTAAGTTCCTGGAACTGCCAGGAGCCCAAAAGCCTTTCCAGCATCCACATCCGTTAGGAAGGTGTGGGGTATGGAAGCGTCAGTGTCGTGAGGGTTCACCCCACACATGTGTCCTTTCCCAGGAGGGGGCTCAGAAAATATGTCCAGGTTAAGGTCTGCTTCATTCTGCAGCCCTGGTACCACCTGCCCCCACCCAAGCTGGAGAGACAAGCAACAGTCCCACCCAACCTCCCCTTTACAGATAGGGAAACCGAGGCCCCAAGGGGCCGTCTCACCCCAGCTTCTGCGGAGCTGGGGTTGGGTCACTTCCCTGCCTGTGTGCATCTCGGTCCCCAGACGGGAGAACAGAAGCCCCTACAGGCTGGAGCAGAAGCCGTGGGCTCTGAGGACCCTGGGACAGGCGCAGGCAAGGCAGGGCAGAGTAGGGCGGGGCAGGGCGGGGCAGGATGGGACAGGGCATGGTCAGGCCTCAGCCACCTCCAGGCTTTCTCCTGGCAGGTCAGGTCGTCCACAGGGAGAAGGAACTGATCTCCTGCCGGGTGGTCGAGGCGCCTGGCTGTGGGTGTCCGCGGAGGCTGCCTGGGTGCCTCAGGCTTCCCAAGCTCCATGGGGTCCCCGGGGCCACGATGTCAGGCCAGCACAGCCAGCGCCCAGCACCAGCAAGAGGTCCGGGGTGTTAGCCAGCTCCTCTGCACCTCCTTTCCTGGCCCCCGAATGACCGCAAGCAGTCTCTTGAGGCTAAAACAGGGAAAGTCTGTGTGTGAGGTTCGCAGAGCAGGGCTGCCCCGGGACCGCATGCTTCCCGCACGTCGGCGCTCCCAGCACGCCACGCCTGGAGCCACATTACTTCCCTCCTTGTCCAAAGCCGCAAACTCCTAGCTCAGGAGAGAAGTACCCAGAAATGCACAGTGCGGTGGACTCGGTCCGAATGTTTCTGTAATCATAGGACTCCCATCTGGAAAACAGAGGAACATAGAGCAATGTTTGCTTTAAAAAAAAAAAAAAAAAACAGAGCCTATGCACTGGTGAACAGCTGTATTGGCCTCCCCAGGGCCTGGGAAGGGGCGCTGGCCATGGACAGCCCCTGGAACTCAGCCTCGCCCCACCTCCGCGTTCACAGGGAATCCACCTTCGAATCTGGCTTGGCAGACCCCTCCCAAGGCACCTTCTGCCGCCCAGGGGCCCCCAGGTCTGGGTGCAGGCAGGCTGGGCGTGGAGCTGCCCGGTGCTCCAGAAGGCCGTGCCTCGCAGCCTCTGGGCCCCCTGCCTCACCTAGGACCCCACTTCCTGTGCGTACTGGGTCCTCTCTTAAGCCCACACTTCCCAGCCTGGGCTCAGCTGCACCCACACTTCTGGAAAGGTTGGGCTGGGCTTAGCTCTGGCTGGGAGAGACCCCACGGCAGCCTGGGCAGCCTGACAGGGGACACATGCCCGTGGTGGCCTCTGAGCCGAAGGGACTATGGGGAAACGGGGGGGCGGAAGGGCTTTGGGGGGAGGTCTTGGAGGCTCTTCAGGCACCCAGCGTCCCTGCCCTTGGCCCAGCCAGTGCTCCTCCAGGGTCTCCAGCGCAGGCGAAGACACCAGCCCACAGGCCACCTGGGGGGCTGTCTTGCAGGGACTGACCCGACGCCACCCAGAGCCCCCAGCACGGTGGACCGCGGAGCACTTGGTGCAGGGCGGGGCTTGGGAGAGGTCCAGGGGGGCTTGGGCTGGAGGCAGGGATGGTTTCTGGGGCTTATGGGGACCCCTACACTCACACAGGGCTCTGCTTCCTGCTGAAGGGCCCTTCTTCCCTGTCACTGCTTTGAAAGTCAGGACGCTTAGTCATTTGCATTTGCATTTTTCCCCGGAATTGTGTAGCCCCAGCAGCTGGAGAGGAGGGCGCCTCAGTTCCCGAAGAGATGTCGAGCTGGGGAGCTTGCCCAGGGCCTGGGGTGCAGCTAGGCCTCCCACCCGGGGCCTGGGCCTCCATCGATGGCGACTGCGGAGGGGACGGTCTGTCACTCATGGTCCCACCTCCACCCCACAGGCAGCTCCTGGCGGGGTGCGGGGTCAAAACTGGGTGGGAAGGTTAAACAAGCAGACATGGGTGGGGGGGCTGCATGGGGAGAGTTGCAGCCTTCCCAGCTCCCGGCAAGTTCGGGGCCTGCTGGGGGAGGAGAGGTCATCCGCTGGAGCAGAAGGCCCCCTGAGGCCAGGGTTGGCTGCCTGCCCCATGAGGCCCAGGGGTGATGAGTGCAGAGTGAGGAGCGTGGAGCAGCGGGAGCTCAGGGCCCGGGCTGGCCCCGGTAAGACTGGGAAGACCCTGGCTGGGCAGGGGCGGGTGGAGGCGGCGGCCACCGGGGAATCCAGGCGGGGCAGCAGGAGAGGGACAAAGGCCTGAAGGTCCAGGCGCCGCCGTCTAGGTGGGAGAGGGTGACCTCGTTTGGGGGATCTCAAAATGCTGGGAGAAGATGGAGCCCTGAGTGCTGGGTTAACAGCCACGATCTGAAGGCAGAGGCGGGGCACAGGGGGGTTAGGGTCACTCTTTGTTTTTGCTGCTGATGCCGCCTTCCCATGACAGGGACCATGCCCAGCGCTGGTGGCCCGCAGAGTGTTGGTTGAGGGCAGCACTGGCTCGCGGTTTCCCGGGGCACAGAGCCACAGCCAGTGGCTCCCCACCACCTGGGCTTCGGGGTGGCCTTTGCTGCACCTGCCCGCTGAGCTCTGGTTGGCTGGGGGGGGCGGTTAGGCTGTGGTCCGCAGGCAACACACCCTGCCCCACTTTAAAGACAGTATCCTGAGGTCCCCTTGGGGAAACTGAGGCACTCGCAGCCTCTCCTCCCCTCTGCTAAGACTCAGATTCTCCGTCTGGGACATGGACACCCAAGGCAGCTCCTGGAAGCGTGGCGAGGAGGACTCATGCTGGCCACGGGGCAGGCAGAGGTGAGGGTGAGATTGCTAACGCCAGCAGCTCCGGCCCCGCACTCCAGCAAAGGCCCAAGACGCAGTGGGAGCACCCATTCCTGGGACAGGAAGGGCCGGAATCCTGCTCTGAAGGCCCGCAAAAGGCTGGGCTACGGGCTCAAGCTTCGGGCAGCAGCGAGTGTGTGACCAGAGGACTCCAGTTGTCCCGGGCTGGGACGAAGGGTAGGTACTGGGGCCATGGGACCATGAGACCAGCCACTTCCACCCACAGCTGTGCGTGGCCCTGGAGAGCAGCATCGGGGCCCAGAGCGGGGCCAGGAAGGGGGCGGTGGTGGGAATCGAGGAGCTGGTGCAGGAGCCGCCCCGCTCAGGTAGTTTCCCAGAGCTGTTTCTCCCTCAATGCTTAGCGCTCACTGGGCACCCTGACACCCAGCCGCACCTGGCCCCACTCGGTCCTGGGTCCTCCCTTCCTGCTTTGTGCCCGGGCGGAGGGCTGGCACTGGGAGATTCAGCGGATGGACCCTAAGTGCCACCCCGGGTGAATGGCCTCGGGACAGGTGCTGGTGCCTGGGGAACTTGCCACCGCGGTGTGTGCCTGTAGTGCGTGGTCATGGGCCTGCGTCCCCACGGGTCGTCCTGTCAGCAAGGTGCCGGGCCCCCAGACTCCCCTCTGCTGAAAGAATGGGAGGAGCATTTTCTGGAGCGAGGCGGGGACCTGTGGGTTGAGGGCAACTCATGGCCGTCAGTCCCAAGCTGCCTGCTGTCCCCGCAGCCTGGGGAGTGGGGGGTGCAGCTATGGGTGTCCTCCTTGGAGAGAGCAAACCAAAGTCCAGGGAAACCAAGAAAGAAACCTAGATACTGCGAGGGACGCCTCTGATCCTGCTTAAAATGTGTGCAAACACTGCAGGATGGACAGGTGGGGAGTCACGGTGGAAGACCCCAGGGGATTCGGTGGATTCGAGCCTTTAGCCCCGGCCACCGCCTCAGAACTCCCAGCCTGAGCACAGCATGTATGCGGGTGGCTGCCAGGCGGGGTGTGGCAGGAGCCCTGTGTGGTTGGCGGGTGTCTTGAGCCCGCAGCTCTTAGAGGGGGGTGGTGTCGGGGGAGGGTGTGTTTCCGGGTCAGGTCAGTGACCGCGCCACCGCCCCACAAGAGGAGCTGTCGTGAATGGGCCAGCACCTTCTGCAGGCGCCTGTGTTTGAGGGGTGACGCTGCGCTCTGAGCACCCAGCCTCAGTCTTGGCCTCCGTGAAATGGGACATCACAAGGCTACCTGGTGACCTGGGGTGCACAGGGGCTCACCGGGCTTCTCTCACTCCCCTACCGCCCCCCAAGGTCCCAGGAGGGCCTGGGGCCAAAACAGACACCTGCCTGCTCTGCAGACACTCCGGTCTCCCAGCCAGCGCCCTGCCCTGGATTCCAGGCACCATGCTGGGGAACACCTCCAATGAGACCAGGCATGAGCGGAGAAGGAAGAGCTAGGTGGATTTGGGCTCAGGGAGGGAGGGCTGCCTGGAGGTGGTGGTGTGCAGGCTGCACTCTGGAGGTTAGTCCCTGATGCTGAGTGTTGCCTCCCACCAACCCCCCCGCCCCCGCCGTGTTCCCAGGTTCCCTCTGTTTCCCCGCTGAGGACACTGGTGGCCTTAAAACAGGTGGCCACCAACTGGGATTCACCCCTTTCGTCTGCAAAGATTTTTTTATCATCTTTCTTGTTCCCCACAAGGTTCTAGGCCCTGAGGACAGGCAGGGAACTAAAGCCAGTCAGGCAGGAAGCAGGTGCGTGAGTGCACACCGCACAGTGTGAGGGGTGGGGAGGTGTCCGGGAGGGAGAGAGGAGGCCTTTGAGCTGGGCCGCAGGGACAGGGAAGAGCCCTCGTGCCACGCTGGGGGTCGGGCGGAGACATAGCTGGAGTAGAGGAGGCACAAGGTTCAGTGTCACCGTGCCCACATGGTGGGGAAGGAACAGGCCATGGTGAATGCCAGGCTCCCGGAGGCAGGTGGAGAGGCTGATCCCCGGAGGCGCCCAGGCCCTGGTCAGCACCCACACCCACGCCTGGAGGGAGATGCGGGGTGGCCTGGCCCTGCCTCTGACTCTGCCTGCCCTAGGTCAGCGCAGGCTTGGGGCAGTGGGTCACCCAGCTCCGGCAGCAGCCCCGGGAGGTCAGGATCATGGTCCCCATTCTCTAGATGAGGAAACAGGTTCGAGTTGCTCAGCAGAATGGTGTTAAACACAGTGGAAGGAGGTGCACCTGGTTTGGGTGCCGAGCTCAAACCATTCGGGACACACCTCACAATCCAGGGGACACTGAAACCCACGGAGGTCAGGTTCCGCCCAGAGAGCCAGCAAACTCAAAGTGGAGCAAGCTTGAGGCTGCGGGGCCAAGGGGGGGTCTGGGGAAGGGGAGGGGGAGGTCCCAGAGGCCCCACCGTGCCTGCTGGGCTGGGGACAGGCTCTGGTGGCCCTAGGACAGCACTCCCACCAGGGGAGGGGAGCTTGCGGGGGGGGGGGGGGCCTCCTGGCCCAGCTGGGGTGGCTCCCGGATGCTAAGCCCTGGGTCAGAGCCTGCTAAGCTTTGGTTCAGAGCCAGATTGGTGCAGAACGGGCATGGCATGAAGCCAAGCGGCTTCAGTGAAGAGAGCATAAATGTGGGGAGACTGGACAGCCCTCCCCGACCCCCTCCACACCTCCTGTGAGCCCCTTCACCTGGATGCCCTCCCCTGGGCAGTGGGGACCCACAGCACCTTTAAGAGCAGGGGTTTGTCACGGTGCCTCACTGCTTGGTGCCCGTGTGGGGCCCTCAGACGGCCCCACAGAGTCGGGGTGCTCAGCCGGGTTGGGGCCTTTGCTCCCCCCTCCCATGTTAGTGGACCTTGGCCTAGGGAAGGCCCTGTCCTCTTGGCCTCTGCCGCTTCCCCTTTCCCCCAGGGGATGGCTCTCAGTGGTTAAGTTTGGGGAGATGAGCCCACAGGTTCTGGAAACTATCAGGAGGATGGCCTCAGAGAATCCCGTCTTCAGCAGGTGGTCCTGGGTGAGAGCTGCGCCCCGCAGGCCCTCTGCTTTCCCCTGGCAAAGCCTGGACACACCTGGGTCTGGCCCCGGGACTGCCTGTCAGCCACAGGTGCTGGTCCTCTGCACCCTGTTCCCTCTTCACTTCCTGCTGGCAGACTCTTTGCCCCACGCAGGGGCTGAAGCCCCAACACCTCCCACAGGGAGGAAGGGAGGGAGGGAGCTATGGGAGGAAGGGAAGGAGAGGGGGAGGGAGCGAGGGAGGGGGGAGCCCCACCATGCACTAGACCCAGTAGAGAGACTTCCAGGAAAGCTGAGCTCGACAAGGCCCCAGAGTTGGGTGTTCACCTGGGTGCCTGAGGCTCTGGGCCCGGCTGGGCAGGGGCTGCCCCCTACCGCTCACTCCCTGGGCCGGGCTCAGCACTTAGAGGTGTGGCAGGATGTGCATCTGAGAAGCAGGAGGCAGGCTTCGAGATCGCTGGGAGGCAAGGCAGGGGAAGCAGAGTTTCTAGGAATTTAATGGAATGCCCTTGTCCCCTGGGTGTGACAGAGCAGGGCCCAGGGCAAGGGTAGGGGGTGAAGGAGGTGGCTACAGTTGGCTCTGCAGGGGGTCGAGGGAACTCCACCCACCCGCTGCTGGCTTCGACTTTCTGATTTATTTCTGAATGTAGATGTGTTCTGTGCGCGTTTGCTCTGCTCCATAAGCGGTCTCCCGGAGATGCGAGGCAGACCCCCCAGGCGGAGGGGCTGCTGTCCACTCCTGGCCCAGGAACCTGCCACTGCCCCCGGTCAAGGCGAGTCCGTGGCTGTGTGGCTATGAGATTCGCTCAGCTCTGCGTCCACTGTGGGGAGCCCTTCCTCGGCTCCTCTCTGGGGCTCTTTCCCCATGGGGCTGCTGGGAGTAGGGGTGCCCGGGACTGGAACCGAGGGGGCAGGGAAGATGGGAGCTGGCTGTAGGGGGTACCTTGCCCCTACTCCCTCACGCGCAGCCTGCCAGCTCCTCATTCACTTTCGGAGAGAGGCTTTCAGTCTGGATCATTTTGCATCGGCCTGGCCAGGAGAAGGCCCCGAAGGAGTGCTGCAGGGTGCCGTGCCCGCTGTGCCCCCCAGCGCCCAGCACTCCTCTCTCCCTTCCAGTCCTGTCCCCCCCCCCCCCCGGGGGGCCACGCAGCAGCTCCTTCCCTCCTGGTGCCTGGGTTCCTCCCTGCATTGCCCGGTGTACAAAGCATTGCTGGGGGCACATCCTGTTGGGGAAGGCCAGCTGTTTGGGGGGGGGGGGTTCTCTGCTCTCCCATGGGCATTAGGGAAGGGGTGGCCCCCTCTCTCCGGGTACTGACTTTTCAGCTACAGGGATGAAACTGAAGTCCCAATCTGCCCGTGTGTGTGTGTGTGTGTGTGTGTGTGTGTGTGTGTGTATTTGGGGGGGGGCCCAGGGAGCTGCAGGCAGCTGGGGGCCCGCCCTTGCCATTTAACTCCGGAGGAGGGGAGGGCGCTGGCACCATCCGGGCCCCTTGTGGGGGGCCGCTGGCTCTGGTAGACCTGCCAGCAGAGAGAGCAGAGGGAGCCGCCCGGAGGCCACAGTCTGGGGGCTAGTCTTGTTCCCTGTCCGGGAATTACACAGGTCGTCGCCTGCCCATGTGTCCACTTTGTAGCAAGTGGCTGCTTCCCAGCTTCGGGGAGGGGCAGTGTGTCCCCAAGGGTGCTGGCGGATCACCCCTTGCCCTTCCTGACCCATTTTCTGCTCACGTAGCAGGACGGATGGTGTGGGACTGAAGTCTTAGCAACTCCCTAACACCCGACCGTTCCGAGCCTCCCCCAAACCCCTGCCTCTCCGTGCCATGTCGTTAAGTCACGTCCCCCCTACCCGTGCAGGGAAAGAGCGGAGTTCAGGAAACTGGTACTCCCGGGGCCCAGCAAACAGCTCCCGGTTGGTTGGGCCGGCTGGAAAAACTTAGTTCATTGCCGTCCACCTTGCTTCTTGTTGTAGTAAGAGTGAATGGAAAGTGAGTGGATTTCCACCAAAACGTCTACAAGAGTCGCCCCCCCATACACACTGTGCGCCTACACTCTTGCAGCCTCAGAAACAGCCCCCAGAACAGAGAAGCCTGCCCCACCCTGGATTCTGAGCCTGCTGGCCTTGAACTTGGGCCTGATGTGGCAGAAGGCCACTTTAGCTCCTTGGGGCTTGGGGGGGCCTCCTAGCTCCTCCCTGGCTATGTGGGACCAGGAAGCGTGGGCCAGAAGGACACTGGGGTCTCGGGCCCCCTCCCACACCCTGCGCTTCTCCATGAAGCCCCATTCAGCTGTCATAGGCCATGACAAGTGTCCACTGTCCACCCTGCCTTCCCCTTGTGAGCAAGGGTGGGTCTGACCCCACTGGCTGGGCTCTTTCCTGGGTCCAGAGCAGGGCCTCAATGCCCAGCTGTATCCAGCCGGTAGTTGTCAAACAAAGGACACAAGAGGTGAAGGGGCTGAATCCCTCCAAGCTCAAGTCCATAGTCTGTGGAAGGAGGGTAAAGTGGGCCCCGGCTGGGGCACTGAATGAGCCGCAGGGACCACCCTGACCACTCCCCTCGCTGGGTTCCCCACCCCTCCCCCACACCCCCAGGTCTGCCTGGGCCCTGGCTGTGGGGCTGAGGTCCCCCATTCAGGGGGAGGGACAAGCTGTGCCTGCAGAATTCCCCTGGACACAGTCTAACGAGCATTTTGGGGAATGGGGAGGAGGCATTTTTAAACCCCCTTCACTTCGACCCCACGGTAGCCCGCACACCAGAGGCCTTATTTTGTCCTCCAAACGATGTGGGGTGTACGGGTGCGGGAGGTCTTAAGGGGGAAGTGCCAGTTCGCGCCTCTCTGCCCAGAACGGTGGTACCTCGAGGCAGTTCCAGAAGTCTCCTCATGGTGGTGCTCTTGGGACGGGACCCGCGCATCCAGGCGCCTCCAGGCCCTGTGCGGCGTCTGCTTTTTAAGCTTTCAGAATAAATTAGCCTTAGGTGGATACCTCCACTGCACGGCCCTCTAAGGAAGCAGAATTCCAGCAAAATCTGGTTTATTTATAGCGTCAGGTCCAAGACGCTGTTTGTTTTCGCGCACCCTCCCCGGGCCCCAAGAATGAAATGTTCGGTGATTTGGACGGTCCGTGTTTCTGGACACGTTGATTCAAGACTGCCTTTCTAGCTGGCTCAGTGCACCGTGGCTCTGCGCCATGAGCCACTGGGGGCACCGTGGACTGGGAGCCTGCCGCCCCCCGTCTCCCTGCACTGTGACAAGGCACAGCCCCTGTGCCTCTCGCCTTGTGACCCCTGCCACGCCGCTCCTCTCAGGGTGCTCCAACAGGCTGGTGAGTCCAAACAGAAATTTCACTGATCACGACAAATCGTCAGCACAGAGGCCCACGTGGGCCGCGGCACTGAGTGAGATTGGAGACCCGGCCACGGGACACGACGCAGGGCCACACCCTTGGTGGCTCGGAGCAGAGGAGCGTGTGGCGGGGTGCAGTTTCTGGCTTGCCGTCCGGGGGCTCAGGCAGGACTGGGACCCGGCAGCGAGGTTTACACTGCGCCCCCTCAGGCGTGCAGCGTTCAGGAAAGCTGCCATGACCCGACACTCGTCGATGGCACAGATTCAGGGCGTTGTGTGAGATCAGGTGACTGGCATGTCAGATTTGACGGGCTTGGGAGCTCCGCGATCCAGGCGCCGCCCCCACCCAGGGCTCCCCACCCCACTGCCCCTACCTGCCCAGGGCACGCAACTGTCCGCAGGCAGGCTCTGGCCAGCCTCGGAGGGGTCACCCCAGGGAGGGAGCATGGGGAGAAGGGAGCAGAGGAAGCCACAGGTGGGGGTGTGATCCCGCCCACCCTAGATATCACCCAGGGCAACGCTGGACCTGCGTGCCAAACCCAACCATGCCGTCCTATTGTGAGGCGCACCACCCGGCACACAGCTCAGACCCCCAGTCACAGCTCTTCCACAGAGGTGCACACGATGGGCGGCCTCGAGGGTGAGCCCCCGCCCGGAGCTTGCCTCTTGCTCGTGCCGAGCGGGCTCTCACAGACGCGTTCTCAAACAAGCTGGCCCCTCGCTCCCAGGCTTCACCGGGGCCCAGTCTTGCTGCACATCCTTTCAAGTGTAAGGAAAGGGGATGGTAGGAGCAGAAAAAGATGGAGTGAGTGATTTTTGTGTGGTAGTGAGTTCCCTGTTAGGAGAGGTGTGCAAGCAGCAGGTAGATGACCTCTGTTAGGAGGTTTCTACACTGAACCACTGTTTGGGACCCTCCCTCTGAATTCATTTCCCAGGATGATTTCCAGGCGTGGCTTCAAGGCCTTCTTTCTGCAGCCACGGGGCTGGCCTTGCCCAGGCCAAGAGAGCAGATGGCCGTTGTTCAGGAAGCCTAGACAGACCTGGGCCCAAGCTGCTGCACTGCAGGCCGACGCGGACTCCGGCGGTGTAGTGGTCAGGGCAATAACGTCAGCCCAAAGATGTGGGGTCCTAGTCCCTGAGAACATATAGATGTGACCTTGGGTGGGGAAAGGGTGTTTGTAGATGTGATTAGTTAAGGCTATTGGGATTATCCTGAATTACCCGAGTGGGCCCTAAATGCAATTACATGCATGTTAATACGTGGGAGCCAGAGGGAGATCTGTCGCACGCACGCACACAGGGAGGGGAAGACGGAGACGGGGTGCCCGCGGCCCCAGAGGCTGAAAGAGGCAGGGAGGCTCCTCCGCTCGAGCCCCCAGAGGGAGCACGGCCCTGCTACACTTGATTCCCGCCCCCCACCGCATCCAGGGTACGGATTTCGGACTCCGGCCCCCAGGACTGCGAGAGAACACATTTCTGTGGGTTGTTTGCAGTGATGGGTGAGTGTGAGCGAGGGCCAGGTGTCCCCAGCTTGGGGGATTCGGAGGCACGCTCAGTGTCCTGCACACGCTCAGAGCCCAGGGCAGGGCTGCGCAGGGGCCCAGCAGAAGGGCGTTGGGTCTGGGGCTCCCACAGGAATGTGGGTGGGGAGGGCTCCCCTCCCCCCTGCGGACACATCTCCGCAGCGGCAGAGCCTGGATGGGGGCAGGGAGAAAACCAAAGTTTGCGTCTTGCCTCCTCTCCTTCAAACTCTTTCTCACACTTAAGTTTTCAGACCTACCCTGCAGACCCCAGAACCGATGCTCTCTGCAGGCCCGGTGCCTCCGAGATGCAGGCACTTGGATTCCTGGGTCTTCCCCGGGCCGAGCCTCCGCGTCCCGTCCCAGCCGAGCAGCTCTGGAGAAGCCCAGGCTCGTGCGCGGATGATGATGGATGGGACGGGCAGTGATGCCATTTTAAATGCACCCTTCCGTCCGGCAAATACTCCATCTCCTTTGGGACCCGCTGAAAGGCTCGCTGGTTTGGGAGGACCAGCTCCGAGCCGCCCGCGGGTGCAGCCGAGGGCTGACTGCCTCTCCCCACTCCATGCTGACCCTGGGGGCCGTGCGCAAACTGATAACAATCTGAGGGGGCTGGCAAGTGGGAGGCGGATGGTCGGGGCTCACAGGGGCACAGCAGGAGGGAGGAGAAGTCTTGACTCTCATCAGTGCATGCCAGCTGCGCACGCTCCACTGGACTCCGAATGCAGTGCTCCCTTTCCGATGCTGAGCTGCCTGTCCGCTCACAACGGGGCCGGGCCAGGGCGACGGAGGACAGGGGTAGGGGGAAGTGGCGGCAACCTCGCCAGCAGTCCCATAACTTAGATGCCACTTGACACCCGTTAGTCCGGCAGAAACCGGCAAAAGGAGCGCCGTGCTGCCCGCTGGCAGAGGCGTGGAGAGATGCACCCCACACGGGAGCACGAGCTGCTAGAGCCGCTTGGACGAGCACAGTGGGAAAGCGTGTCAGTGCCACACGCACGCACGCCGGGGCCCATCTGTCCTACTGCAGGGTTCTCTCCCGTGGAAACTGAAGGAGCAGCGCCTATGGGCACGGCGACACGCTTCCCCGTAAGAGGACGCAAAGCCGGCGCTCTGTGGCGTCAGAACCTGGAGACTATGTAGGCCACGAAGAGGGGCATGCTGGGAAGCCGTGGCCCATCCACCACGGAGGTGGACGCAGCCTGCAGGCAGCTGACCGGGCCGAGCTGGGAGCCTCTGTTCCGGGATGGAGCCTGCGTAGAACAGTGAGTCCAGAGCCCTGAGGCATCGGACGGTGCGGTCGAGCACACGCGTGTGTCTGTAGCCTGTGCAGGATCAAATGAGTCCGGGGAAAACGGGTGAAGGTGTATGTTGGGCTGGATCTCCCGGGGGATGAGATGGGGTGGGCGGGCACTGATGGGACCTCTGGCAGAGGGCACAGGAGCCCAGGCTGTGCAAGAGTGCAAGGGGCATGCAGGGGGCAACCATCCGTGTGTGCACGGGTATCTGTGTGGGTGTGGGGACAAAGTGTGCGATTGTGTGTGGGTGGGATGGGTTTGTGCTCCTGTGTGTGGAGGTGTGCAAGGGTGTGGACAAGGGTGAGGGGGTATGGGGGAAGTGTACATGTGGGTGTGGGTGTGAGTAGGTCCGTGTTTGTGAGGGTGGGGGTGTACGGGGGATGGGAGTGTGTGTGCATGTGTGTAGGTTTGCACGCATGGTGTATTGTGTGTGTATGTGAGGGGGTTGGGGGGTGTGTTGTGTATGTGTGGGTGTGGACGGAAGTGAGTGTGAGTGTGGGTGTGAGCTGTGGGGGGGTTGGGCTGCGTGTGTGCACCCGTGTGCGTGTGAAGGGTGTGTGTGCGTATGTGTGCACGTGTGTTGTGTGCATGTGAAGGGGTTGGGTGCGTGTGTGCCCGTGGGGATGTGTGAGTGTGGGCATGGGTGTGTCTGTGCCCCAGCCGGGGGCTGCCTGAGGAGAAGCGGGAGGGGCCGTGGCGGAGGGTGGGCGGCGGGGTCTCAGGGCGGTGGGTTTCCAGATGGCCTGTATTATCTCCTTTACATCATCACGTATTTTCCACATTTCAACTTCTCGGTGTTGAGCATGTATTATTTATATAATAGAAACACTCTTCTGTGGGAATAAAAGGTTGGGGTGACGGCAGAGGCCCTGACAGCCAGGGGAGCCACACGGGCATCTCACCGGGGTGAGGGGTACCCTCGGGGCACCCTCATCAGTGTGGCCCACGGGCAGCATCGGGGCCCCAGACCCTCCTCCAGCCTTGGGGGACTCCCTCAGTCTCGCCGGGGTCCCCGAGGCTCTCCCCCACACCCTCGGCACCCAGCCCACCGCTGGGGGGACTGACTGAGGGGCCCCAGCCTCTGGCTCCTCTGCCAGATGACCCTCACAATTTTTCCCTCCCAGCGTGTTGCTTGGCGCTTTTTCCCACTTCTTTTTCTGTAATTCAATAAAGCCTGCCCTTGGTAAAAAAACTCAAATGGCCCCAAGGTGCACGCAGTGTGGCAGCCCGTTGCCCTCCCGCCCTTGTCTCCGAGGAGGGAGCAGCCCACCAGGCCCCGCGTGTCTCTTCCCTGGGACAGCAGCAGGGCTGCTGGAAGTAGGTGCCACGGGGCAGGGGGGGGGGTTGGAAAGCAGAAATTCCTTGTCTCGCAGCCCTGGCGGCCAGAAGTCCCAGATCAAGGTGCCCCAGGGCCGCATCCCCCCCAAGTCTCCAGGTGGCATCCCGTGGTTAGCTCCAATCCTGCGGGAGCGGTGGGCGAGGCGGCAGTCCTCCCCACGCGGTCCCCTGCACCTGTCTCTTCAGAGTGCTCTTTCTGGGAGACACGGTCTTAGAGCCTTGGCTACTCCAGTGTGACCTCACTTAACCGATTACATCTGCAAGGACTCTGTCTCCAAATCGGTCCCATTCTGAGGTCAGGACTCCACCATAGGACATTTCAGGGGGATACAGTTCAGTCCATCACAGAGTGTGCACCCGTGAGTGTGCGCGAGCACAGCCTTGCACAGTACCTGTGTGTGAGCACAGAGAATTTGTACTCGCCCCTTCCCATTTACACACATCCGGCCACCCCCTCCCCCTCCCCCTCCCCAGCTGCCTGATACTGAGGCCGCGTGGCCATGAATTACTGTTCACATAACCAACTCCTGCTGACCTGCACACGGGTCTCAGGTTTTTCCATTGCAGTGAGTTACCTTGGTGTCCTCCGCCCTCCCCAGTCTTTGCGGGGGGTGGGGGGTTGTAAGCGTGGCGAAGCCCCAGACAGGGTCTGCCCAGAGCTGGGGCTCCAGGAAGGGCTCGCGGAATCCGCTGGGCGTGCGGGGGCTGGTGAGGAGTGGGGCTTCCTCCCGCCCGCCCCCAGGAGTGCCCTGCCCTGCAACAGGGTAGCTGAGCAGTCCAGCCGACATTCCTGAGCCAGATGTTCCAGCTGGCACCCTGCACGGGGTGGGGGGCGGGTGCACAAGCACGCCCTGCCAGGCCACAGGCATCCGTCCCAGGACCAAAAGGGGGGAGTCCGGCCGGCAGGCCAGACTGTGGGGTTCCCATGCTGGTTGGTTTCCAGAAACTTCCCTCCAGGTCCTGGGAAGAGGTTCCCTACACTGTGGTCACAGCCCTTTGTTCCAGCCCCATTGCTTCAAATCACTTGCAATCAAGGTCACGGGCAGCACAAGCTGAAGGTCCCGAGTGGTTTGGATAACTGAACACAAATCTCTGCCCCACTCTGGAAACCAAACCGTCCTTCCCCCTGGAGAGGCTCTTCATATGAGAGCCAGACCTTCCTGCTCCCTGAGCCCTAGTGACCACAGCGTGCCTTTATTGAGGTGGGAGCCAGCCGCATCGCATCCAGCAAGATGTGACTATGGACACAAGGTCCCCGTCCCACCGGGAAGATTTTGTTATCACCCTTCAGAAAGGGCACGAGCTTGCCCACTCAAGGAGCGTGTCCTCCAGGCAGGGCATTAGTTCTGCATACACCGTGCCCCCATCCCCGGGGTCTTATACGTGCACTTCCAGAGGAGGAAGGGGGGATCGGTGAGGCTCACTGCTGGTCAGCAGCAGGGCTGGGACCCAAATTCACCAAATTCACACATTACCGCGAAATGCCCTGAGAAAAGAAAACCGGATGGATGGATAAAGGGACGGAGAGGGGCAGCTGCAGTAAAGCAAGGGGGGCAACCTGCTAGCGGAAGAGTCTGGAGGGTGGGCATTTGGGTGTTCTCCGGCCAATTCTTCCAGCCTGTGCATGTTTGAAAGTTTTCAAAATAAAATGTTGGAGAGAAAATATATACCTTCACGAGTGAGAGTTCCTGGCAAGGTCCCAGGTCTGCTGGGCATCTGCTAGGGGGTGGGGGGCTCACGGGATCAGGTGAGTGCTTACTCCAAGAGGGGACGGACATGACACCAAGCCCGGGGTAGGCGTGAGCAGAGGCACCCACCCAGGGCAGGCGTTGCCGGCAAAGGGCCCGAGGGCTGGGGGTGGAGCAGCCTCGCAGGGAGTCTTCGTCAGGGCCCAGACCCTGCCCAGTGCACAGCGGCGGACGCATCCTTCCACCTGGGCGCCTCCCACACAGACTCAGAGCTGTAAGTGGGAAGGGCTGGGTCCCCTCTGGGGCTTCCGTGGAGAGAGGGCATCTTCAGGGCTGGCTGGGGAGCACTGGCTGGGGAGACGTCGCCAGGCTGGGGGAGGGGAGGGGAGTGACTCGCACAGGTGCCTTGCGGAGCATCCCACTCCAGTGCCCAGGACACCATTTTACTCCTCCTACCCTTTTCCCTCCTCCCCTGCTCCCCCTTCCTCCTCGCCCCCTCCTCCCCACCCCACACCCTCCCTCCTCCTCCTTCACCCTCCGCCTCCCAGGGAGTGGAACTCTGGGAACCATCCACTTAACACGTTATGAAAATTAGCCTCTTCTTTCCCGTGTTTAAAAGGGGGGCTTTCACAAGGAGGGATGTGGCTAGACCCTTAAAAAAAAAAAGGCAGCCCAAATAATTTTCAGACATTTGGTCTTTTTCAAAGCAAAATTTTTAATATATACCAAAGACTTGCCTGCACCGTGATCTCCACTCAGCCCAGACCAGCCCCACATGGTGGGTGGCACTGCCAGTCTCGCTCTTCAGGGGAGGTCCCTGGGGGGCCCCGCGACTGGCCCACGACCACAGTGGACTCAGCAGCTGAGCTGGGTGCCTGACTGCACATATGGACGGCTGCAAGGACACTTCACGCTGGCTGTGATGTGGGGAGCAGACCATCTGACGAGCCGCTAAGGATGGACTGGGTTCTCCCCCATCTCCGCTCTGGCCTGAGCACCAGCGGATAGATACCGAGACAGAGCCCCTTTGCATGGCCACTGCCCTCACTCGCAGCCTCCTTTGTGCGTGGCCATCCCTCCCCGCCCCGCACGTGCCCTCCCTTCCGGGTTACTCCCCCTAAGGCTCAGGTCTAACCCTGCCACCTCCCGGTTAAACATCCGTCAGTGGCTCCCCATTGCCTTGCAAACTAAAAACCATATTCTCTAGCTCTCAGCGCACAGGCCCTCTTGACTTAACTGCAACCCATCCCTGCTCTGTCCTCCCCAGCAGCTCCCCCACGTCCCCCTCATCTCCCTGCCTCTGGGGGCAAAGCAACCTTCTCTGCTGAGCGACCAGACAATCACTACCTAAAACAACCTGATGTCCCCTCACACGTGTCACAGTGTCACAGACGGAAGTCAGATAAAACCAGGTGCTCGTGAAGATGTGAGGACAGGGACCCTGATGGAGCCTTTCTGTGGAATCTGAAGTGCTGAGTGAGGCCTCATCGCTATAGACCCTTCACCCCCGGGGTGCCGTGCTGTTCTGGGGGCCTGCACCCCCAGACAACTCTCAGAAAGACCCGCAGGTGTTCATCCCAATACCAATGGCAGAAGCTGGCAGCAACCTAAACGTCCCCCAACGGGGCAGCCCACTCCCCATGCAGCACATAGGGGTCTCTTCCTGACCGACTACAGAAGATCCCTCAACCCACAATCCAAGGGCCCTCTTACTGAGAGATGGGGTCCAAGCCCCCTCGTGGGCCCCACGGGCTCTGGGGCTGCTACAGTCCACAGAGTACAGAGGAGCGATGCTCCGATCCCCAGGTCGGGCTCTGCGCCCTCTCCCTCCGCCCCCGTCCACATTCACTCTGGAAACCCAGGCTGTGTGGGAGCCTGGTCCCGTGGAGAGGACCACGTAGGGCTCCCTCAGCTGACTCCAGCCTCAGCCCTCGGATAAATGAGTCCGGACTTCACCCACCGCTCCACGTTCAAGTCTTCCACTGGAGACAAGCCCCCCGACCCACAGACCCCGTGAGCCCCTAACAGATCATTGTTTTACATCACTAAGTTTGGGGAAATGGGTGATGCGCCGTAGTAACCAGAACAACGACATACATGGCTGTTGGGTTAGAACATAGTGATTTAAAAATCAGTACTACATTTTTCAGCACAGATAGATCTCCAATTTATGCTTTAAGGTTAAAAAAAAGAGATAGGGGAGATAAGTAAATCAATACACAAGAGCAGGCGTGTGGGTCGGCGTCAGGGGGAGCTAAGCACAAATGGGACTGGGGAAAGAGATGAAGGAAGCAAGAGTAAGACGGAATTTGAATGTAAAAGTGGACATTCCCCACGGTGGGTGTAGAGATTACTTAAATATAAAAAATGAATACATAAACGTGGACATTCCCTAAAATTATTTTTTTAAAAAAGGCTTATTAAGACCACACACAACAGGTGGTGGCTGGCTGCGGTTTGCCGACTCCTGATCGGAGCTGCGGGGACGATTCCCACCAGCACTTCTTTGCGCTATGGGGCATCTGTGGCTATCAGCCCTGAGCTAGGCACTTGGGACCCAGGTGACAAGGCCCGGTCCCTGCTCATTGTCCGGCCGAGAAGAGCACTGGGTGTCCTCTAGGACAATTTGCTGGGACTCTACGGGGTCCCCCTGCACAGGGGAGAGAGAGAGCTGGAGTGGGTAAAGGAAGGACAAGAGTGGACCGAGAAGTAAGGAAGGGTGGCCGTGGGGGTGCCTCACAGAGCTGGAGACGCAGAGAGATGACAACCTGACTTGGAGGCTCTGCTTTTCTGCACCAGGGGTCCCTCTGCCCCACGCTCAAGGGTGACTGAAAACTTGAGCTCTGGCCC
The DNA here is from genome assembly GCF_023065955.2 of Ursus arctos. NCBI lineage: Eukaryota > Metazoa > Chordata > Mammalia > Carnivora > Ursidae > Ursus > Ursus arctos. The sequence goes on from NW_026623111.1 coordinate 2,802,521, forward strand.
CCTGAGTGCCAGAAACCCCGCTCAGGTCAGGGCCTTGTCGTGGCGGGGTCAGTCTGCAGAGAGTGCCCCGACCGCGGACCCACTGTGGGAGACTGTCCTGGGGTTGAGAACAGTCAGCCCTCGGAGTGGCCCACCAGGCAGAAGGCGCAAAGCCTCCACGGCTGTGGTCCCTGGCTCCTGCCTCTGCCCGCACGCCTGTCTCAGAACCGGCTTCTCCTCCCACCTGGACGGGGGGGCTGTCCTCCGGGACCCGCGTGGCGCACAGAGGCAGGAGGCCTGGGCGAGCACCATGCGGCTCCCTCCCCTCCATAACAGACCCCGCGCCCCAGAGGCGACCATCTGCCCGCTCTCTCGATGACTGCGCGGAGCACTTGGGCTCTGCCGTCACAGTCTTGGCGAACCGGTGCCGCGCCCTCCGCAATCACGGGGAGGCGGCGAGAAGGCCCAGGCTTCTCCGCTCGCGTTCAGCCTGTCCCCTCGCACCCCGACCTTCCTCACCCCGTCCTGGGTGCGCCCAGCCTCCCCAAGAGTCTGCCGAGGCAGGGCGCTTCCTACCAGAGGTTCATAGGAGAAGAAACCCAGATCGGAGGGGAGGCGCCCTACCCAGGGCCGCACAGCCAGAGGGCAGAGAGAATTAAAACCCAGACTCCCAAGGAAGCCCCCACTCTCGGGGTGCGTGGAAATAACGGGAGTAAGGGCACCAACCTCTCAAATGTGCAGAAGGTGGGCCCAGGACAATTTGCCTTAAGTAGGTGGTTACTGGAAGCCACCCACCCCACAGCCATTGTCTTTCTACCTGGGTCTGTCTCTGGCCTCAGTTTCCTCAACTATCAGAAGTACGCTCCGTCTGATCAGATTACACCGTGCGATTAGCCCCGGGGTAGCACTTCCCTTCCCAAAGGACTGAGGCTGCCATTTCTTCCCTGGGCTTAGCCCCTTCTGGCTCTACCCCTGGAGTTTCTCTGACCCTGGGTGCCCCCAGGGAACAATACTTGGGAGACCCCAGCTCTTCCCTAAGACCCCAGCTGTCTCCACTTTTGCTCGGCATCCTTTTCTACACAAAGTGGGAAGAACCTTCATCCCTGTGTCTGCCTCCAGGCTGGGGTGAGTCCCCGTCTTTTACGGTCTTTGTCCTTTCTGGGGCAGAATGTGAGGGCCAGAGAAGACCCGCCCAGCATCTGGTTCTCCAGGCTGCAGAAACGCACCCCCCCATGTCGGTGCCAGCACCGGGAACTCCCGGGCTGGTGAGAGGCTGACCAGGGGAAGCTGGCTGGAGGCAGGCACTCCAGGGAAAGCACTCAGGGCGCCCAGCGTTGCAGAGTCCCGACGTCTATGCCTTGTCCTGGCTTGGTGTCCGGGCCTCACCACTCGGCTCCCCCACCCGACTTCGGGCCCTCCGCGCTGGGAGGAACTGGAATTACAGGCCTGCCAGAGCTACTTACTGTCTGGGGTAGTCTCTGCTCACCTCGCCTCTGTTTTCCCTTCTGGAAAATGGGGTCGATGCTCCCGTGCGGTGGCTGATCACAGACTTGTAACGAGCCAGGAGCCCTCCTGCAGCCCTGCAGCCCTGCGGCCCTTCCGGGAGAACGCGGGCAGCACTCGGTTGGACTGGAGGCCCCTGGCTGGCACTGGGGGGGGGGGCAGGATGTATCTCTCTGAGATAACCCCCGTCCGATGAAGCTGGCTCCACCCGCGCGACCGCGCTGCGAGCCAGGTCACAAGGTTACTCCTGAGCGGACACAGCCCCAAGGGTGGCGGCGTGGGCCGGGATGCACTTTTGTCCCCGCGCTCCCTGCTGCAGAAAGGGGAGGAGACTCGCCACGGGTTCAGTCTAGAAACGGAGGCCCAGTGTGGGATGGGGCCTGCTCCCAAGACTTCCTTGGCCAGGGGCAGTAGCTCCCGCCCGCCGACTAATGCCCGGGCCTGCCTGGGAGCGGGACTCTGGGGAGCCGCTCGCACTCCGCGGGTCTTCGGGCGCGCTGCGGGCAGGGGGAGCGGGGGTGGGGGCGAACATTTCCTTACGTTCTGAGACTGAGCCTGGCACGAGAGAGTTGTATGGCACCGCATTTGGCACGGAAAGCATATTTTATTAAGTGTAAATATTGAAATATGCCACAGCTTTGCAGCCCCAACACCAAGAGTCTTTAAAAAAATGGCTGTGGCCCAGTCTCTGACGGTTTCTTGGAAGTCCCGGGGTCTTTACGCCCCCTGTGCACACGCACATCCACACACACGTGCACACACGCACATACCACACTCGCGAGCGCGCGCATAGTTACTCACGCTTGGTCCAACACTCTCCCCGCGGCGAGGCAATTACGACCGCGGCGGGACGGTGATTGGCCAGCCCGCCTCTCATCGGGGCCCCGCGGCCAATGGGCGGCCGCCCGGCCGAGGCCCCGCCCCCGCCCTCCTCCCCCGGCCCGGGCGGCGAAGGCTCGGGGAATGGATCACGCTGGGCCGACCCCGCCGCGACCCCCGGCCCGGGCCTTCCCGCCGCCCGCCCTCGGCCGCGCGACCGCCCGCGCGCTCCGGCCCCGGCGGCGTCTCCGGGCAGCGGCCGAGCTCGGGGCCCGCCGCGGCGTCCTCGGGCTGCGCCGGCGACCCGCCCGGCCCGCGCCGCCCCGCCCCGCCCTTGCCGGCCCCTCCCCCGCCCCTCCCCGCCCCCAGCGGGGCCGGCCCGGGCGGCGACCAGAGCGGCGACGTGAAAGGCTAGCGAGGCGGTTGCCCGGCCGGCTGTCGGCGCGCACCCGCTCCCGGCCCAGCCCAGCCCCGCGCCGAGGCCGCCGCCCGCCCGGCGGGGCCCGACGCCAGCGCTCCCGGCGGCGGCTGCAGGCCCGGCCCGCGCGTGCGCCGGGGAGCCGCGCGCCACTGTCCCAGGCGGGGGCCCGGGACCCCGAGGAGCCCGGCAGAGCCCGACGGGCTCGCAGCCGCGATGCCGGACGAGCTGACGGAGCCCGGGCGTGCCACGCCGGCCCGCGCCTCCTCCTTCCTCATCGAGAACCTGCTAGCAGCCGAGGCCAAGGGCTCCAGGCGGGCGGCCCAGGGCGGCGGCGGCGGCCGCGAGGACGAGGAGGAGGACGACGACGACCCGGAGGACGAGGACGCGGAGCAGTTGCGGCGGCGGCGGCTGCAACGGCGGCGGCAGCTGCGCGCGGGCGCGGGGCCCACCGGGGAGGCGCGGGCGCGGGCCCTGCTCGGGCCGGGCGCGCTGGGCCTCGGTCCCCGGCCACCCCCCGGGCCCGGGCCGCCCTACGCGCTGGGCTGCGGCGGCGCGACGCGCTGGTACCCTCGGGCGCACGGCGGCTACGGAGGCGGCCTCAGTCCGGACAGTGAGTGGGGGCGCCGGGAGCGGTGGGCTGGCAGGGACTGTGCTCGAGGGCTTTGGGTCCGTCGGAGGCCTTTCTGGGCCACTCTCCTCCTCGCGTGTAGCGGGGCGGGTTTGGAGGTCCGCTCCCCGGGACAGAGTCCCCACAAGGCTTCGGCGTCACCCGTCGGCGGGCTCTGCGAGTCCCAGCGAGGCTGGAGAGCCTGCGGAGAGGAGCCCGGGACCGGGGACGACGGACCATTGAAGCAGAGCGAGGGAAGGGGGCTGGAAAAAGACAGGGAAAGACGGAGAGCTGGGAGAGGGTGGGAGAAGAGGGAGGGATGGAGGAAGAAGGAGAGGGATGTGAGGAGAGAGGAAAAGAGAAGACCAGACACAAGCCCTGTGGGTGATGGTGAGCAGACAGGGAGGTAAGGGGCAGCAGAAGAAATGAGGACAAAGTAGAGTCCAACCCGAAACGTGAAGGGGCTGGAGCAGAGGGAGCCACTGTTGGGGGACTGGATAGTGGAGGGGGAGCAGCTGTGCCCCCAAATCCCATCTCCTCTGAGAGCTGCAGATGGGCTAGGGCCCACTGGGCCTCCCTCTTGGTCCTCCTAGGCAAGAAGGGAGCCTGTTCTGAAGCCCCCAGTCCCACCCCTCTCTCTTCCTTTTCTGCCCCTCCCCCTCCCATGCCTTTGTTCCCTGCTGAGGGCTCAGAAGCTGGGAGTGGGGGGTTCTCAGCCCCAGAGCTGCCCACCCCTCTTGCCCTGAGTTCTGCTCTGTCGCCCAGGGCTCATTGCCTCCCTTGGGGACCTGCCCTTTGGAGGAAGACCCCTGGGAGGAACACCAGGAAGTTCTTCCAGTGCTGGCCCCCAGGCTTGGCCCGCAACCCCCCCCCCCCCACACACACTATAAAGTCAGCTGAAGATCTTCCAGGCTCTTGCTCCAAAATCCATTAGTGTGCGCTGGAGGGTAGGTGGCCAGACCCCTCTCACCTCTTGAATAAACCCCCTCTCTGGAGCGGGAGTGACCCTTCTGCAAAGGGACCCACCTCACAGAGCCCATACCCAGAAAAGTCTGCCCCCCCCCCTTTCACGTATACTGGATCAGGGCTCGGTGGTTTCCCTGAAATCAAGCGATCACATTTAGTGCCCCCCTGGGAGTGTTTCTGAGAAGGTCTGGTAGGGTGAGATGTGTCCCCACCTTGCCCCAGGGTGTTCTCCCCCTGCAGCCCGGGTAGCAGCTCCTGACGATGTGGCTTCTTGTTTCGTGCAATGCGGGTTAGGGCCCAGGGTTCCCCCAGAGCCGGCAGGCATGGCGCGCTGTCTCGTGATAGTGCGTGGGCCGCTGTGAGTCTGGGGGCTTCGGGTGTGATGGGGAGGAGAGGCTCCTCCTATCTGGTAGCCTGGAACCTGACTCCCGGTCAGGCACTGGGAGGGCTCGCACCACCGGGACTGGGCAGGGGCGCCCGCGAATCTGCACGCCTCCGGGGGCACTGGGGTATGGCCCAGGCCACACACACAAGCCCAACGGTGTTGCCATATCTTGTAAACATTCACGTTGCCGGCACACCACTGGCTTCCGAGGGCTGGAGGGGCTGGAGGGGCCAAACTCCGCTTAGACCTGGCAAGCCTTGGCGGGGGGGGGGGGGGTGTGGGAGGGGAGGCTCAGGCCAAGGCGAGGCAGAAGGGCAAGCTGGCCCGGGCGGCCTGAATCCTGCATGTTGGCCGCTGCAGTCTTCAAGGGGAGCCTGGAATCTGGACTAGCGCTGTGACCTGGGCGGCTCTTTCACCCGGAGCCACCATCCCTTGCCAGTCCTGGGTGGCATCTCCTTAGTGGTGGGAGACCAGGTGGAGTTCAGTATTTGGGGCTGGAGCTCAGGAACCCCTGCAGCCTTCTGTAACCCCGAGGCCATGGGCTCAACCACAGCTGCACACAGTGGTTGGGATGCGGTGCAGCCGTTGTGTTTTTGCAGAGCCCCGTTTGTATTTGTACTGGGGGGAGAGTGGACACGTAGGCCTCTGTGGGTATTTGGGTGAGGGTTACAGGAAGTGGGGAGTGGGTGGGTATCCCAGTGTCACCTGGAGTTTTGTTTGGGGGACTGTTTGCATTTATTCTTCTGTGGGATGTTTCCATGCAAGCGGGAATTTTGCCTCCGCTTCTGAAAGCGGATGAGGAGTGTTATGGAGGCGGGTCTCTAGTTCTGTGTCTGGGGCCCTTGGTGTAGGGCTAGGTGCTGGGAAGTCAGGGTGCCCTTGTTTGTTTTCCAGTGCACACAGGTGTCCCGGAGGGGAGGACATCCTTCCTCCCAGCGGCGTGGTGCCTGCGAGGCTCTGTCCTGGTTCAGTGCCGAGCCAGTGGTTTCTGGAATCTTTCTTCTTTCTGTTTGCATTTTTGTGTTTCTTTTCTTTCCTCTTTCCCCTTTCGTCTTCTGGCGTGGATGTGCAGCTCTGAGTGAGAGTGTTATCAGCCCGTTGGTTTCCAGTATTGCTCTCTGGTCTTCCAGCTCACCTCTTCCTACCTCTGCCTTTCTCCATGTCTGGGCGAGATCTCCAAGCAGCCGAGCGGGATGCAGGGCCCTGCGCGGGGACTATTTCCCTGCTGGCAGCTGTGGGTGAGCCCATGGGTTGGGGGGCAGCCGGCCGCAGTGATTGGGTCTGGGGATCAGCCCCAGAACCAACCCTGTGCCCCTCTCTCCCCTGCAGCCAGCGACCGGGACTCACCAGAGACGGGCGAGGAGATGGGCCACGCCGAGGGCGCTTGGCAGCGGGGCCCCGGGCCGGGAGCGGTGCAGCGAGAGGCAGCCGAGCTGGCGACGCGGGGCCCAGCGGCTGGCGCGGAGGAGGCGGTGGAGCTGGCCGAGGCCCCCGCCGTGGCGGGCGAGGCCCGTGGCGGCGTCGGCGGCGGTCGCAAGAAGAAGACGCGCACGGTCTTCTCGCGCAGCCAGGTCTTCCAGCTCGAGTCCACTTTCGACCTGAAGCGCTACCTGAGCAGCGCGGAGCGCGCGGGCCTCGCCGCCTCCCTGCAGCTCACCGAGACACAGGTCAAGATCTGGTTCCAGAACCGTCGCAACAAGTGGAAACGGCAGCTGGCGGCCGAGCTGGAGGCGGCCAGCCTGTCCCCACCGGGCGCGCAGCGCCTCGTCCGCGTGCCGGTGCTCTACCACGAGAGCCCCCCGGCCGGGGCCGCCACCGGGCCCCCGGCCGCCGCCGCGCTGCCCTTCCCGCTGGCGCCCGCCGCGCCCGCGCCGCCCCCGCCGCTGCTTGGTTTCTCCGGGGCCCTCGCCTACCCGCTGGCCGCCTTCCCGGCAGCTGCCTCCGTGCCCTTCCTGCGGGCGCAGATGCCCGGCCTTGTGTGAGCCCCACCCGCTGGGCCCGCTCCCTGGAGCCGCTGGGGACCTCTAGGGCGGCCTACATAAAGCTGGGGGAGGGCCAGGAGCTCCTAGGGCCCCTCTGCGCCTGATCACAGGCTGCTGTGCTGGCCAGAGCCCTGTCCGAAGCTCGTCCAGAATGTAACAGAGATGTCTTCACCGTGGCACCCAGACAGGCTGGACCCCTGGCAGGGAAGAGGGCATCCCGGAGAGACTGTGCACCAGGCAGCCCAGAGCCCCCGCAGGACAGGCCTCCACTAGGGAGCAAGTTGAGCCAGACCCGCTGCAGCCAGCGAGCACCCAGGCCCAGTGCCCCGCAAAGGCAAACAGGCTGTCCAAGGTGCTTCAAGGTGACCACTCCCCAACACGGCCCCCACCCAACATACACGTCCCTTCCCAGGACTGTGCCGGACCCCAGACAGCAGGCCTCCGGAGGACTGTGACCAGCCTCAGGGCCTTGCCAGTGGGCCCCGCAGAGGGAGAACCCCAGGGAGAGCGCCCCTGTGCAGGGGAAGGGGCGAAGACCCGGCTGGTGGCGCTTGCGTCAGTGTCCCTTCTGCAGACAGGGCTGGACTGGGGCTTCTCTCCTGGGACCTGGCCTCCAGTTCTTTTGGGGAAGACTTTTTTAAACATGAATCTACTTATTTGCGTATGGAATAAAAGGGACGTTTTCTGGACTGTTTTCTGCTGCTTCGTGATCACTGGGGCGGGCCTCTCCTCGATAGCCGGCCAGGGTGGGTGCCGTCTGTGCCTCCTTCCTGGAGCTCTTTCCAGTGCTGACCAAGGACCAGGGACCGGTGGCAAGGTGGTAAGGGTAGGCAGGAGTCGAGGTCTGGGGACTCCCCGCTCCAGCCCCCACATCCCCCTCAGGACCTCCGGGGACTTTTCATGGGGAAGGTAAAGGGTTGGGGGGGAGGAGGGGACTGTGTGTCCTGTGTCCCACAGTTCCGGGGTCTCCACAAAACCCAAAGCCATGAGTCAGGTGAAGGTAGAGCAGTACAGGGGCTGCCGGCTGTGTGGCCCCCACATCCACTGCCCCTTCCTTGATAGCCATCTCTAACTATGTGGGTTTTTCTTTTGGCCTGAACCTGACACTCCCAGCAAGGTCAGGTGGGGAATGCTCTCTCCAGCCTCTCCTCACCCTCTCTAGCAAGCTTGGGGGATCCAGACCTGTGGGCAAAAGCCCCAACTCGGGGCCTGAGATTATGGGCTCTGGACAAAAGCTTATTCCAATAGTCTGGATTACGGTGGCCATCCAGCCACCATCAGCCCCAAGCCAGGTGGTCACAGGGTGAATACAGGGTTCCCTGCAAGAGGGGTGAGATGATGGACCCTTTATGGGGTATGCTTCTCTCGTTGGGGAGAGAGGTCATTTGGGGCTGGAAAGGGTCACTTCTGTGACAGAATCAAGCCCCCTTGAAAACCTGTCTGTCCCTCGGCTTCTGGCTCCTGGGTTGAGATACGCAGTAACCGGACCACACTAGGGGCTCCGTGTTCTCAGCGGTGGCGCCAGACGGCCCAGGACAAGGCGCCACAGGGTTCTTCTCTGGGCTGGCGGTCCATCTGTCTGTCTGCCCTTGCCATCCAGCTCCCTGACCCGGAATCATCCCCTGCCCCAGCACCAGTAGGCTCCCAGTGCCCCGAGGCCAGGCCCAGAAAGTGGGGCCCCTGGGGGTGGGTGGTCCTTGCCCCTGTGGGTCCCTGCCTTGGCTCACAGGGCCCTCAGCACAAGAGAGATTCCCGGGGTCCCTCCCCCACCCCAACCCCCTACCCCAGAGGTGCATTTGCAGAGGCCACCTCAGCCTTCCTTGGGCCCTTCAGGGGCCAGCTCTCCTCTTCCTTGGTGTGTGTGGGGGGGGAGCTGCCCCAGGCTGCTTTTCTCCAGACTAGGTTTCACTCGACTTTGGGCGGGACTTCTGATCTGCTTCAATAAAACGAACTTGCTGCTAGTTATTTTCGAAGGCCGTGACTCCTGGTCAGCGGCCAAGGGGGACATGGGGTGCCCAGTAGGCCCCTCCAGGGGCAGCACCGACCCCCCCCCTGTTCCCTCCCACTCTCCCCACCCTGCCCTGGGAAGGCCTCCACACTCTTGTCTCGGGCTCCACCTGAGACCTTTCCCCTCTGTTCTTGGGGCAGACACACCACTGCCAGTCCTCAAAAGGACGAAAAGACTCCGCCAGCCTGCCTGGGCTGCGGCCTCCAGGGCCAGCGCAGGCCCTGCCGGAAGTGCCATTCGCTCTGCCTCTTTACCTGCATGCACCAGGCTGGTTCGGGAGTTCTGTGGAGCACCCTCTCCATGGTAGAGAGAGGAAACGGTTTTCAGGAACAGCTATGGTCACGGGGACTTTTGGACCTTAAATAATGCAGTTAAAGCCCAAGTCAGAGGGATTATCACTACGATGCAACCATTTTATTCAACTGTTTGTGTCTGATGCGGGTACAGTCCCGAGGTGGCCTGGAGACCCTGCTGACCGCAGCTCCCCACTGACTGCAGTGTGACTGAGGTCCCAAGGAGGGTCACCCTCGGCAGTGAGTGCGTCCACACCAGCAGATGTCCCTCGGGGCCACTGCTGGGGCCACAGGTGCAGGAGAAGGGAGAGGAGAGTGCAGGTGCCGCGTCTAGGAAATCCCCTTTGTCTCCCAGGAAGCCAGCCAGCCAAGGGACCCCTTTCACCCTGCCGCCCAGCCTGTGTCTGTCACCGCATCAGAGGGAGGAAGGGACCGAAGCTGTAGATTCCCATCGGGTTTGGACGAAGGGCTGTGTCTTTCAATGGAGTAGTGAGAAGTTGACATGTAGAGAGGCTTTCCTGCTTTCGGGGGCTCTGAAGTCCTCCGATGGAGGGAGCCAGGAGGTGGAAAGAGGGGCTGTTGGCTGTGCGGCAAGGGCCTGGAGCGAGGAGCCTAACTTTGGAGTACAGACGGCGGATGCAAACCTGGCTTAGGCCGGCTCTCCGCCAGACTGAGCCAGCATCCTGGGTGTCGCAGCAGGGGTGCCAAAAAGCAGAGCGGAGCAAAGCGTAACTCGCAGCCCAGGAAGCCCTAGAGGGCACACGGGACTAGGCTGGGGATGCGCCCCGAGCTTCAGCAACATCCATCCCCAGGAGCCTGGGGCACGTCAGCTCTGCTCCAGGCAGACTATGAGTGTCTTGGATCGCTTTCCACCGCGCCTGCCCTCCCCCCTCTAGAACCCACCAACCTCACCTCCTCCTTATAGGAGGCCCAATCTCGGCCACGGCGGACTGGACTGCGTTGGGGCTGCTGGTTGCCGAGTCCCGGAGCCCAGCAGGGCCAACAGACTCTGGACACCTGGGGGCAGGCCCACCCCAACCCAGGCCCAGCCCCGCTCCCTCAGTGACCTCGAGCAAACCCCTCCTCTCCTCCAGGCCCCGGTTTCCCCCTGACAGACCTGTGTGAGGATGGGGGTCTGTAATCTGTAAATGCTTCACTTTCTCTGATCTGAGCAAGGTGACGAGGCTCCTGGGGCCAGTGCCATGGGGACACCCTCCCACCGTGATGCAGGATTGGGGAGTGACCCACCCCTCTCCACCTCTCAGTGCCCACCCGTCTCCAATGCCGTGCTGAAAAGAACTTGGAGAATCAGCCCCCCTCCCAGAGCCTGTCCCCAGGACCTCAGAAGGTGGAAGTCACCCTCGAGGCATGGGGAAAGGTCACAACGAGCTGGGGTCCCTCCTTAGGTGAAGGGCAAATGGAGAATTGCAATCTGGCAAGGATTCCCAGCCAGGATCCCTCTCAGCATAAAACCAGACCTGCCTGGAGCAGACCCGTCTGCCCTATTCCTCTCCGAGAGTGTTGCCCGCCTGAGCCGCCTGGCCCTGGCCATGCCAGGCCCAGGGCTGAGAGCGCAGGCAGCACCCTGGGCTCACTCCTGCCTGCCTCATCCAGAGCCCTGGCGAGGGAGGGAGAAGCACCCTGACAACCGGCCTTCTAGCCAGCGGCCCCCACCCCCTCCACTTTGGATGGGGAGCTCTGGCCTTTGTGCTGCAGCCCACCCAGGGCCTCCCACTGAGGTGCCTGTTCTGGTAGGGGCACTGGCCACCCTTCTCAGCAGGCGTGGGTTACAGGTGGTCTGTGGCCGCCACCTCCTCCCGCCAAGCCCGGCCTGGCTGTGGGGGAGAGGGTGTCCCAGAGCTAGGCTACCCAGAAGGCAAACACGCCTGGGTTCATGGAGGGGGCGGGGAGCTGGTCAGGCAGGGGGGGCACCAGGAAGGAGGCAGGAAGAGCTAGGTGGGCTTCTGTCTCTCTCCGGTGTCTGTAGGCATCTCCCCCGCCCCCACGTGTTCTTAGTGGCCTTCTGGCCCCATCCAGCAATCTGCAGAAAGGGGAACTGAGGCTCCAAGAGGGCAGAGACTCTGGGGCAGGGACTCCGAGAGGTCACTCAGCCATGAGACCCTTCAACTTTCTTCCTTCCGCCTTGTGCTAAGGGTTCAGTGGCCCATCCTGGGAGGCCGGCCCCACACTGGGGTTCCTCTCCCCTGCAAGCGCGCTACTCAGTGTCCTGCCCTTACTTCCCACCATCTGAAGCATCTGGATCCTTGCCTTTGGCTACCTTGCCCCTCCCGTGGCCAGCGCCAGCAGCCACCAAGCTGTCTGCGTAAGGGGGGCAGGGGTCCGCCGGGAGGTGGAGAAGGACAGGGGGCAGCCTCTCACAGGTGGACTGACCCAGGGTCTCTGCTGAGCTCTGAATCGGGAGGGGCATGGGAGACAAAGGCTCAGAGAAAAATCAAGAACCTGGAGGCAGCGAAGGGCTTGGCCGGAGCACGGGGTACGGGAGGGAGGGCAGCCCGGCTGCACAGCCCTCACCGGCTCCCGAAGAAGCTGGCCTCAATTTCTGTTGGTTTCTTTTTTTTTATCATAAAAATAATAGTGTTTATTATTGTTCATCTGGCAATTGCAGTAAAATTGACCCAGAAGGATGGTGTCTGCGTTTCCACCATTTAAAGTCCGCTGCTGTGAGTGTCAGGCCAGACTGTGGACTCACTGTGAGGCCATTTAGAGCTGCATGGTTAGTTCTAAAAAGTTCTTACCAGTTAACGTTGCACTTACGTATTCACCAGTGAAACGATGCGCTTGCTTACCAATATTGCAGCAGCATAAACAAATTAATTCAGTAGTAGAATCGAAAGCCAGAGCAAATGGTACTGGGAGGGTCAGGAGTTGCTGATTGTTACATGGGGGGTGGGTACCCGGGAATTCATTTTAAGGCTCCCTTTACTTTGTTTTATATTTGAGAACTTCCGCGATAAAAGTGCTTTAAAAAGCGACCGCCGGGGAACATCAGAGGGATGTGCTCCCCGCGACGGATTCTCGCAGTCCTGGGTCGGCTTCCGTTGCTGGCTGCTTCCCTCCGATCAGGGGGCTGACCTCGGTCCCCTCACACCCTGCTCGCTTTCTTTCTCCCCCCGCTTGCCCCGAACGAACACTTGAAACCCCGTGCACACCATCTCCGCAGATCTGTTTCCGTCTCCAGCCTTCCTCTTCCTCCACCCCCTCCCCACTGGTCCCGGAGCCCCTCCGCGCGGAGGTCCCCCGAGTCCCGCGGTGGACGCAGCAGGGCGGCAGGATCGCTGGCGCCGCCCCCGGGCCGCGATCTCCCGCTGCCGGTGCAGCCTGGCGCAAACCCGCTTCGGGTTTGGGAGATGAGCCCGGCGGCGGCCCCTCCGGACCGCGTCCGAGTCGTGGGTTCCTCGGTGCTTCCTTGGCGCTCTCGGCGTCCCTGGACCGCAGCGCCCCAGACTCTGGCCGAAGCTGAGTTGGGTGGCCCAGGGCTGACCCGGAGACCCCCGTGTGCTGGGGACTCCATCTCTAGAGAGACCGGTCCGAAGGGCGCGCCCCGTCCCCTGGTGAGGGCATCGACTCCCGGATCCTGGGGGTGTGAGGGCCCAGGCGGGAGGCCCCGGGAGAGGCCAGTGGGGAGCTGCCGAGGCGCACGCAGGGGCTGCTCAGATGCAGACGCCCCATCTCCGAATTACGGGTCTCCCCGGGGTCTCCGCAGCTTCCTGGAGGGGGCGCCCAGCGGAAGTTGCTGACCCACACGACCTCCGCGGTGCCTCCCGGACTCCGCTTGCCCAGCTGCGCGTTACCCTCCGAGCTCAGATTCCCCGATTTAGTCGGTCTCTGCCTCCCCATCTCTCTCCATTCTTTCTCAGCTTTCCCGCCCTCCAGCGCCCAGGATCCCGCCCGACCGTCCGTCCCCGCCGACCGCGAGCCCCCTTTGTTCTAGTTCCCCCTCTCCGGGATGTGATTCCTCCCCCCCTTCGGATCTGCCCTGGTGGGACGGGGGGAGGACGGGACCTCCGTTCAAGATTTTATTTCTTTTCGGAGACGTCTCCACGACTTAGGTCGCTGGAAGCGGGTACTCTGCAGCGCACGAATCCCGACCCGCCGAGGCCTGGGGCGCCCGGGTCTGGCTGCGGGGAGTCGGTGTCGCCGCTTCGCTTCCGGACCCCGCGCTGGCCCCGGGGCCTCTGCGGCCGGGGTCGTCCCCTCTCCGGGCCTGAGTGTCCCTTGGGGCTGCCCGAGCTTGAAGGAGAGAAGCTGGCGATGGCGCCGGCTCCACCGCTCCCGGGACACGGCGGACCCCCGGCGCACCCCCGGCGCGGAGCGGCCTCCTACCCTGCCCAGGCCGCGGGGCAGCGCAAGGCCAAGGCCGCTTCTCACCCCCGCGGCCCGCTGTCCTCTCGGGTGCCCCGCCCCCTCCCCGCAGCCCTTCCGGCCCCGCTCCCACCCTGCCCGCCGGCGCCCGCGCCCCCTCTTGGTCCCCCAACCTCGCTTACCTGGCGTCGCGGCGGCGTCTCGGAGTCTGGCTCAGCCTTTGGGCCCCGCCCCTAGGTTCTCACCTCGCCCCTTCCCGCTCCCAGCTCCTCACTCCCCCGCCCGTTTCCTCCCCCCTCCCGCCCGGCGCTGCGAATCCGTACGGCCTCCGCGCCTCCAGCCCGGGAAGGGCCACGGGCTCAAGCTAAGGGCAGGGGCTGGGGCCTGGGAGAACTGAGGTGCCTGAGCCCGCCTGGGTCCCGGAAGGCTTCTGGGAGGAGGCGGCATTAAACCCGAGGGCTGGAGAGGAGCGAAGCTCGCGGCGTACGCAGGTGGAGAGCTGGCGGTTAGCCCCGAGTCTCGGCTCTTGGTGGAGGCGGTTACACCCCATTGTGCTCTCTGGCTCTCGATCTGGCCTCCTCCTTTTCCATTCTTCCCTCCCGGTGGGATGGAGCCCAGAGTTAAGATCGCCGGACCGTGTACCGCCGTCAACCGCGCCTGAGTGGATGTGGGAAACTCACTTCACTTTTCTGAGATCAGCTCGCCCGTCTGTGGCACTGCCGGGATACTCGGCCCACGGTCTGGGGCGCGGAGAGAGGCCAGTGACCCCAACGTCCACTGACAGTCGTACTCGCACTGGTTCTCCGGGACAGCCACGCTGCGCGCACCTGAGGATGCCCACATACCCTCGCCCTTAGGCTGCCGCACGCATGCGCAACAGCCCTCCATGAACACCTTTGCACCCCGACCCCGCAAGCACCACTAGCACCTTCATCTGCCCCGCCAGGGTCCAAGCCCCCACTTTTCAAGGCACATAAATCCTCCGCCCTTTGCCCGGTCGCCGGCAGAGACCCAGCGTGTCCAAAAGCCTGTGCCCCCCCACTCCTACCATGGGCAATTGAGGCTCTAATCCCAGGAATTCCGTATCCAGAAGTGGACGCTGACCCTGGCCCAAAGCCGTAAGCCTCAGGGCCCTGCTCCGCCCACTGCAGAATGGTGGATGGCCCTTAAACCCATCCATCTTACGCTGGGGCTTGCTTTCAGCGGGGCGCTGATCAAGCACTTCACCTGAATTGCCTCAAAACATCCCCACAATAACCTGGGGGGTGATGTTCCCATTTTATGAGGAAGGTTGGAGTAGCAGTCCCACTGCGGATTACGCAGACCAAATGTAGGGGAAGGCAGAGCTGTGCCCAGCTCTCCTTCCAGTGAAGACAGGGGCCAGGCAACAGGGAGAGCCCATGTGCCATGGGCTAAGGTTGGGGAGACTGGGGGGCAAGAGCATCCATCGCATCGGGTCCAGATCCTCCAGCCCCTCTCCCTCAACCTTCCTCAAGCCTCCCCCTCTTCCAGTAGCCCTTTCTTTCCCTACATGGATCCCCCACATGGGGGTTCTCAGAGGCAGCACCTCTGTACCCCAGAAGGCCAGGACTGCCCAGTGCCTTCCTTGGAGTGTTCTGAGACCCTCTAGGATGTCTGGGGTCTAAGGGCGAAGCCCCAAACCAGCAGAGACCTGTGTGTTGGATTACTGGAGGGCACCCTGGTCAGCTTGGGGCTGGGGGTGATGGGGTGGGCGGAAGGATGCTGCCCCACTGATTCGTGAAGATTCAACGTGTTTCTGTAGATGGGGGCAGCTGGAAAAGATTCCATTCTCATGGGGGCAGGTGACAGCCTCCGAACCACCTCCCAGCAAATCCCCAGACCCCCTCCCGGGAAAGGGACCCTTGCCAGTCTGTCTCACCTCCAGTTCACACTTGACAGATAAGCCCCATGTGGCCCCAAGAAAGGCAGAGACAGGCTCCTCAGAAGCCAGAAGCTAGCCACCTGCCTCCTCTCCCCTCTGCTCCTGAACCGAGCAGTGGTTTAGTCCCGCGCCCGGAGGCAGGCCCCATGCCAGGCCAGGTGCCCTAGGAAAGAGAAGGGCCATTGCTCTCCCTTTATCCCCCCAGTGTGAAGAGGAGGGACTGGGAGGCCCCCCGCGGATCCCTGGCCTTTGAGGAGGCCCCCTTCTGCTTGGCGCCCTGTCTGAGCTCCCCCATATCCGACCGGTTTCCCGCGCACTTCCCAGGATCTCCCAGGAAAGTCTGATTCTCCTGTAGGGCCAGGCCGGGGAACACCCAGGACTCGACCCCAGGACCCCCGCCCCTCAGCCTGTGACCAGGGGGTGGAATGTGTGTCTGTGTGTGTCTGTGCGTGACCGTGCCCACCTCTCCCAGCCGCTGCGAGGGAGGCCTGACCCTGCGGGCCAGAGGTGGTGAGCTCAGGGCGCGGCCCCGCCGAGCCTCCCCGTCCTGCCGTCGCCGAGCGAGGAGGCTGCGCTTGGCGGGAGCTGGGCCTCTCCGTCCTGCCTAGGCCTCGGGCCCCTCCCGGGCTCACGGGGCCTCCCGTGGGGGCGCGGGGCGCACCGCAGCCGCACGGCCCGGTTCGTTCTGCCGAGGTTGGCCCGGCCCCGGCTCGCCCCTGCTCTGCTTCCCCGCATCCCTGCGTCTCCCGGGCTCTCAGCTCGGCTTCCCGCCCCCTTCCCGGAGCCGCTCTCGGGGCTCCCGCTCCGCGCGGAACCGCGGCGTCAGCACATCCGGGCCCCGCTCACTGGGGTTCGAGTTTGTTTCTTAAATCGCGCGAATCCATTTCCCCCCAGTGGGCGGGGCGGTCGGCCCTGCGGCCCCTACCTCCACCCGCCGCGACCCCGAGGCCGGCATTGATCCCGCGTCTGTGCGCAGCGCATTAGCCTTAATGGTTTCGCTGATGATTCAACTTCTTTTTCGTTAAAAGCCGCCCCCGATCCTCACCCCTCCTCCGCCCGCTCTTCTCTGGGCCTTGCCGCCCCCGCGCGCCCGCAGCCCCGCGCTTTTGGGACCCGCCGGCCGGTGGCGACGCGGCTCCGGGGACCGGCCCGGCCGCAGCGCTGCCGGTGTAGACGCCACTGGCGGAGCGCGTTCCGGGAGGAGGGCGTAGGCTCACTCGGGGGAGGGGCTGCGGCCATTTGGCCCCCCTAGGGGACCCTGGGCTCCCCCGAGCGGAAAATTCAGAACGGATGCGGTAGAACCGCGGGAGATCGAGAAGCTGGGGGAGCCCCGTGGCCTCGCGGAAGGGCTGCCGGCGCCACGGGGCCGCGGGGACCCGGGTCCCCGCGAGGAGGCCACGGCCAGGGGATCCGCTCCAGGACGGCGGCCGCGCGAGCGCAGAGCGCTCCCGGGAAGCCGCGGGCAGCCGGACCCGCCTGCGCCCCTTCGTCCCCTCCGCGGCCTCCTCCCTGGGGAGGGTCCCTTAGGGTCCGCAGGAAACGCAGTTCGTTGTAGAAAATTCAGAAAATATAGGAAAGAGACAAAAAATGAGGCATCACAAATCCGACTACCCTGATAGCCAGAGTTTTCCGTAATTTGTCCCCCCCCCCATTATTTATTTATTTTTTTGAGAATGGGCAGTGCCGGGGCTTGACGCAAAATTCCGCCGTTTAACCGTATTCGTGGCAGGACTCCCTCTGCTCCTTAAAAATGGAGATACGCTTCCTTACCGAGAAAAGCGCGCATCTGAAGGGTACAATACGGTGAGTTTTAACAGATGTACACACCCGTGTAGCCACCACCAGAATCCGTTTTTTTAAGGAAAATGTCCAATAAGTGTCTAGAGGATTTAAATGGAGAGATCTGCGGTACCTTTCCCCTCCTCCTCCCCTTCCTTCTTGTTACTGTTACAATTTGCCCACATTATGCTGGAGCAGGGTTTAAAATGTCCTCTGCTTCCAAGAAAGGGATACAAGCCCCAGCCAGAAGCGATTCCCCACCCCAGCCCCCATCCGGGGCCGTGGCCGTCCTCGTGGCGGTGGCTCTGTCTGCTCCCACCTGCCCTTGCTGCTACAGAGGGTGCTGGTGCTGTCTGTTGGTTTCATTTTTGTCCTTTGTTTTGTTTTTCAAGAACTCTATCCGGTGCTTGTGGCGTGTCTGGAGAAGGGAAGTCCCCTTGCTCACGAGTCCTGCTCACACCATCCAGCCTTCACTGTCCTTTCATCCCCCTCCTCAAAATGCTGTCCTCCCTCCGGCACTGGGTGCTGAGCTGGGGACCCGAGTTCAGAGGGCTGCGGGATCACATTCTCTGCCCCGCCCCACTAATTTCCCCCCTTTGTTTTCTCTGTACCTGCCATTCCTCTGTCCCCAAACTCCCTTCCAGACTACAGGGGAGTGGGGGTGGGTATAAACACGCAGAGACCCCATGACCTTGGGTGGGGGGTGAGGGAGGGTGGGGCGTCCGCTGGGGCTTCCAACAAGACCCTCCTGGTTCCAGCTCTGCTGGGATACCACTGTCAGAGGCCAAGGCTTCGCAAGGCCCTCGGCAACTGGCCTCAGTCCCAACCTCCCACATTCTCTGAGCCCTCCCACCCCTTGGGGAGCCTCCCTCTGTGACTTCTGGGGCTTGGCCCCCTTGGGTTCACACCCTATGGGCAGGGAATGCCTCAGGTACAGACTCTGAATTTCAAAGGTCCTGCAGGAACACGGCCCCTGGCTGGGGCTAAGGAGTTCCTGAGGGTGAACCCTCTGGGATCCTGGGATATCTCTTTTAGGGAGGGGACCAAGGGGACTGGGTGCCAGATCAAGTGAACATTTTTTTTTTTAATCTCCACCAGCTCCTGCAACTGGGGGCTCATTGTGCAGTGATCCTGCCTGGACCCCCACCCCACCCTGCCCCCTCTCAGCTAAGAGACCCCTTCCCTACACCCTGACAGACAGCGCACCGGCCCTTCCATCATCCCATTGCTTGGTCTCTGTGGTCACTGCTGTTTCTCCTCTGACTCCTTTCTGAGGAGCTCTCTGGGGGCAGGAACCAGGCCCTTCTGTCCCTGTGAGCTGCTCAGAGGCTGCCCCTGACGGGTGCTTCATCATTGGAGAGCCAATAGTTATTACAGTGAGTGGGACTGTGGTTTAATCCCCACACCACCCATGTGCTGTGGGCCAGGTCTTGCACAGCCGGTTCCCTGGGGAGTGAACCCTGCCTGTGAAGCACGCGCACAGCACTGGCTCTTCATGCATCGAGGAGCCCAAGCAGCCTGGACAATCCGTCCCTGCGGAATGTCTGAGCGAAGGGCCTTCCGCGTGGCCGGGAAGGCCCGGGGTCGGGCGGGAGCATCCTTCCAGACCCTCATGAGGGCGGCCACCTGTCCGTCTACAGTGACTCCTGGTCCTGCATGCGTGTGTTCTCTGCATAGTGAAGCTACCAGGAAAAAAAAAAAAAAAGAAATCCAGGGTTTCTCACCTGCTGGGATTAGCAGTATTTGTTGAAATTGGTTTTTAGGTTTCTATATTCGCAGCTTTATTTCAGGGTGCAAAATGCATTTCTTGTGGTGATTGTATCTACAAGGAGAGTTTGCAGTTCGCTGGCTCAGGCCGGAATCGGTTTTGGTACATTATATTCCAGGTTTTTTAACTTGGTGGGAGAAGTAATATCCCACCAATATATCTTTTTCTTCACGTTGTTCTTGCGTATCGTATTAGGGATCTCCAGAGAAAGAGAAGCGGTTATGTGTGTGTGTGTATATATACATATATATATAGAGAGAGAGAGAGAGAGAGTGCTCCAGGGAGACGGAAGGCTTATTTCCAGAGGGTGGCTCACGTGCTTGGGGGGCTGGCAAGTCCCACCTCTGTCCTGCAGGCTGGCAGCAGGCGACCGGGCAGGGTTCGAATGGGGCAGTGTCCAGAATTCCTTCTACTCCTCCGAAGCTTAGCCTTTGCTCGGAAGGCCTTCCACGGATTGGGTAAAGCCCACCCCCGTGATGGGGGTCATCTGCTTTGGCTCACAGTGCACTGGTTTCGATGTTAATGCCATCTATAGAACACTTCCCGCGACAGCTAGGCCAGGCTGAGTTCAGGCAAACAAGCAGCCCAGCTGACACACGATACTAACCATCTCGGGTCTTCTCTCCACATCGAAAAACAAAAGGACGTCCTGCCCTGGGATTTCCACGGGCATCGGAGTCTTAGGACATGAATTCGAGGGGCCTCTATGAGCCTCGGGCTCTCCCAGCCATCCGAGGCTCCCCAGGTGCAGGCCCCATGCGGGCGCTGGCCCCTGGGGCGCGGACAAGCCCGTCCAGCGGCCGCCACGCCTCAGGCCTGGCCTCCAGCAAGTCTCAGGCTGCAGGGCTGGCCAAAGCTGGGTCAGCGCCTGCGGGAGGTGGGGCGGGCTGTTGCTCCCACATTGTCCAGGTGGTGGCAGTGGAGGGGGCAGGAGGGGCCAGAGGACTGGCTGGCAGCACACACCTGTGTTCCCCCTGGGCGATTAAAGATGTAAACGCAAAATAAAACAAACACTGAACACGCTCTTCATTTTTGCCCGGCCCCGCGGAGGGCAGGCATATGGGCTCTCCCCGTCGGCCTTCAGCAGGAGGGCCCTCTGAGCATTGCCGGCCACTCACCTAGAGGCCACGTCTCCCAGCTTCCCTTGCAGCTCTCGGCCTGGTCGCGCTGAGCTTCTGACCCGTGACGGGAGGAGACTTGCATGTGTAGTTCCAGATCTTTCTTTTAGCAGGAAGCTGGTGGACCTCAGTGCTCCTGTCTCCCCTTCCCGGCTGCCCCGGATGGGGCTGCGACAACGGTCAGGCGAGGACATGCCGCTTGCAGCAAAGCAGAGCCTCAGATGGAAGGATTTGGGTCTGCTCGGAGTCGCCCGCCGCCCCCCACCCCTGCCCTCTCGAACCATTCACCAGCTTGCATTTTCGTGAGAGACATGAAAACCATCTGTGCATGGAAGCCACTGTGACTTGGTTTCTATTCGGGAAACTGAGTCAGTATCCTTCCCAACACAAGAGGCCTTTCTTCTTTTTTTTAATAATAATTTTTTATTACGTTATGTTAGTCACCATACAGTACATACCTAGTTTTTGATGTAAAGTTCCATGATTCATTGTTTGCATATAACACCCAGTGCACCATGCAATATGTGCCCTCCTTAATACCCATCACCAGCCTATCACAATCCCCCACTCCCCCCCCCGAAGGCCTCAGTTTGTTTCCCAGAGTCCATAGTCTCTCATGCTTCATTCCCCCTTCTCTTTACCCCCCCTTCATTCTTCCCTTTCTTCCCCTACTGATCTTCCTACTTCTTATGTTCCATAAATGAGTGAAACCATATGATAATTGTCTTTCTCTGCTTGACTTATTTCACTTAGCATAATCTCCTCCAGTCCCGTCCATGTTGCAGCAAATGTTGAGAACTCGTTCTTTCTGATAGCTGAGTAATATTCCATTGTATATATGGACCACATCTTCTTAATCCAGTCATCTGTTGAAGGGCATCTTGGCTCCTTCCACGATTTAGCTATTGTGGACAATGCTGCTATGGACATTGGGGTGCATATGGCCTTTCTCTTCACTACGTCTGTATCTTTGGGGTAAACACCCAGTAGTGCAATGGCTGGATCATAGGGTAGCTCAATTTTTAACTTTTTAAGGGACCTCCACACTGTTTTCCAGAGTGGCTGTACCAACTTGCATTCCCACCAACAGTGTAGGAGGGATCCCCTTTCCCACATCCTCTCCAACATTTCTTGCTTCCTGCCTTGTCAATTTTTGCCATTCTAACTGGCGTAAGGTGGTATCTCAATGTGGTTTTGATTTGAATTTCCCTGATGGCTAATGATTTTGAACATTTTTTCATGTGTCTGTTAGCCATTTGTATGTCTTCATTGGAAAAGTGTCTGTTCATATCTTCTGCCCATTTTTTGATTTAATTATTTGTTTCCCGTGTATTGAATTTGAGAAGTTCTTTGTAGATCTTGGATACTAATCTTTTATCTGTAGTGTCATTTGCAAATATCTTCTCCCATTCCGTGGGCTGCCACAAGAGGCCTTTCTAAGCTCGGCCAGTTAGCACCTGCGTCTGGCTGCTGCAGACAGAGCACTGACCACAGAGCCAGGGAATGAGTCTGGAGACGGGCAGCCCAGGGCTTGGGTGGGGCTCCACAAAGACACCGGAGACCCAGGGGCTCCTTCTGCCTTTCTTTCCTGCCAACTGCAACCTGGGGCTCTGTCCTCTAGGTTGCAAGGTGGCCGCTGAAGCTCCAGTCTTGACATCTCTGCTCCGTTCAGGAGGAAGGAGGAGGGCAAGAGGCAAAGGGGCCTCCTCCCAGCTTTTAGGGCTGTCCCAGAGGCCTTTTTCACTGATTTCTGCCTTTGTCTCTTCGGCCACCCCTGATTTTCTAAAGTGGAGCGGGGGTGGGTACTAGGAGGCGCGTAGGAGGCCGGGCGGACAGGGTCGTGAGCTGTGGCCATGAGTCCTCAGCAAGACCAGGACTTTCCAAAGATCTTCAGCTGCAGCCCGTCTCCCTGGCTCTCCCCAGACTGCTGCCCAGCCAGCAGCTGCACCGAGCTCGGCTAGAGGGCGTGCGGCGTGTGCAGCCCCCACACTCAGGCCCGAGGGCTCTGGTGTGCCAGGAGCGTGGCCCAGGGCAGGGAGCCTGGCGATGGTCCGACAGACCAGGGGGCGCTGGCGCTCCGGCCCCCCAGCTGTGTGGCTTTGGGCAAGGCCCTTGACCTCTCTGAGCTGCCACATCCTCCCCTGGCTCTTGCTAGCAGGTGGCTGAGAGGATCCCAAGGGCTGATGCTGCAGCACCTCTGTCACTCGGGGCCTCGCAGGTGCACAGGGAGCACACAGTAGGTGCGCAGCTGGCGTCGTCGCTGCTGCTGGCGGGCAAAGCTCAGTGGAGCCGAGGCTCAGATGCCGGGCCCGGGCCGCAGGTGGGTCGGGCCTGGCAGACTCCTCCCCCAAAGCTGTGCTCCTTGGGTGTCTGCCCTGCTGCGTGAGCCCATCTGCGACTTTCATTCCAAGTCCCAAGTCCGTTGGCTTAAGCCGACGCCTGCTACCAAAATAACGCGAGTGATGGCCCGAGGAAGGCAGGGTGCTTACTGGTTCTGTTCTCCTTGGCACAGCCCCAAAGAGTCAGGAGGGACAGGGCTCCAGGGACAGCTCCCACAGCAGGGACCTCTCAGTGCCCGGCAGAGGAGGGGGGGAACCTGCCTGAGAACCAGCTCTATGTAAAGATCCCGTGTGGCTCCAAGACTTCAGGGACACCGGCTTCCTGTCTGTGCCCCCTTGAGACCAGGCATGGGTTCGAGGGCCTGCCTGCCTTGGGGTCAAAGCTGCTGGGCTGGCCTTGGGGAGTCAGCGGATGAATGTGCGTGGAGAATTGCCAGCCCAAGGGGCCAGTGATGTCCACCTCGCTGAGAAACGGGGAGTGCTCCTTGGATGTAGGGAATGGGGTTCAGCCTCTGTGTTTCAGTGGAGAAATGGAAGCCCAGAGAGACCCAGAGACTTACCCAAGGGCACATGGCAGTCAGCAGCCGAGATGGCAGTAGGTCTTCGGAGTCCTCTTGCCCATCTAGGGGGTTTGCCTCGAGGCCCACAGAGCCCTCAGTGATCCACGCACGGGTCTCAGGAGGTCTCTGCGCCGCCTCGACTGCCCCACACCCGTGTGCGCGTGCCTGTGCTGGAGAGGGTCCCCGGACTGTGTCAGACCCTTGCAAGATGCCCCCAAAGGTTAAGAACAATGACAGCCCCCGGATGTGGGGTGCTCCCTGTGCCTCCCTCCCAGCTGTCCCACAGGGCTCTTCACCCACAGGGGAGTCACGGACGGGCACTTCCCATTGTCGCGCCACTGCGTGCTGCTGAGGGCCCCCCATGCCTGGCATGGGGCCCACGCTTCTGTCATGCGGGCAATGGGTGCCCAAGGCCACTTCGCACCGACTGGCGGGACATCCAGCAGCCTTGACGAGGATGCCTAGGAATTGGAGCCAGCCAGGCACGGATGTGCGGGGAGACATCCACCGACTGCTGGGGGTGGAGGGGACCCTGGGGCTTCCTCTGGAAAAGGAAGCCTGTCGTTCACAGGTCTTTTGTTTTGCCATCTGGACCCAGACCCAGATCCTGCCTGTCCTTCCACATTGTGAGGGGGGCACCCAGGCTGGGGTCAGACACGCGGGATCTGGGCTCCCTGCGCAATGGGGCTGTCCCCTTGGCAAGTGGCTGAGCTGCTGCTCCCCTCAGCTGCGGCGTTTGCTGATGGAAATGTCACCCAGACTTCCGGAGGTCCCCGGAGTGCCTTTCGCATGCAGGATCCGGAGACGGGTTTGAGGGGTCCTGGACTTGCTGAGGAGGTGGGTGAGCCCAGAGGCTGCAGCCCCCCTCACGGGCACGATGCCCCTTCCTGGGGCGTCCACTGGGTGCAGGCACCGTGCTGGGCACCAGGGCTCCCGAAGACCGTGGAGCCGCATTCCCCGGTCTGGGCACCTCAATCCAGCAGGAGAGACTCGCAGGGGCGCAGGTAAGGCGACATGGCTGCTGAGTATGGCGACAGGGTTGGACACTGGGCGAGAGGGGCACCAACACCGAGGGTGAGTGGGAATTACCCAGACTGGGGGCCGTGGCTGGGAGAATGTTCCAGACAGAGGGCAGGGCTTGAGCAAAGGTGCAAAGTGACCAGGGCAGGTGGGTGCGCTGATGGTGAGTCAGGGTGCTGTTGGGCCTTGCTGGAGATGGTGAGTCCTGGAGCCCAGGGAACCGGCTGCAGGGTAGGGGCCAGGCCTGCGGGAAAGCCCAGCTTTGACCCCTGGCCAGGAATCGGGACTCCTCCTGAGGGCCACTGTCCGGGGAGGGGGCAGCTTGGGTTTTCATCGCTCCAGCCTTAGAGGGGCCATGATGGACGTCAGCGGGGCCAGAGGATGGAGAGCCAAGGCCAGGAGGTAGAAATGCCTACAAGGTCAGGAAGGTGTCGAAGGGCAGGTGGAGCAGCCCGGAGGACGTTTCCAGGACCCCCCATGCCATGTGGGGGCTCCCGCGGGCAGGTACAGGCTCAGAAGTGAAGTCCCGGGGCCCAGTGCTTGGGTTGCGTATTTAGCAGATTTGGGGGCTCCCTCTGAACCCCCACCTGCCTCCCGACAACAGCGCCAATCAGGTGCCCCCAGTGGCCGTATCCCCTTTTCGAATGGGGTGGGCCACACAGCCAGCCTCACCCAGCCAGCACCCTGTCTGTACTCACTCACTCACACGCTCATTCAACAAGCTCCTTCTGCTCACCCATTTGGTGCCAGGCCCACTGGGGGTGGATCTTAAAAGTGTTGGCTTTGGAATGTGGGGGACCCGGAGCCGTGGAGCCGTGGCTGAGAAGGCCAGAGAGACCAGGGCCCCAGGAGTCGGGCCATGCCTTCTATCCTGCACCTCTGTGTGTCCCTCTCATTGGGCGCAGGCGGCAGAACGCAGGGGCTGAGGACCCTGTCGAGTGCATGGAGCTGTGGGTGGGGTTAGGTGAGAAGTCGCAGACCACACGAAATGACTGGCTGGGTCCACACCTGACACAGCATCCAGGGAAGGGACTGTTACCCTCACGTCCTGTGTAGAGGTCCCCCCTTTCCTCCTGTCCCAGGCAGCAAGGGCAGGTGCGGGGAGGGAAAGAGGTGGGGAGGGGAGCTGGGGAGAGGGACAAAACCAGCGAGGGAGGTGCTGCTGAGCCAGAGAGTCCTGGCGAGAACTGAGCTGGGAGCTCCAGGAGGACCAGGGGTCATAGCTGCCATGCCAGTGTGCTGGGGTGGCCGGAACAGACCATCCGCACCAGCTGACGACAGCTGAAGTGGGCACTTGCAGGCTGGAGGCCGGAAGTCCAAAATCAAGGTAAGGGCAGGGCAGCTCCCTCAAAAGGCTCCAGGTCAGGGGGTCCTTCCTCGCTTCTGCCAGTTTCTGGCATTTGCAGGATCCTTGGCTCGCATCACGTGGCCGTCTTCCCTGTGCCTCCACATCCTCCTGTGTCTGTGTGTGTCTGGCCCGGATTTCCCCTTCTCGTAAGGACACGGTCTTACCGGATCAAGGCCCACCCTAAGAACCTCATTTTATCTGATCACCTCTCTAAAGACCCTCTCTCCAAATAAGGTCACATTCTCACGTGCTGGGGGTTTGGACTCCCGTGTAGGGATTGGGGGATGCAGTTCAGCCCACAACAGCCCCCCGTGTGCTCATAGGCGTACCGGCCCCATGGCTTCAGCCCAGTGATGCTTAGCCCCATATCCCAGGCGGGAACACAGAGGTTTGGGCGGGGCCCGCCCTGCGGGGGAAAGCCCTAACGCTGTGTCCTGGTTGCCTTTCCCGTGGCTCGGGGGCAAGCTGACTGGGATCAGATGCCACACTTGTGGGTGTCTTGCTTGCTTGGTTCTGTAGCCTGCAGACCTGAGTCCCTGTGGGGCAGATCTGAAATGCGGGGTGTGTGGAGGGCCTGGTCTAGGATTGTCACAGAGCACTTGGCCCCTCCAAGCTTGTCTGGAACAAGGGCCAAGTTCCGGGCCCAGCTACATCTACACCATGCTGTGTGACCCCAGGAAACTTACTTGCTGTCTCTGGGCCTGGACTTCCTCATTTGTAAGGCAAGGGCGTTGAATTAGGCCCTTCCAAGGACTTCACCCAGAGGAATCAAAAACAGTCATAAAATTTCCACCAACTTCTTATTTCCGTTTTATTAAAATATCATAGGCTTTAAGGCAATGCTGTCCGATAGACAATGCGATGAGGGCTGCATATGGGATTTAAATTTTCCAGTAGCTACAGAAAAGAAGGAAAAGGAAACAGGTACAAATAATTAAGTAATAGCTTAATCCAGTGTGTCCAAGATTATTATCATTTCAGCATACAGTCGATATAAACACATGGGGACGTCGTACACCTTTCGTACCGTCTCTGAAATACGGCGTCTCTTTTACGCTCCCGCCTCTAGCTGGGATGTTTTCACTGAAAACACTTGATCTGCGTTGGTGGATCATGGGATCGTGCACCATACCCTTGAAAAAGCAGGTTCCCGGACCCGGGTCGTTCAAACACACGAACGGCCGCACTAACGGCGCACTAGTGACTAGCATCGGAGTTGGGTGTCAGTTTGTAGGTTTAAAATTCAGTTCCTTGGTTGCACGAGCTGTGTCTGCCCTGTCACAGCGGCTGGGCTTGGGGATCCCCGCTGCCCTCCTGGGACCTGGCTGTAAACCCAGATCACAGAGGTCTCCGCGTCCTGGCCTGGATTTGAGTCACCCACTGTCAGCTCAAGCCCCTCTGTGTCCGCCCACCCTCCTCCGAAGCCCATTCCCTCCACACCTGTGTCCCGATTCTGAATGCTGTTCCTTTACCTTTGTGTCCAGAAAGCATTTATGGAGCGTCGACTGTATACGGTATGTAACAAGGAACAGGTAGAAGTGGAGCAGGCCCCACGGTCCCCAGTTAAATTCAGGTGCTTCCAGCTCCTTGGAAGCCTTAGTTTCCACTTCTGCAGCCCAGCAGCCCTCCTCGCTGACCAGCAGGGCCCCGCATTCGGCAACTGCAGCTGGTGCTCCTCCGGTCCCGCCCAGGCTCTCGGAGCGGGAGTTGTGCAGGGTGAGCACCTCCTGGCCAGCGGGGTTTGGCGGTTCCAGCCTGCTGGCGGCATCCGGTTGCAGAAGCACTGGGCATGGATGTGGCTTCACCTGGACAGCATTTCCAAACCACATTCCCAGAGGCCTCTGGCTCGTCATGGCACGAACGGGTGGTTCTCAAGTCACAAATGCTGTGGTCAGATATTCCTGGGAGACATTGGGTCCAATGAAACTCAAAGCTCTCTCTCTCTCTCTCTTTTTTCTTTTTTTGAGTAAACTCTACACCCAGTGTGGGTCTTGAACTCACAACCTTGAGATCAAGAGTTGTGCCTTCCACTGACTGAGCCAGCTGGGCCCCTCACAGCGTTTTCTTTCACTACAGACCTTCTCAGAGCCTTTGATGGGGCCAGTGAATTGTGATGAGATAGGGCAGAGAATCCTCATTTGCTGGCACACTGAGAGCCCTGAGTCTGGTACTTTGGAGGAAGGACCTAAACCACACTCATCCTGTGGCCCCACATCACTTCTGCACATGGCGACCCCGGGCTGTACCTGGCCACCGGGCAGTGACCACTGCTCAGACCATGAGCTGAAAAGAAGAGCTGAAACCAGGATGCGCTGGAGCTCAGAGGTGCCTTCAACCAGAAGATCAGGGAGGCCTGTCTGTAGGAGGTGACATCTGAGCTGAGTCTGAAGGGTGAGCCTACAAATAACAGGGTAAGGGTTGGGAAAGGGATTTCTGTCACCTGCAAGGGGACGTCAAAGGCTCAGAGGGAGCTCTGTGCATGGTCTGATGCCCGACGTGGGGCGTGGCGCGTGGACAGGGCAATGTGAGAGGATGCAGGTACCCCAGTCCACACTTCACCGTGTGGGTCAGTGCTGCCCGGAGGGGACCCCAGCACCCCTGCATTGCAGTTTGTTGAACCCAGCTCCCAGCCCGGACCTCCCGCCTCCGTGTTGGGGGGGACCCTGCATGCTGATGAGCTCCGGGAGTTCCAAGGCCCCTGTCATTTGAGAACCACTTCTGCGAGCCAGGGTGCAGTTTTGAGCCCCCAGTGCAGGTCAGTGGAGCCTCGAGGGTCTGCTTACGCCCGCGGGGCCACAGGTGGTGCCCGTAGGGTCTGATTTCTCCCCCGCAGGCACAGGAGGCTACACCTCTCAGACGTGGCCAGGCTGGCAGGTGACAGGTCCGGGCTGGTGCAGAGTGGACGGAGGAGCAGCAAAGGTCCCTGGCCCGTGCACCAGTCTCTCTTTCCTCTCGCTGGAGGCGAGGAGGCTGCAAGGACAGGTGCAGCCACAATGTGCTGGAGCCTCCGTCAGCCCGGGTCCCAGGGTGACTGTCGAGGGCGTCCCCACAGGAGATGTGAGACGTGAGCAGGAATAAACCTTAATTGTGTTAACCCCCCTGAGATTTGTTTGTTACTGCGTGTAACTCAGCCTGTTTTGATGAATACACATCCATCCATTCAAAGGCAGACAGCCTGCTCCAGAGAGCACATTTAAAAATGTGTGCACTCATTCTGAGCAATACAAAAGGCTCATATCTGCCTCCCTCCTTTCGTTTTTCTCCTTTCCTCTCTCCCCTCCCCCAGGGTGGCAGCTCTCTCTGGACAGATGCAGTTCTGGGCTGCTCAGCTTGCTGAGCAGTGAAAGCTAAGCAGAGATCAAGCCGGATTTTAGCTTTGGCCCACTCCCTTGGCCAGGCACTTTTGAGCAGTGCGCAACCTGTGCAACAGTACACGGAAGCTCAACCATTCATCTATCCCCTGAGTGCTGACTGAGCATCAGGCCTTGGGCTGGACTCTGAAGATGCAGAGAGAGTAGGATGCTAGGTGTGTCCTCAAGGAGCTCACACTGGACGAAGTCAACAGACTGTAGAATGACCCTCAGTGTGGTCAGTAAAGGGAGGCTCTGGCCAGAGGAGGCACAAGTGCTATGGGGACAGTGAGGGAAGCTCTTGACCAGGGGTAGGGGGTGGAGCAGAGAACATGGGGAAGAAGCATAGGTTTGATGAGGTGAGAGGGAGAGGAAGGATGTTCTGTTTCGGACATGTGGGACCCCCGGAGGATAGATGGAAGGGGTGATATGGGGCTAGGGGTAGAAAAATCTAGAACTTTCTGAATGCTTTTTTCCTGCTAAGCTATGCTAAGCAGGATTTGCTGCTGCCTGGGGAAGAGTCCTTAAGATTCGAGGGTGGGAAGTGGGGTTGGGGCCACAGAAGGACATTCCTCTGCACTTCCCTCCCGGTCTCCTGTGCCCATCTGTCCCTGATATCAGAACTCTGGAAGGAAACACTGCAGCAAATGGCCAGCACAGGACCCTTGGACAGTGGGGAGCCGGGCGGCCTGGGGTTCAAGGGTAAGGAGGCCCTTCAGCAGCACAGAATCATGTTGACCCCTCGTTTCCCATTTGGGAACATTTCCTGGGAGATTCTTTCTTAAAATAATAGCTTTATTGAGGTATGATTCACATAGCATAAAATCCTTCCATTTTCAAGAGTAAAATTCATCAGTTTTTAGTGTTTTCAGAAGCACGCGGCTCCGGCCACTGTCTAATTTTAGAGCACATTCATCACCCCCGATAGAGACCCGGCGCTCACCACTGGCCCTCCTCCACCCCCTTCCCCCAGCCCCAGCAGCCACTAATCCGTGTCTGTCTCTATGGGTTTGCATACTCTGGACGTTTCCTGTCCATGGGATCATGGGATTGCATCGTTCCGTGTCTGGGTTCTCTCGCTCAGCCTGCGTTCAGGGCTCTTCCAGCCGTGGTGAAGCATGTGTCGGTATTTCTTTCCTTTTATGGCCCAATAATATTCTGCTGTGCGGGTAGGAGCGCCATTTTGCTTGTCCATTCACCATCTGTGGACATAGGGTTGTTTCCACTTTTCGACTATTGTGAACGTTCACGTACAAGCTTTCGTGTGCACAGATGTTTTTAGTTCCCTCGGGGAGATACCTGGGCCTTGGATTGCTGTGTCATATGGCGAGTCCGTGTCTTTGAGGAACTGTGCGGCTGTTTTCCAAGATAGTTGCACCATTTTACTTAAAACAGAGTGTGAGGGTTCTTGTTCTCCACATCCTCAACAACAGTTGTTCCTATTTGCCCTTTTAGATAGTCTACTTTATTTATTTTTTAGGTAATCTCTACCCCCAACGTGCGCTCGAACTCATGACCCTGAGATCAAGAGTTGCACGATCTACCAACTAAGCCCTCCAGCACCCCATGATTTGTCTTTTTCATGCTTATCACTTAGTGAGTATGAAGTGGTACCTTGTGGTTTTGACTTGCGTTTCCCTGATGACTAATGATGTTGAGCATCTTTTCATGCGTTTGTCAGCCATTTGTGTGTTTTCTTTGGAAAAATGTCTATTTAAATCCTTCGACTATGTTTTAATTGGGTTATTTGTCTTTTCATTCTTGAATTGTAAGAGTTCCTTATATATTCTGGATACAAGTCTCTTGGCATACACATGCTTTGAAAATATTTTCTCCCATTCTTTGTGCTGTCTTTCTAATTTGATGAGGGAGTCCTCTGAGGCAAAACACTTTTAATTTTGTTGAGGTTATTGGGGGAGATTCTTATATCTAAGCTAATAAAGTAAAATGGCAACTACCACATGCCAGAGTAGTATAGGCATTGATTCACTGAAGCCTCACAGCAGCCCACGAGGTCAGGACTGTCATCATCTCCAGGTTACAGTTGGGGAAATGGAGGCACAGAGAGAACAAGAAAGAGGTTCCAAGTCACACAGCTAATATATGCAGAGGCAGGATTTAAGCCCAGCAGCTGGGTCCAGAGCAGAGGCTTTAACTACTGCACGGTGGGCGCTCTGTACGGTAGCCTTTACCATGGGGGTGAGAGAGCGTCATCATCACCACCACTCTCACTATCATTATCATCCTCACCGTCACTATCTTCATCCCTTCATCATCATCGCCCCATCACCACCACTAGACTCACCTTAACCCTCATCACTGCCACCTTCCCCACCATCACCATCACCACCATCACCATCACCACCACCATCACCATTATCATCATCATCACCACCATCACCATCAACATCACCATAATCATCACCATTGTCATCACCACCATCAAGATTATCATCACCATCACCACCATCACCATCACCACCATCACCATCACCACCACCATCACCATCACCACCATCATCATTACCACCATCATCATCATCACCACCATCATCATCACGACCACCATCACCATTATCATCACCATCATCACCACCATCATCACCACCATCATCATCATCACCCCATCACCATTATCCTCATCTTAACCCTCATCACTGCCACCTTCACCACCATCACTGTCACCACCATCACCACCACCATCACCATCATCACCGTCATCATCACCATCACCATAATCATCACCATGGTCATCACCACCATCAAGATTATCATCATCATCATCACCATCATTATCATCATCATCACCATCACCATCCCCACACCCATCATCATCATCCCCATGCCCATCATCACCACCATCATCCCCACTATCACCACCATCATTATCACCCCCATCATCATCATCATCATCACCACCATCACCATTATCATCATCATCACCATCACCATCCCCACCGTCACCATCATCTCCATCACTGTCATCACCACCATCATCATTGTCATCATTGTCGTGGCCCCTGGACAATCTGCTGAACGCCTCACTTGGAGCCAGGACTGCAGCCCTGTGTATCTATCGCCCAATTCATTAATCTCAACTGCGTGCACACTGTGTGCAAGTGTGCCGAGGCTGTGAGAGGTGCAGTCACTTTGTGTACCCAGAGCACCCCTAGAACCTTGTCTCTGGCCTGCTGAATTCTGACCTTTGCCCTGAGTCCAGTCTACTCACCTGTCTTACAGAGTTGTGAATGGAGGACCAGGTGTCAGAGCAAAGGTTGGGGAGGGGGGTGACAGGAGTCAAGTCCTGGCGAAAGTTGAGAGCTGGCTGAATGGTCCCCAGACTGTGGCCCCCAGGAAGAGAGGCTGGGAGAGAGAGGGAGGTTGGAAGCTGGGCTCCCAGGCGTGAAGCCTCCCGGACGAGGGCAAGGGCTGGGGAGGACCGTGGCCGACCCTATCAATTAGTGCAATTAGCCGTCAGGATGGAGGCCCCGGCGCTAATTGCCTGGTGGCCAGCGGAGGTGCTCAGTAATGGATTAGCGGACTGCTGTAGCCACTACAGGGGTGGCCTTCACCTCCCAGGGTCAAGGCCAAGTGCTCCAAGGATGCCTCTTCTCCCCAGGGATGCCCAGCTATCTGCAGCTGTGTGCTGCCCTCCCCCTTGCCCCTGCCCACTCCCCGGGACTGAGAAAGCTGGCTCTGGGCCCACCTGGCCACAGCCCAGGGCAGGCAAAGGTCATGGTCACAAATGGCCTGAGGTCCCTCAGCCGGGGCTTGGGGAGATTTTCCCATGCCAAGACCCCTCTGTTCACAAGTGGGCTGAGCTCTGGGTACTTAAGCCTCGTCTCTCTAGGAGTCACTGGGTCAGGAGGATTTTCAGTGAAGATGTCGCCTCCCTGCATCTCCGTAGACGGAGGGTTACCTGTTCACACCTCTGCGGGGTAGAAGGGGCTGTGTCCTGAAATCTCCTTGAGCACAGCCTGCTGCTGAGAGCTGCTCAGCCATCGGCGGGATCTGACCCACAATTCCAGCCCGCCCGACGTGTCCCTGTGTCTTCGTCCGGACTTCACTCACCCCGCTGGGTCCCGGGGGAAAGTAGGGTGGGCTGGTCTCTGGGGCTGGAAGCTGGGCCAGGCGTTGGACCTTCTCCTGAGGGCAACAGGAGGCCACAGAAGGGTTCGTGCTGTACAACAGTCCCAGGTGGGGGCTGTGAAGAGGGGCTTGGATGGGAGGGGGAGAAGCCAGGTGGGAGGGTGAGTCCTAAGCCTGGCCTGAGGGTTGGGGAGGGATGGGAAGAAGAGAGGTGTCTGTACCTGAGGTGGGAGTATGGTTAGGCCCTGGGACTGGCCTGAAGGACAGGAGCTCCCTCACTGACCCTCAAGTTAGAGCCACGGGACCCCTCCTCCAGGAAGCCTCCCAGCTCTGTCCTTGCTTGTCTCTGGGCCCTCATCACCTCACCTTCCCTGTCCCTGTCCCAGAGAGGCCAGTGGCCTATGTCACCGACCCCCTCCCATCATGGGTACCAGGCCTCCTCTCCCCCGCCCCGGGCCCCAAGCCAGGCCACACTCCCCCTGCGCATCTCCCTGGGCACAGTGTGGCTCCCCATGCAAACCTGGCCTGAGCAGAGCCGCAGGGGGCTGCTCGGTGTTCTAGTGCACCCAGCTCAGCTTCTCGCACCACCGGCCTCCTCACGCGGCAGCTCTGGGGCAGCCAACGCCGAGGATTTTTAAAAATTTTAATACTTTTGAAACAGTTTTAGGTTTATAGAAAAACAGCAGAACGTGCAGAGAGTTCCCCTGTGACTCTGCTCCTGTCGCCCATACTTTCCCGGGTTCTCAACACCCCGCGTTGGTGCGATACGTCGAGGAGCCAGTGTCGATACATAGTTATTCACTAAACTCGTTGTGTCCACGCGGGGTCACGCTCTGGGCTGCGCATCGTGGGTTTGGACAAACGCGTCATGACAGGCGTCACCCGTGCGGCTTCACAGAGTCATGTCGCCGCCCCAAACACCCTCGTGCTCCACCTGGTCCTCCCTGCCCGACCCCGGCCCCTGGCACCCACTGATGTCCGTGTGTCCCTCGTTCTGCCTTTTCCAGAATGTGCCGTAGACGGACTCACACAGCGCACAGCCTTCCCGACGGGCTCCTTTCCCGCAGTCCTGCGCATCCACGTGCCGCCAGGTCTCTTCGAGGCTCGAGCGCGCGTTTCTGGTTTGTGCTGAATAATATCCCGCCGTCTGGAGGGACCACGGTGTGTTTATCTGTCCCCTGCTAAGGGCGTCTTGGTCACTTCTGAGTTCGGGGAATTATGAGTAAAGGTGCTGCTAACATCTGCGTGCGGGTTTGTGTGTGGACGCGCGTTTCAGCTCCTTGGGGTAAATGCCGCGCGGCCCCGTTGCTGCCTCGCATGGTAAGTGTTCGGTTTTGTAGGAAACCGACAAACCTCTTCCGGGTTCCCAGTGCTGTGTCCGGGCGCTCCCGTGGCTCTGCCTCCTCGCCGGCAGGTGCCGGGGTCGCCGTCCGGGACTCGGCCGTGCTCATGGTGTGCCTGGGGTCCCATCATTGTTAGAATTTGCAGCTCCCCCGTGACTGTGAATTTGAGCACCTTTCATAGGCTTATTTGCCACCTGTGTACCTTCTCTGGTGAACTGTCTGTTCGGGTCTTTGGTCCATTTTCCAGTTGGGCTGATTGTTTACTGACGTCGACTTTTAAGAATGCCGTGTATTCATTCTCTCAACGAGGTCTCTAGCAGAGAGGAGTTTGTGATTTTAATGTGCTCCGATTTACCAGTTTCTTTTTCGTAGATACACCCTTTGGTGCATCAAAGGTTGCTCTCCCCTACCTTCCTTTCAAGGGGTTGTAGGGTTCCGGTAGGATCCATTTCCAGTGAGGGTGTGAGGTCTGCATCTCGATTCAGTTTCTGCATGCGGCACAAGATTTGAGCAGCCACGTGCTCTTGTCTGGCGCTTGGCGCAGCCTCTGCTGGAGCCCCTGTGCAGCCAGCTCAGGGTCCCGGCTCTGACCACGTTGACCACACCGGCCAGGTGCTGCTCCGGGCACCCTGGCACACAGCCAGAGTCCCTGAGAGGGGACACCGAGGCTAGATGGCTTGTTTCTGGTGGGCCCAGGTCAGACCCTGGGCCCCTCATTGTTGGTCAGGGCACCGTGATCTCTCTCTAGACCTGGCCAGTGTTTGTGGCCAGTAGGGGAAAGACTCGAGAACCCTTGGGCTTTGCCGAGGTCAGGCAGGACCCCTGCAGAGAGGGAGTGAGAGAACTCTTGGGGTCATGATGGAGCAATCAAGG
Source organism: Ursus arctos (assembly GCF_023065955.2). Taxonomy (NCBI): domain Eukaryota; kingdom Metazoa; phylum Chordata; class Mammalia; order Carnivora; family Ursidae; genus Ursus; species Ursus arctos. The sequence continues at coordinate 2,837,297 of NW_026623111.1, forward strand.
AGGGCTCCCTGGAGGAGGTGAGACGTCTGCTCAGCCTCGGATTTGGAGCAGGGCTGAAACTTGTCCAAAGGGTGGGAGGTAGGATGAGCCACGTGGGGTCAACCTCAGCATCCTCCAGGCCCCTTGTCCTCTCACCACTGCCTCCATTCTGCCAATTCCAGCCCTGACACCACCCCGGCCACCTGTGTCCTCTCCCTACAGCAGCCTCCGGTCCCTGCATTCATCCTCTCCACCCTCCCCAGTGATGCCTTTGCTGCTGGTTCGGGGATAGCACTTTGAGAAACCAGACAATAGCACCCAGTCCTGGACTCTGGACAGCCATGCACACATTCTGGAATGTCGCTTTTGAGGAAAGCTCTGACTTCTCTTTCTGGCTTCAGAATGAGCTGGCTGTGTGACTTTGGGGAAGTCATTGACCCTCTCTGGTCTGCAGTCTCTTGACGGCAACATGGAGAGGCTTCGCTCAGCCGTAAGAGTTCTGCAATCTGAAGGAGCTGTGACGGCTTCCGGTTCCCGAGCACCCTCATCCCACCACAGTATCACCACGACCTCAAGTCTAGGAAGCCCGGCGCCCACTTTACCAGTGAGGAAACTGAGGCTCAGAGGGTGCAGGCCCCCGCGGGAAACATCCCCCAGCTCTTCGGCGGTGGAGGCCAGCTTGAAAGCCTGGTCTGCTTCCTGCAAAGCCCTTGGCTTTCTTTGGATCAAGCTGACTCCTGTGTTACCTCAGGGAATAAAATAAAACTTTCTCATAATGAGGGATGAAATGTGCAGAGGGCTTGGATTTCTAAATCCAGGGAACAATCATCGCTTCGGCTCTGGCATTTGTGGTCTCTCCCGGTTTCCTCCGAAGCGGTTCTTGCAAGCTGATGAGAAAGCCCTGCGCCGTGCACTGCAAGGAGGTGAGTCTGGAAACAATGAAATCAGCATTCTCGTAATTAGCTCTTAAATTGTCCCCCGTATAGAAGCTCCCCGCAGCTCCCACCCCATCGAGCTGCTTGAACATTCTTACTTACACAAATCTGAACAATTTTTGACAAGATTTTTGAGTTTTGTCAGATGTGAATTGTTAAGATTTAATTGAAAAAATGAACAGAACGCAGCCACTATTTCAAAGGGAGTGACCCAGAACCAATTAGAATTTAGTAACAATTGACCATTCAGCACTGAAATCCGTGTTGGGACAGTCAGATTAAAGCCACTTTAATTCCAACCTCCCCTGGCCCCCTGATTCCTGAACTCAAAATATCATTAGTGGGAGATTTCCCTGAATTTTCTTCCAATCAATTTCCCTGGTTTTGGAGGTGAAGTTCAGTGGGCGGGACTGAGCCGGGGAAGATGCTGGCCGGGTTATCTCCGGGGCTGAGATGATCCCCAATATAGGTTACCATCTTGAAAAAACAGGTCAGGCCCAGCAACATTCCTCGTCAAATTGCTGTTGACAGCCCAAACAGGAGACGGGGAGGGCCACAGAAAGGGCCTTTCATCTGAAGACAACACAGCGAATAATTGGTCATTCTCTCCTTCTCAGCTGGGGGAAAATTCCCAAACAAAGCCAGGGTTTCCTACGGCAACTTCTTAATCCTTTCTGGCAGATGCTCTCAGGGAAGTGTCGGCTGAGAAAGCGTGGCTGGTGTGGCGGCACCGTGCCTGGCCCGTAGTAGGTGCTTAGTAAACGTGCTGGGGGGGATGACGTCGGGCGTCAGTGCCATGTGACCCACCTGCTCTGTTGGCGGGACAGTGACTGCGAGGCCGCTGTCCTGTCTGTGCGTGAGCTCCAGAACCTTCCCATCCCCTCCCGGGCTTTCTGGCTTCTCCTCTGACGCCCTCCTCATTTGGTTCAGGGTCCTGGTCACCTTCTCTCTCCAGCGCCTGACGGCCGCCACTACTTACAGAGCCGGATGTGGTGTGGCTTTGTCTCATGACCCTCATGAGGGCCCTGAAGGGGAACCGAGGCCTGGGAAGGGCCCTCAGCAGATCCACTTGCCCCACGGCATGTCCCCCCAGCGCTCCTGACGCCTGCAGCCTGTTCTCCAGTGTGGGGTCCTGCAGCTTCTAGAAGCAGAGCCCCTGGTCCCGGCCATTCTCTGCTCCCAGTGGGACTGAAGAGCTGAAGCCCAGAACCAGGGCCCATTCTGCTCCTGACTTGGGCAGGATGGGAGCAAGGCTCTCCAGTCGCTGCTGTGCTGGTGTCCCTGCCATCTGTAAGGGCACCCTGAGGAGATGTGCTGGGGTCGGTGACATCCAAGCTCATCTTCCCGCTCCATGACCACTTCTGTCCCTGAACTCTCGTTTGCATCCATTTCTTTTTTTTTTTTTTTGATTTTATTTATTTATGTGACAGAGAGACAGCCAGCGAGAGAGGGAACACAGCAGGGGAGAGGGAGAGGAAGAAGCAGGCTCCCAGCCGAGGAGCCCGATGTGGGACTCGATCCTGGAACGCCAGGATCACGCCCTGAGCCGAAGGCAGACGCTTAATGACTGCGCTACCCAGGCGCCCCTGGGTCCATTTCTTTTCCAGAAACAAGCAAGACCCCGAACTGCATTGTGAACCATCGAATGCAGCACAGACAGAAACAGCCCCCAGGTTCAGATTATGGAGCTGTCCTTTCAGGACATCTCAGGTGTTCGTCTCAGACCTTCCGCAGCTCGGCTTGGGTTCCCAGAAGCCGAGACAAGCACTTACCTGGGAGGAGGTCCGGGGAAACACGGCCCGGGAGGCGAAGAAAGGACAGCATGTCAGTGAGTCCGGGAGAGGACCGGACACAGGGCAGGGCCCGCCCCGGATCCTGCCCTGGGGACACAGGGCCTGCAGACATGGCGTGGCGGCTGCTCCTGGGTGGGTGGGGGGCGTGGGTCCTCTGGCACTTGGGGCTGCACCCGGCGGAGTAAAGACCAGCTCCTCTCAGAGCGCGTCCCGTTGCAGGGAAGTGGCCACGGGCGCAGGCAGTCGGGGACATGGAGGCAGCTGCTGCAGGGGTGCTCACGGTCTGCTGAGCGTGGGAACATGGGCTCAGTCTGCCCTGGGGCTGAGAGGGGCTGGCAGCGGAGGGCTGGCAGCGGAGGGCTGTGCGGCTTTGGAAGAGCGCTCACTCTCAGGCTTGCCTGGAGGCTGCCGCCCGCCCCGTGGCCCAAGTGCCTCTTCCTAGAAAGGGGACGAGGCGCAGCCCCACACACACGTGCTGTCGCCGGACCAGGCTCAGAGTGGGCTCAGGCCCTGGGCCCCACCGAGGGGAGCTCACCAACTGCTCTGGCTGCCTTGATGCTGTTCAGAGACTTGGGGCCGTTGCATTGCATCCAGGAGTTCCCGGGACGTGGACGGAGGCCATGGCAGGAACCAGGCCTTGTCACCTGCGGGAGGGGACTTCAGAATCTGGGGGCGCTGCGGCAGAGAGGAGGGGCCGTGCACACGCCGTGTGGCGGCCCGAGGACTGCAGGGGAGACACCTGTTCCATCTGTTGGTGGTAGAAGCCTGCTGCTCTGTGAAGTAGTGAGCTCCCCATTCCTGGAGGAGTGTGAGAGGCTGAGTGTTGGTGTTACGTTTTCTCAGGCATGTGGGGGAGCTCAGAGCCCTGGGTGGGGGGGGGTAGACGGGGAGGGGAAGGGGTGACTTTTAAGGTCTTCTCCACCCCCGAGAGTCTAGAATTCCGTTCGTCTGTTAGGGGCCGAGTGCAGCAAACGTGCTCCTCATTTGATGCGTTGTATCTGTGACTGCTCGAGGCTCCCCAGATAGAGTCCAGCAGTCGGGCCTGGTCTGAATTAGTGGGGCGTTTGGGGGGAGATTCTGACTTCAGCCTGAACGATCCGCTGAGGGGTGACCTGGAGCCTCGATGGGAGAGAAGCTGCTAGCTGGCGGAGCCCCGGGCCTCAGACTGGATGAAAAGCAGAGGGGAGTCTGCCCAGCTGGGGCGGGGTGGGGGGAGGATGCCTGGGGGCCTGTAAAAGTCCAGCCAGGCAGCCGCTCATGCTTGCGGGGTGCCCTGGGCTCAAATCCTACAGGACGAGCCCCTGGGGGGAGGGGCGCCGAGAAAACCCAGCATGGCCATCTGGGTGCCTCCTGCCTGGCTTTGGCTGTGGCTGGGCGGAGCTCCTGGGGCAGGGCTTGGAGGTCCCCTTGTGCTGGTCCCGAGGCCTCCCCAGCCTCCCTGCCTTCTCTGTGTGGTGCCTATGCTCCCAGCTCTCCCACCCGCTCTGGGGGGTGGGGTCTGCTGCTGCTTCTCCAGCTCAGCCGAGGGGCATCAGGGTGTAGAGGCCCGGGCCCGCAGGGTGCTGTAACCTCTCACCCCCTTAGCGCCCCCTTTTAGACAGACAGGTGACCCAAGGGAGGCATGGGGAGCCAGGTGCCATGGACCCTGAGGTGAACCAGGCCGACGTGGCCCCAGTTTCCCGTCAGGCTCGGGACACAGCCCGGACCCCTACAACCGATGAGTCATTGATAGAGCCCCCCAGTCGGCGAGGCGCCAGGGTCCTGGACTGATTCCCGCATCGCTTGCCGTGTGGACGCGCTCCGTGTCTCCCGCGTCGGCCGTTAGGGCAGAGGCTGCAAGGGACGCACACGACTTTGTCCTGCTCACTTTTAAAAACCTGGCAATGGACAATGAACATCTTCACAGCTCAGGGTGATTGCCTCTGACGGATTTTAGCCAGGTCGATGGCTGTCTTTGAGGCCCTCCATGCCCGGTGCTGGGCCACAGGCTGGACGGGCACAGGTGACCTCGCGCACTTGTCCCCGGGGCGCGGGGGGGGGGGGGGGAGGGCGGGGACACTAGGCCTGAGGGCCAACCCTTCGAAGCTCCCTCTGGGCCACCAGCTTCCCTTCCCCATTTACAGAATTCAGATGAAGGAGCATACCGTAGACGGACCTCGGGTCCCAGCTAGGGCCCGCACCTGGAGACACCTTGCCCAGGCCAAGCCTCTCGGGTCTCTCGGGTCTCGCGGGCTCCAGTTCAGCCTCTACCGCGTGCTTGCTGAGGGGCCTGAACACCGGTAGTTAAGCCCCCTGGGCCTCAGTTTACCCATCTGCAAAGGGGAAATAAGAGCTTTATTTTAAAAAGATCTTTAGAAGGTCTTTGTAAGAGCTTCGCCCCATGCGGTTTTCAGGAGGATTAAACGAGTTAATTGTGCATCTAGAGAACCCATCACGATGATTTACTGAGTTTAATTTAGGTCAAGGAAGCCGAGCCGGGCAGAAGCAGCGCTTGGCCCCCGGGTCTCCTGCTTCCAGACTGCAGGCCCGCCCCTGGAGAGCTGCACACCGGGGCCCATGGATTCCGCCCCCACCGAAGCCTCTGCCGTCTTCCGCGAGGATCCAGCTCGCCCCGTCTCCTTGGGGCTGGTGGGGAGCGGGCGGAGAAGAAAGGCTTGAAACTGTATCCTCCGTCAGCTTGGGGTCAGGGGATCAGACCCTCGCATTTTCTCCACCGTCAAAACCCCGTAGGATTTTGTCGAAGTTCAGTTTCGCATCATGTGGCTGAACATTTGGAACTTTTTAAACGGAAATTGTAGAAAAAATGAAAAGTATTTTCGTCTCGGAACACAATACCTTCCTGGCAGGGAGCCACGGGGAAAAGCTCCGTGCTGGAGAAAAAAGTGGTCATAATTGTCAATCTGGATTAATCCGGGCGTTCTTCCGTTTAACCTCGCGTCGGGCTGAGCGGGCTAATCAGGGCGCAGGAGACACTGTCTTTTGTGACTGTACCGAGGCTTCGGTCTCACACATCAGCTAATTTTCCGATCACATTTCCTTAATTATAAGCTCGGTTTAATGGAGCCCTGGACGACACCATAAGGAAACTGTGAGCGGCCCGGGGAGAGGGTGCCAAGGATTTGTGGCGGAAATGCCAGGGCTTATCATCAGGGGCTTAGCAGCTGACAGGTCTCCACGCAGCCGGCAGCCCGGGGAAGAATTCAGTTAGCGGCGGGGGGGTGGGGTGGGTGGGGGGTGGTGGTGGTGGGGCTGTGGCAGCACTGTGCCCTCGGCAGCCCCTGCTCAGTAATTCCTAGACCCTCTGCAAGGGAGACGGCCGGCATCCCCGTAGCACAGACCCACAGAACAGGAGTGCAGGCAGAAGGGAGCTGGGTCTCCCCGAAGGAGTGGCTTCTGTCCTGCCTTCCCTGGCCCCCACCTGCGGGGCAGGTGATACCTTGCCGGCCCTCCCGTCTGGGCTGGGGTGGACAGGAGGGGTAGAGGGCCTCGAAAGGGCCCCTGCCTGGCCTGATGCCAGCCTGGGGACCAGCAGGGTTTGTCCAAAGCTGGTGGAAGCCCCTCCTTGGTGACAGCCCCTCTCCAATCCAGGCCTCCCCCCAGTTTTCCCTTCCCGTGCATTTTCTATTCCCTAGACCCTCACCCTCCTGGCCACCAGCCCTCTTGTTGCAGACCTGGGGCCAGACCCCGTCTTCCCCATGTGCTGCCAGGCCCGTGGCCTCCACCTGGGGCTCTTGAGGCTCTGGCCCACCGGAGGTCCAGAAAGAGGCAGAGGGAAGGACTCTATGGTGGCCGGTCGGGGTGGGGGGTGGATGCCCTATATTTATACCAGAGACAGAGGAATGAGTACTGGCTGAGGACAGGCCCTGAGAGGCTGCCAGTCTTGCTGTGTGACCTAGTGCCTCACCTGTGCTGGAAGAGCTCAGACGAGGGGGCCCTGCAGTCCTGCACCTTGCTCACCCTCTCCACAAGCTGGGAGTCATGCTGAGTCCAGACCACAATTGCCTAGCAGAGATGTCATGTTATGTGGGGGTCAGAGCAGCTTCGGGAAGCCCTGCGGGGCCCAGGGCAAGTGCGGCCATGCTTGGCATTCTCCAAAAGGCAAGCACTCCCTTCCCTGGTGAAGCCAACGGCGCCAGCTTCAGTGCCCGATGTACGTGCAGGTTGTCGGAACCAAGCCGGGCTCCTTCATTTCACCCACATTCCAGCCAACCCTCTTGAGGAGAAGCTTCTAGTCTCTCCCCACCTCCCCCTCCTTCACTGCATTCCAGGCACTGGGCCATGGAAATGGATTGGGCATCAGCCCTGCACTCAGAGAGCACAGGGGCTGGTGGTCAACCAGTTGCAGCACAAAGTCTTGGTGCATCCAGGAGGCTTCCTGGAGGTGGTGTTGCTTCAGACATTCTAAAATTTAATAAGAAACTTGCTATATGGACAAGGTCCTGGGAACAGTGGAGACAAAACAGGATTATCAAGCTGGTGTGGACCTCGGGGGCCGTCGGGGCAGGGAATGTGGCCAGAGGTATGTCTGGAGAGGTCTGCCTGGACCGTGAATCCCTGGTTCAGAAAGGGGACTTTGTCCAGCAGGCGATGGACACCTGTGCTAGATTTTGTGCGGTGGAGGAAGCCAAGCGGATGCTGGTTGGGATGCTTGCTGGCAGCAGGTGGAGGGAGGCCTGGGGGTGAGTCCAGGACAGGTGACCAGTCTGTCTGACCAGCAGACAGGGGGGGTCTGCGAGGATCTGGGGCACTGGGATGGCAGGGTCACAGGGGGGCAGCCGCGTGGGCATGGAGGAGTGGGCGGGCAGGAAAGGTAGTTTTGGGGGACTGGAGGCCTGTTGGGTGGGCAGCAAGGGCGACTTCTGTGTTCTTGGTCTGGGTGACCCGATGAATTCAGCGTGGAGGTTGCGGGAACAAGTCAAAGGGACTGTCAGAAATGCTCCAGGTCCTGAAACCGACTGCCGAGACGCCTGTGGAGTTCTATGAAGATGAGAATGCACGTTGCTCATGTCCTCCCTGGCACACAAGCCATTTGGCTGCTTCTGGAAAACCTTCAGACACTTACAGCCAAAGCCCCTGCACCCCAGGGCCCCCAGTGTCCCCTGCACCCCGCCAGCGCCCCTCACCCATGCAGGGAGGGCTCTGCAGAGCGGGGGCCAAATCTTCATCACCCCCGGTGCCCAGCAGGGCTGCTGAAGGGAATGATTAATGACCACCTCAGTCCTCAAAGCTCTCCGGGTGAACACGGGGGCGCTCATCTCTGCAGACCAACCGGCCAGAACCTGAAAGGTGGACTCTACACGTTTCCTTTTCATTGTGGCTTCCAAGCTCGGATTTCCAAGCCAGCGGCCGCCAGCATTCTGTGCCCGCCCAGGTGCTGGCTGGCGCCCACTGTCTCCATTCTCTCCCCGCGCACACTCCCCAGTGTCAGGTGCCAGATGCTCGAAGCGGGCGAGCGGGGAAGAGGCAGCCCGACGCCACGCCTGCACCCCAGAACCTGCCCATGCTTTTTAAGGTTTCTATTTTCGTCTTAATTGCCCTATTTCACTGAGATTGTAGTCTTGTTTTGTGTTCAGTCACTTTGGAAAGAGATGGGGATAAATCCAAAACACCCTCACCAGTAAGGTCAGCGTTCTAGTGATGAATCTTTCTCCTTAGATCAGGATGCGGACACCCCCCCCCCGGGTGCTGGCTGGCTGAGCTGTGGGGCAGGCCAGCCGGCCTGGGTCTATAGAGCTGTACGTGTGCACCCCTGCCCGCCTTTCACCTCCTCCTTCAGTTCCTACTCTTCTCTTTCCATCACCTTGCTCAGAGACTTCTCCTCTGAATGCCCGTCCCCGACTGCCAACACCAGGCCTGGATGACGGGGGCAAAAATGGTCCCCCTTCCCCACCCTTCTCTGTCTCCATCTACTGCTTTGCCATGTGACTTTGCAGCTCCTGCCCTCTGCTGGTGGAGTCGTTTCCCGCCGCCCAACCAGGAGGCCAGGACTTGCTTGGGCCAATGGGTTAGGTCTAAGTGGTTAAGATCACCCTTTTTGGTTTGCCCTTTTTTTTTTTTTTTTTTTGGTGCTGTGTTTAAAGATTCCTCCCTACTCTGGGGTGATAAACATATTAGTTGATATTTTCTTTTAAAAGTTTTATAGTTCTCTCTACAATTGTGTCTTTAATCCATCAGAAATCAACCTTTGTATACGGTGTGAGGTAGGGATTTGATCTTTTTTCCATGTGGAAATCCATCAGTCACAGTCAGCAGCACCGTGGAATGACCTGTCCTTACTTTGATGGTTTGTGTTCCTGCCTCTGTCGGGTTTCCAGATATAGATGCATTATTTCTGAGCTTCCTGGTTTGTTCTGTCTTTGTGTCTCATCTTGACCGGTTCCACATGTTTGTATTACTATAAATGTAAAGTAACTCATTGCAATGTTTTATTTCCTAAAACTTCTGAAGGTAGGGGCACCTGGGTGGCTCATTTGGTTGAGTGTCTACCTCCAGTTCAGGTCATGGTCACAGGGTCCTGGATTGAGCCCCCATTGGGCTCCCTACTCAGCAGGGAGACTGCTTCTCTCCATCCCTCTGCCTCTCCCTCTGGCTCATGCTCTTGCTCTCTCTCTCTGTGTCAAAAAAATAAAATCTTGAAAGAAAAAAAAATTTTTGAAGTTATTTTGGCCCATTTCTCTTCCATTATCCTTTTATCCAAGCTTTCCAAGTCTCATGGGAACACATTTGCTAGAATTTTTTATTCAAATTTCATGGACTCTATAGGCTAATTTAGAATTGACATCTTTATGATATGAGTCTTCATATCCATTAGTATGATATATTTCATAACTTTTCTGGAAACATCTTGCACAGTTCTTTTTTTTTTTTTTAAAGATTTTATTTATTTATTTGACAGAGAGAGAGACAGTCAGCGAGAGAGGGAACACAGGGAGGGGGAGTGGGAGAGGAAGAAGCAGGCTCCCAGAGGAGGAGCCTGATGTGGGGCTCGATCCCAGATCGCCGGGATCACGCCCTGAGCCAAAGGCAGACACTTAAGGACTGAGCCACCCAGGCGCCCCATGCACAGTTCTGATTATAGTTTTGTTTGCTTAAAATTGGGATCTTCTCTCAATTTTTTAAATTGATTATTAATGGCATCTAGGAATTCCATTGCTTTTGTATCCAACAATCTTGCTGATTATTAGTTATACCTGTATAATTATTTGTACTACTTATGCCAGTTTGTCTATAGGTTATCTTGGACTTCCTGTGTGGACAGAGTATTTTCCAATGTTTGCCTCTTGATTTTTTTTTTCTTGTCCTATTGCATTGTCAGATACACCAGTACAATTTTGAGTGTAAGTGACATGAGGGCATGCTTGCCTTAACCCTGACTTTGATTAGGATACTTGGAAAATGTAATGACTAAGTATAGTGTTTTCTCTATTTTTTGATAAATAGTTTTTATCAAGTGTGGTAGAATCTACAAACTGGCCCCTTTTACCCACTTGCCCTTAGTTTTCCCTTCTAGAACTCCCTTGGGTTTTAGTAGGGCACATGGCTACACAGATGAAAACTATATTTCTCAATCTTGGTCTGGCCATGTGACTGAGTCTCATCAATGGATCTGGGGAAAAGTGGTGTGTGCAGATGCCTTACCACTTTTCCTCTTTCCCTTTCTGTGAAAGTGATGATGGTGATGGTAATCCACTTTGACCAAGTAGGTGAGGACAGCATGCTAGGGTGTGTGGACATAGAGATGGGAGGAGCCAGTGTTTCTGGGTGAGCTCAGGGAGCAGAGCCACCTACCTGGCCAGGACCGCTGCTTTCCCCGCATTGTTACATGTCACACAAACAAACTCCCATCTTCTCCCAATATACTTTGGGACTTTTGGTTCAGCAAAAGTTAGCCTATATATTGTCTGAGTTTATCCAAATAAGGAAACTTCATTCTATTCATGGTTTGTTAAGAATTTTGAAAATGAAATCATCAGTGGAGGTGGAGCTATACTGTTGGTTTGACATCTGGGAAGATACCACCCTTCTCCTTCCATCTCTTACACACCATTGTTCTTTAGCTTTTGAACTGAGAACTCTCCTTGTGTTTATGGGACATACTGTAGTCATCCGAGTACCCTTCTAGATTTGATTTGCCAATCTTTCCCTTAAGATTTTTTTGCATTATATAGTTTTTATTTTTTTTATTTTTTTAAAGATTTTATTTATTTATTTTACAGAGAGAGAGACAGCTAGCGAGAGAGGGAACACAAGCAGGGGGAGTGGGAGAGGAAGAAGCAGGCTCCCAGTGGAGAAGCCTGATGTGGGGCTTGATCTCAGAACGCCAGGATCACACCCTGAGCCGAAGGCAGATGCTTAATGACTGAGCCACCCAGGAGCCCCTGCATTATATAGTTTTTAAAAGCTTTATTTATTTATTTATTTATTTATTTATTTATTTGAGAGAGAGAGAGAGCGAGAGTGAGCGTGGGTTCATGATTGGGGGGAGAAGCAGAGGGAGAAAATCTCAAGCACACTCCCCCCTGAATGTGGAGCCTGGTGCGGGGCTTGATCTCACGACTCTGAGATCATAACCTGAGCTGAAACCAAGAGTTGGATGCTTAACTGACTGAGCCACCCAGGCGCCCGCATCTATATTTTTAATTGAAATTGATGTAGAATTTTCTTTTCATGAAATGTCATTTAGCTTTAAGCCGTAGGTTATACTAGCCTCAGAAAATGAACGGATGTCCCATTTCCCTCTATTCTATGAAGCAGAGCCCACGTCAGGAGGATCGTCTGTTCCTCGAAGGTTTAGTAAGTCTTGATGTAATCCTGTCTAGGCTCCGTGGCTGTCTTTGTGGTTTGGAGGTGTGAGTTTTGCTAATCAGTCCACATCTGCATGGGTTGTCTGTCGGCTGTTTCATCTTGAATTGATTTTGGTGGTTAATTTTTCTTTGCGGCAATTGTGCACTGTGCTTGCACAGAATTATTACCACAGAGTTGATCACATAATTCTTTCACAGTTTCTAAACCTGCCCTGTACCTGCCGTGCCCCTGCTTCACGCCTACTGATATTCCTTCCTAGGTTGTTTCTCACGTTCAGTCTTGCCAGACAGTTTTCTGATCAGATTTCCTGAACGTTTTGCTTTCCTTGATCATTTCTTCATTCTTTAGTTTCTATTTAATCCATTTATCCTCACATCTTTACTTCTCTTATATTCTCTTTATAGCTGCTGTCATTCTATTCTTCCCTTTAGTTAAACATGTAACTTGTTTTTGTTAGGTTTTCCTGTTCTGTGATAAACGCATAGCTTACAAATACACCTCTAAAAACCAACCATACAGAATGCTTTCTTTTTCATTCACACGAAGTAATTCGTAATCTCTATCGTAATCTCTTTAACTCATGAGTTTTTTAACAGTGTGTCTAAACTTTTCAAATTCTTACGTACATGCATCTAAATCACATTTTTATTGTTCATTTGCAAATTAATTGCATTGTGGTCAGAGAACATAGTCTGAGTAACACCTACTCTCTGAAATTTGTGGAGGCGTATTTTTGGACCTGTAGGTTGTCGAGGTCTGTAAGCGTCTTATGTGTGTTGGAAAGAGCATCTGAGCTCTCCTGCAGAAGAGGGTGTCACCGTGGAGAGTGTCATTGTGTCCATTCCGGGGCAGCACAAAGCACTTTTGTACCGTTATGTATGGTTCCAAACGGCCCTGGGAGGAGAGCAAGGCAGAGATTATGTAAGGCTTATTTTACGGGAGAGGGGACTGCATCTCAGAGAAGGAAAGCGGAGTGCCCGAAGTCACGCAGCTCCCATGTGACAGGTACCTGCGGAGGAATGTAACTCCTTCTGTCTGTGGGTGTGGGGCCATCCCTATAGTGGCCAGAAGGAACAGCGTGTCATCGTATGGAACAGCATGAGACAGCATGGGACTGCCAGAGCCTGAGCGTCGGGTTCTGGGACCTGAAGCAGGCAGGAAGTCACAGTGATTGGTCACTGCTGCCTATCCTCATGTATGTGAACCCCAGACCCTCCATCATGTCCAGGTTACACCCCCTCCAGCCCCCTCCCCTTAGGGAAGCCAAGCCCTGTCTGGAGTACCCTTTCCCATCGAAGGTCCCCAGTCAGGCCATCTCGGCCTTCCTGTCTTAGGTCTTCCCACTTCATTTCCTACAATCCGGGAGATGTGCACCTATTATCACTCCCCCCACGTTCTGTGCTTTCCTGCCTCGGGATCTCTGTTCCGGTGTCCTGCAGGGATCCGAGCATTCCTGGACCCCCTCTACGTGGACGATCACCAGCCCACGCCTTGGCCTTGCTCCTGGCTCCTGTGTCTGTCCCGCCCTCCCCACCTTCTCCTGGACCGTCCTTTGTCCCCTCACTGGCTTTCTGGCCTCTAACCCAGAGGGCTGTTTCTAACACATCCGGCGCTCCCCTCCCTGGCTCATCCCCTTCGTGCCTCCCCCACTGCCCCACTCAGGCCCAGCCTCTGGGAGGCCAGCCTACAGTCATGACAAATGACTTGTCAGCTCACCAGCCCCTGTGCCTAAGAATGCTTGTCTGCAGCTTTATGCCTGGAGTCTCCACCTCCGTCTGTGAGGTCTGGCTAAGGCTAGCCATCCTTGGAGACGAGACCCAGGTCACTCTTCTGGGCAGCCTTCCTTGGTGTCCAGGTGGGGTGAGGGCAACTTTGCCCTCGCATAGCGTCTGGGGATGCCCTCGGTCCTGGCTTTCATTTCTTGGATGGTGAGGTCACCGCTATGTCCCTCATCCATGGGAACACTGCCTGCTTTAAATCTCGGACCCATTTCCCCTCGTGGCTCTAGCTCCCAGACCTGCTGTCTGTGCCCGCTGACCCCTGGCTGTTGTCTCCCATGTGGCTGGGCAAGCACTCCAGGTGGGGCAGGAAGTGACATCACCACCTGTCTCTTTCCTGGATGGAGGGCTCCTGCCTGCTGACCAAGGTCAAGGCCCTTTCCAACGGCCCTTCATTAGCGAGTGGGCATCTTGCTGAGTCAGCAGGGACCTCTTCACAGCCCCTGTTCAGGGTCACTAGGTCCCTGGAGAATGTGGCCGAGGGCGGCCGACCAACAACAGGGGCCATTGTCCTTGTCTGCTGCGGATGGGGTCGGCCCAGGCCCATCTGGACAGGGCAGGGGGCATGACCTCAGCTGCTCCAGAGAGGTCCTGCCAAGACCCCAGGCTCAGCCAGGCCAGAGAGGAGGCGCACAGATGGCGTCGCCAGGAGCCAGGCAGGGCCCTCCAGGGAACGATTTCAGGGTCCGAGGGAGCAGCTCCATCTCCTCCAGCCTCCCTTGGTGCCCCCTGGCCCCCAGAAGGGAACCTTCCACAGCAGCCCTGAGGTGGGAGGGAACATGTCTCCAGTGATGGGGGCCTCGTACCTTCACCACAGCCCCTCATCCCTGGACATTGACGTTCTCCCGAACACTGAGCTCAACCTCCCACGATTTCTCCCTGCAGACCCTACCTCTCCAGGCTCGCCTGTCTCCTCTCCATGCAGCTGCGCCTCACTCCCAGTCCCAGCCCTGGTCAAGCGCTCTGCGAGCGGCGTCTGTGCAGGTCACTGTGCTATGTCAGCAGGAGAACTAGCTCAATGGCCGGCTCTGTCCCCAGGAGCTGCAGGACAGGGCCCTGAAGCGACTTGCCCACGATCACCCAGGAAGTGAGTGCTGGCGCCAGCAGCGGGAGCAACCCCACGTCCTGAGTCCCCTCCCCCCCAGCGACCTGCAGACCTGATGCACTTCTGAGTCCTCAGGGGGCCCAGCGGCCACCGCTGTCATCACTGACAGAGATGTTGGCTTCACGCACTTTTTCTATTTCAGGAAATCAAGCTTCACAGACTCAGCTGAGGCGCCCTCTCCCTCCCCACCCTCCCCTCCTCGAGGTCACCCCCACCCACAGATGCAGGTCAGATGCTTCAGCTGTGTGTGGTGTGGACGGTGCGTGTCCTTGGTTTGCGTGTTTAAGACGTTCACAGAACGTTGGAGCTTTGCCGTAGCTCTTGCTGCCCTGCCTGGATCATGGGGGAGACATATGCCCAGAGTCCAGCGCAGTCAGAGGGACGGTCTCTGCCCGAGGAGGAAACAGGCTCTGGGGCAGCCCAGTGCACACTCACGGGCCAGCACGGGACTGTGGAGACGTCTCTGGAAGGGAGGCGACTTCCCGGTAATCCTCAGTCATGGCTGCACTGACCCCTGAGTGGAGTTTAGCTCACCCCCCGCCCCGGTGTTCCCAAGCCTGGACGAGCTGGCCAGGGCCCCGTCTTGCCGGGGGCCATGCACCCCTGCGGGCAGGCGTTTACCCAGGCTGTCTCTGCCCTGGCGTGCCTGCCTGGGGACCCCCTGGCCTTTAGGGCAGCTGGAACACTCCCGTCAGGCTCACGGGCTTTGGGTTAAAGAGGTTGTATGGGCCACCTTGCCAGGTCCGTCACCAGCTGAGGACTAGCTTCCCTCCCCAGAGATCCAGGGCTCGGCCGGAAACCCAGCCCCTGCCACAGCTCCCAGGACGTTCCAATCATCAGGAGGTTGGGGAGCCAGTCTCTGCTGGAACGCCGCGTGGGGGGCTCCAGGCTGCCCTCGCTGTCCCTGCCAGGGACTGTCCTCCTTGTGTGACCTCCCGCAGGCATGGGCACTCTCTTCTGCATCCCGGGAAGGGAAACAAGGCCCAGGCGCACAAGGCGAGCCGTCACCACCCGCAGCATCACAGACCACGGCCATGTCCCGCACGCACGTGCAAAGCCGCCCAGGCCAGCCACCCACATCCAGCAATCCACAGGGGAACCCGGATTTCCGGCTCAGACAAGTTAAGAGATGTCTGGGGTTCTGGCTGCTCCAGGAAAGCCACTAATTAAGATTTCTCTTGTCTTGGTGCCCCAGACCCCTGTCCCGTCGCCGATCAGGTTACAGTGAGTGACGGCTCGAAAGTGCTGCCCCTGGGGGGCTGGGGTGAGTAGAGAGGACAGATTGCTTTGTGACCTGGGCTGCCTCGCTGCACCTCTGGATACAGGCCTGGGGCAGGCGTGGTAACTGGGGGCCCCCCGCAGCAAGGACGTCTCCCTGAGGGAGCTCTCCGCAGCTCGGCCAGGCCCCCGTGTGCACGGCAGGTCCGCCCTACACACCCGCCGGGTGACGGCCGGCCAGCGGCCATCACTCGGCAGTGGCGATCGTCTAGCGACTCTGGGGGTCAGTGTGCCTCACCTGTGCAGAGAGGCAGCTGGCCCACCCTGTGAGGCTGTCTTTCTGTCCTCTTCGGCAGTCTCCGAGCCTATTACACACCTGTCCTGTGCCGGGCAGCTGGGGCTGGGCATGCAGGCATATGGCCTTGGCCCTGCACAGCACTCCTGCGTGTGGGTAGCTGACCCACCCCATCACCGTGCATTGTAGGAACCCCCAAAGGGCACAATCAGACTCCCAGGAAAGACCCCAACCCCTGCCCAGGCCAACCAATGCAGCCAGACAGACTGGGTTCAAATCCACGCTCCTCTGCCTGCCGTGTAGACGGCCACTTTACCTTTCTGACCCATGGTTCCTGGTTTATGAGGTGGGGGCGGTCACACTGACGTGAAGGGCTGCCGTGACGATGAGCTGGGGAGAGCATGGGAAGGAAGGTACACAGGCGCCCGGGTGTTGGTCTCCAGCCCCCTCCCATGGGACCCCTCCCCCACCACCCACGCAGAAGCTGGTATCCGTTGCATAAATGGGAAACTGAGCCTCAGAGACCTCAAGTCGGAGGGCCAAGGTCACAACGGAGGGGCAGGATGGAGATGGGGGCAGGGCCTCTGGGAGCAGCTGGGTCTGCAGGCTCAGCAAACCCTGGCTGGACCCGAGAAAGGCAGGCCACGTCACCCCATTCTGCACGCAGGGTCAGGGGGCACAAAGAGGAGTAGCTTGCCCATACGGGGCTCATGACCAGTGCAGGGCCAACAGGGGCGGGATGGAGGCCTGGCTAACCCCCAAGCTCTCCATTCACCCATTCAACCCAAATCCCAGGAGTACCGGTCCTGAGCCAGATGCTGGTGTGAGGTGATATCCCCACAAGGGCGAGCGGGGGAGGCAACACCGCCGACTCCACTAGCGGAGATGAAGCGGCCGAAGGGTCTAGAGCACCAAGTAGGAGTGGGTGGGCTTTGGGGGGGGATAGGGGAGGGGTTGACCCAAGAATAGCTTCACAGCCTGCAAGTGCCCTGGAGCCGCTAACGCCGAGGGTGTGGCCGAGAGGCCGGCAGGTGAGCAGGATGGGGGCAGAGCCGGGCCTCTGGACGTCACCTCAGAAGAGGGGGTGGGTGGGAAATGGAGATCTGGAGCAGCAGGAAGGTGGGGGTGGGTGGGAAGGGAGGCGTGCATGGGGAGTGAGAGGTGAAGAGTGGGTGGTGAGGGTGGTGACACTCCCATCATGGGTGAGGACAAAAGGGAGGATGTGCCAGTGACAGGTGCTCCCGTCAAGGAGGAAGGCTGCTAACTGGGACCAGGGGCCCTTCTGTGTGGCCCAGCCTCCTCTCAGCCTGGCAGCTGCAGGGTCACCCCATCTTGTGTCTAACAGAGGCTTGGGGTCCAGACGTGAGTATCAGTGAGTAAGGGGGAAGGTGAGTCACCTTTCTGAGTGCTGTGTCCCTTCTGCCACTTTCCGTTGAATTCAAGCAAGCCCCAAGCCCATCCATAGGGTCATAGGCCTCCACCTGTCCACCTGAGAGGCCTCAAAGAATTTGTGAACGTGTTTTAAAGCCCCTGTCTGCCCTCTGACCAGGAATTATTTATGTTCCTCCCACGTGCAAGTCACACTCACTTCCTTCCACAACCCCCTGTCTCACCTGTCACAGGTTCAGAGCCAGGGTCTCATGGTGCCCATCAGCCCCAGGTGTGGGAGAGGCCTCACCATGTGGTTCTAGTTTGAAGACTAAACTAAAGGGACAGTCACCCGCGGCTCCCAACAGGATGCATTCAAATAGTGGGGTACCAGAGCCCAAGGAGGCCACTGCTCAGGGCACTTCCAAAGACCAGCCCCACTCATCCTTCCTGGGGGTTCTTCTCCATGGCTGTTGGCTCACTTCTGGATGGTGCCCTGTCACCACTAGTTTGCAACTAAGTGACCTTCCCAGCTTCTTGCCTGTAATAGTTTAAGGTGCAAGGGCTTCTTGGGGTTTTCTTGCCCGCTCCATCCCTCGTCATCCAGGCTGCTGTGTTTCCATCAGTGAAATCCTCTTTCAGACCTTGTGGGTTTCCTATGGTGGTTACTGATGTTCAGTCTGTTGGACGAGACACAGCCACCACACGTTCCTGTAAGAGCAGCTCTTCTCTATTTTGAGATTCTTAAAGACTGTTTAAGCGAGAGGGTCAAGGGGACACCTGTTAAGTTCTGAAAAGGGTCTTTATCTGTGAGCATCTCCTTTCGATCTTTCTGAGCACTTAACAAAGAATCTTGCGGCCCCATTCTGGATTTGATCTTCTCTCTAAAGCCATTTTAAAACTTGATGCATTTTAAAATTTGAAGACATTTTCAAATGTGGACATGCTGAGAATGAGAAACACTTCATTTTCAAACCTAGCAAGTCATGGCTCCTTTATGTTTTCCCTAAATTTTTCTTGAAAATTGAACAGCTGGCCAGTCACCTCTCCTCCCTCTCCTCTTGCATTTAATCATAGGCAGCAGGAGAAGAGAGGTGGCACTTTCGATGTTTTTCCTGGAAATCTTCATTAGACTAAGGGTCAGCGAATTATAGCCCAGGAGCCAAATCCAGCTCGCTGCCTGTTTTGTAAACAGAGCGTTACTGGAATGCAGCCATGCCTGTCTTTTCATGCCTTGCTGGCGGTTCCTTTCGAGTACAGAGTGAGGAGTGGCAGCAGACACCACCTGGTCCTCAGCACCTCACATATTGACTACATGGCCTGCACGGACACTGGCTGCTAGATCACTGAGTTACTGGGTGCGTTTCCTCTTCTTCTTCTCGTTGCTGGAGGCTGCTGCTCTCCTTGGGCCACCGCAGAGCGTGGCTCCTTCTTCTTCCCAGAGCATTTTCTCACTCTTTCTCAGGCCTCCTGGGCAGTCTCTGTAAGGCCTCTTGACTTTCTGCTCCAGCCCTGGACCAGAGTTAATGCTCCAGATTTGTGAGGGTGGCCAGTCTCTGTCCTGTAGCTGCATAAGGAACCACCCCAAGAGCAGGAGCATGAAACGATCTTTTTGGAAAGAACCAGTGCAGGTGGCCTGTCTCTGCTCCACCAAGTTGGGGGCCCTGGCAGTGAGGCTCTGAGTGCCTCAGTGGCTGGGGGCTGGGATTATCTGAAGCCCTGTTGCCCTGTGGTTGGTGCCTGAGCTGCAAAGACCAGGGCTGTTGCCCAGAGCGCTCAGGCCTGGCCTCTCCATGTGGCTGTGCTTTCTCCCAGTGTGGTTGTTGCAGGGAACGGAGCTTCTGTCATGCAGGCCAGGGCTCTGGGCATGTGTGTTCTGGTGAGCAAGGTGGAAGCATTATCATCACACAGCCAGATTCAAGGCACGTGTGTGTGTGTGTGTGTGTGTGTGTGTGTGTGAGTGTATGTGTGTGGTCTATGACCCTGCCTCTCCATGCAAGGAGGTCCAAGAATTCACAGACAAATTTAAAGCTGTCATACCTCGAGTCCCCTGTCCGTAAAATGGGGATGATAATTCCTACCTTGCGAGGACAGGGCCTGGGACTCAGTAAATGCTCTGTGACTATGGGTTGTTATCCTTGTCATCATCCCAACTTACAATGGCAATATGCACACATATTTGGTGTCTGTCACCTGGTCTGTCCGGCTTAAATGGGACCATATGCTCAAAGGGGTTGAAGGCACAGGAAACCGCTTTCCCACGCCCTTGCCATGCACCTGGTGTGTGCCAGGAGCTGACATGCACTGTCCCGGGGGGTTGCTGCTCTTGTCTCCCCATCTTATTACACGAGAGGTGCTGGCGGGTCCGCAGGCAGGAGGGAAGCCCGAGCAGTGGAGCCAAGCACACGTGCCCCATCCCGGGCCTGCTGGTGACTCATTCAGCTGGTCAGCTATCTGCTCATCGCCTGTGCTTTCCAGTCTTTTCTGTGGAGTCCTACAGCGTGCTGGGTCTTTCTCCCACGCTGGGTGAGCG
This sequence comes from Ursus arctos, assembly GCF_023065955.2. Lineage (NCBI taxonomy): Eukaryota > Metazoa > Chordata > Mammalia > Carnivora > Ursidae > Ursus > Ursus arctos. Next base: position 2,857,106 of record NW_026623111.1, read on the forward strand.
GACCAGCCAGAGCCTGGCCCTCACGGGGCTTCCCTTCTGGGATTTTCACGGCACATCATACCATGGCTTTCGGCTCTTGGTCCACTTTCTGGAAGCCAGCCAGCCAAGTCTCTGAGGTGCTAATGTGTGGCTGTAGCCCTTCGGGGAACCGTATCTACTTCCCACCCACCGACTGTGGCTCGGGGGCAGATGTGTTTGAGCAGAAGCTTTAGGAGCCATTCCAGACTTTTCTCCAGCCCTCTGGCCCTTTTTACCCACTGCCAGGAAAGCATGGCCCAAACTGGGCCTGTTGGTTCAGCCTGGGTCCCGGAAAGGGTCCTTACAGCTGAGCCACTGAGAACAAGAAATCAATGTTTGTTGCTGTGAGCTGTGAAATCTGGGAGCTGATTGTTACCAGGCAAAGCTGACCGATACAGTCCTGGTTGAGGATCCTGAGCACCCATCAGCAGGTGCGTGGTTAATGGTGAGTCCACATTGACCTAGAACCAGAGTTGCACCAGGCAGGAAACTGAGAGTTCATACCATCAAAGAGTCAAATGACCCATCCACTGTCACAACCAGAAGCAGGTGAGCAGACCCCAGCCTGTGTTCTCCTCATTTCTCCACTCTGCTTTGTTATTTTATTTTACTCATCCCCCCACTTTTCAGACAGAGGAATTGAAGGGCTTATAGCATGAGGCACTTTAAACAAACATGATAAAATCCAAATAGAAGCCACAATACTAGCATAAAAAAGAATGCACTTATTATATTATAAAGGCCCAACATTACTGATACACTTAAGCTTTTCTGGACTTTTGAGGTTCCTGGCAGCCAAGGAGAAAATACATCGTGATCAAGTTTGCAATCTTCAGTATGGGAATGGAGCAAGTATGTGACTTCCTCGAAAAGCTCTATCAAGCACCCAGTGGTAAAACAGAACCCTCCCGGGGGTTACTGTCTGACGGGGGCAGAGTGGTGGAATGAGGTCTTCGCAGCCCTGGCTACTTTGCTTTCCACCCGAGGCCAATGTGAGGCTCTGCTTCAAAGCCAGCTATTTACATCTCCAAGCTCAAGTGGAAACAAGCCCTGGGATTATCTCTCCATTTGGGGTCAAAAGGCATGAATTTCAGCGGCAAAATGGTCCACGCTGCAATCTTTGTTTTCTGCATGAGCTGATAAACTCTGAGGCCAGGCCCACGGGGCCTCCCGCCGCATTGCCCATGAGCTTCGGTAAATCTTTTGACAGGAGTCATTGTCTGGGGCAGTGCCCCAAACGACTTCTCTAAACGGAGTTATTCATTTGGCTATAATGGGAGGCCGGGCTGCCAGGCCCTGCTGATGGCGGTGATTTCACACTGAAGACCCGTCTTGTCAGGGTATTTGTAGCCTGAACGCTGGTCGCTGGCATAGCCAGCAGTTGGGGTGCGGGGGCGCTGGCTCTTCCCAGGTCTGGGGTCTGCGGTGAGGGCCGGGGTTTTCTGGAGAGGAAGGCAGACAGCAGAAGCCCTTCGCCCCCACACAGGAAAGGCTGCAGACCGGCTGCTGTTTCTGAGTCAGGCAGATGGGTGGGGGGCTGAGTGCGACTTGGGGACACTGACCTCACCTCTTTGGTCTTAGCGTTCTCGTCTGTAACATGCAATTGAGATCACCCACCCCTCGGGGGGCTCTGGGGGCGGGGGTGAGGGACACAACACAGTAGGGTTCTGTCCCGGCAGCAGGCACACAGCCAGGCCCACGGAGGCACCTGATAAAGCCTTGTCACGTGGATAACGACGGTGTGTGCGCTGACGTGAAGAGCCCAGCGCGGCTCCAGAGACCTGGCACCGACCCGCACGCAGGGCGGGCCTACCGTGCAGACCGATACTGGTTCAGGACTGGAGGGAGAAACAGCCCAGACCCCTCCCCATCTTCTGCCCCTCCCGGGCGCTCCCGCGTAGGTGACCCCTGGATCGATCTCACCTGTTCTGTGCTTCAGAAACACGCGATTGTCCTTGTGCTCTTTGCTGGGCGCTGGGTGGGGGGGGCGCCTTGTTGCTGTGCCTGCTGTGGTCTGGTTGTGCTCACTGCCATTTGTGTTCCGTTGGGCGTGTAAACCACACCTACCTGTGCCAGGCTTGACCCCCGCCCTCCCAGCCCGCCCCCTCCCTCTGCTGACTCACAGGCAGGCTCCCGAGGGGAGTCTGCGGGTGGCGTGTAGGGTGGCCAGCACTCCCCACTTGGGTTTCCCTGGGACTGCCCACGTTTTAGCCACGAGAGCCACGAAAGTCCTGGCAGACCCTTCGGTCCCCAGCAAACCTGGATGGGCGGCCCCTCTGGAACAGTGGACGTTGTCTCCCTAGACGCTGAAGTGGGGGGTCGGAGCAAGAGACGCCGGGAGGACACTGCGGGAGGGTGGCCTGTCGGGGAGGACGCAGTCCAGGGTGAGATTCCTGCGTGGATGCGTGGTCCTTCCAGCCCCCAGGCACAGGCCCGCTGTCCCCCAGGGCCTGGCTGCTTGCCCGGTGGTGGGTGCCCTGCCCTGCCCGGCACATGTGATGAGAGCAGGTCCCTGACACCCCAGGTGCCCCATGTGTGGCTGAGCCCGCTCGCTGGGCTAGGGGTTGGTGCCTGCCTGGAGGGTCCCATTTATTTGGGTCAGGGGCCAGCGAGCGACAGCTCGTGGGTCAAATCCAGCCCGGTGTTTGTTCTTGTACACCTGGCCTCTTGAGAATGGTTTTCCTGTTTTTCAAAGGTTGGGGAAAAAAAAAAAAAAGCAAAAAGAAGAATGTTTTGGGGCTCAAAAATTTTAGATGAAATATAAATTTCTGGGTCTACAAATAAAGTTTTATTGGAACACAGACATGTCCGTTCACTCAGGCATTGTCTCTGGCAGCTTCCCGGACACAAGGGCAGAGGGAGGCTGTGCAGCCCGAGAGTGAGGAACGCGGGCTCTTGGGCCCTTTGCCCACGGTTTGCCAACTCCGGTTTGGTGCGTCATGGAAACAGTTTTGCTAATTATAGCTTTAAAAAAAATGGAATGCTTCACAAATTTGCGTGCGCAGGGGCTGTGCTAATCTTTTCTGTATGGTTCCAATTTTAGCATTCGCTCTGCCAAAGTGAGTGTCGTAGCTTCCTTCTTTAAAACCCTATAAAATCGGGCAACTGTAAAAACCTGTTTTGTGTGTTTCTAAATATTGTGATAAAATATATTCAACACAATCTTCACTGTTGAGTTGCCTGTGTGTGTATCGTTCAGTGGCGTTAGATACGTTCCTGGTGTGTGCCCATCACCGCTGTTTTTGTCCAAGACTTTCTCATCACCCCTGTGATGGTGAATTTTACGTGTCAACATGGCTGGGCTGGGGGTGCCCAGATATTGGTCAAACGTGATTCTGGGAGCTTTTTTGGAGGGGTCATTTTTGGATGAGTCAACATTTGAGTTAGTAGACTGAGTAAAACGGATTGCTCTCTCCACGTGGGTGGGCCTCGTCTCATCAGTTGAAGACTTGAATACAACAAAAGGCTGACCTTCCCCAAGGGGAGGGAATTCTCCTGCCGGATGGCCTTTAAGCTGGAACATTGGGTCTTTCTGGTTCTACCGCAGCTCCTGGCCTCCGGGTTCCAACGGGGACATCAGCTCTGTAGACTTTGGATGTGTTGGTTTCCATAATCATGTTGGCACTTGCTTATCATAAGTCTCTGCGTCTGCATCTCTCCATAGCTTACGTGTCTGTCTTTACTCTCGATATCTCCTATTGGTTCTGCTTCCCTGAAGAACCCTGCCTAACCCAGCCCCCCACAGAAACTCTGCCCCACGAACCATACCTTCCCCAGCCCCCTGGTGAGCTCTGTTCTTTGGGTAATTTCCTCTTGGCTCACTCAGGGAGAGAAACAATCTGACACTCATTTGGACGACTCCTGAAGCCCAGCTTTTACTCCAAAGGATGCAGTTTTGTAAGGTTTGGTCATTTCAAGAAAATGCCAGTTGTCACAAAAGTGGCGTGTGCGTGTTCTTGGGAGGCACAGGGTGCGCGTCTGCAGGGCCCGGCTCCAGAGAACGAGTTTCAAGCTGGCGCTGACCTTGTCTGGACTCAGTCATGCACGCGGCTTCCCCGGGAGCAACGGCTTAGCTGTGTGGCGGAGAGGGATTCTTGGGCCCTCTTGTGCCAGAGTGGGCAGGGTCCAGGATTTGGGACTGAGGGATTTGCCAAGATGCAGGACTTTCAAAGCTAAAACGTAGGCAGTCCCAGGGAAGCCCAGGGTGGTGGGGTGTTGGCCGCTCTGCACGCCACCTGCAGGTTCCCTGTGTACTCCGACTGATGCAGTCAGCAGAGGGAGGCGTGGGCCTGGACGGCAGGCAACAGGCCTGGCACAGCTAGGTACCCAAGCCTCTCTCACGCGCCAGGGCAAGCCTGAAGGGACCCAAGCCCGCCCCGGCTCGCGGCCCAGCACCTTACCACCTCATGCCTCCCCCCAAATTCCAAACATTGCCCCTCCTCTCACCCTGGCCGTAACTTACCGCAGGGCAGGTTGGAAGGCCAGCAGTCCCTGCCCAGCACCGAGGGCGCGTCTGGGCCGTGGGGCCTGTCAGTAGGTCTGGGGTAGCGACCTCGGTGGAAGGAAATGGGGCTGGGGTTGGGGGGAATCTGCAAGCCGGGGGGTAGCTCTGAGGCCGAGCTGGTTGGGAGCTCCGTGGTGCTCCCACAGACCCCCCCCCCCACTGCAGACCACTCACGGCACACTGCTGGGGCCCCTGGTTCTGTCCTTCGCTGGACTCTGAGCCACTTGAGGGCATGCCAGGGCTAGTCCCCAAGGTGTCTCTGGGTCCTACACAGGGTGTGCTTGGGTGGGTGAAGGTGTGAGGAAACCGGAGTGGAGACCGGTGCTCCAGGAACCCAAGAGAACAAAGTCCACGTGTAGAACAGGGGCCCATCGTGGGGCTTGGCCAGCCTGTGTCAGCAACACCTTCAATTATTCTGAGAAATCAAGAAGGCTTCCTGGAGGAAGTGCGAGCAGGGTAGGAGGCTGCTCTCCGTGGGAAGTGCTCAGTTCCCATGACTATCCATTCCTATGTCTGTTGGCAGGCTCTGCCTGGGGGAAGCCCTGCAGGGCTAGGGCCTGGGGTCTGATCCTATCAGGGGAGCTGGACTTCCTGCCAGCCGCAGGAGGAACTTGGTGGAGATGTGGCTGTTTCTTCGACTTGGGGAGGCAAGAAGGTATGAGCCAGGCAGCCAAGAATGTGCCTCCCTTCTCCAAACACCATCCTGTGGATTTATGGCTGGGGCTGTTGGCCCAAACCAGTTAGGAAGGAAGCCTAATGAGTTTGCAAAGCTGCTGCTGGCCCAGCCCTGGGGGACGACCAAGGGGAGCTGTGGGGGAAGTTTCTGCAGGGAGATCGCAGGGTCTTATTCCCCCGGCTCTGTCGGCCGGGACCTCCCCGGCAAGGCGGCAGGCGCTCGCACACACATCAGCTCGTATGTGCAGATACAGCTGCTGCTATGTGGCCCGTTTCAAGATTTCTGTTTTATAGGCGAGGAAACTGAGGCCCGAAGGGTGAGGGGGGCGTGGTGGGCTGGGCCTGGGGCCAGGCGTTCTGTGTCTACAGCCCGTGGGCTGGGAGCATGACTGAGACTCAGGCGGTCAGTTTCTGCGCTCAGCATTTGTGTTGTGAATTCCGAGCGCGCGCTGGCACTGTGTGTGAGATCCCTCACGAGCCCTTCTGGACACCGATGGTCCCAGGATGCCACTTTTCCTAAAACACTGGACCTGCCCACGAATCCTCTACAGAGCTCTTCCCGGCAGCTGGCTCCCCATGGAGCCTCAGGACCGGCTTCCCTAGACAGTGGTGTCGACCCCGAATCCTTGCCAACACTGGGAGCAGCAGCTTGGAAGGTCACCGGTCTGCCAGCATGAGCTGGCATTGCGTTGTCATCTATTGGACGTCCCTTGTTGGATCATTTTTCCTCAGGCTTATGGGACATTCTTTTTACCCCTCTTGTGAAACAGCTGTTTGTATCTTTTACCTATTTTTTTTTATTGATTTGTAGTGACTCTTCATATATTTGCTGCACAAATTCTTCATCCATCATGAGTGCTGCAAATACCTTCTCCCAGATTGTGGATTGACGCCCTGTGTTCTTTATGCTGTCTTTGATGATGACGTAAACTGCTCTGGCTGCTCTTTGGAGGTGCTCCCAGATTGTCCAGAGGCTCCGGCTTTCTCCCTCGATGTCCTGGCTTTGGACAATCTCAGGGGGTCCATGGCTTCAGTGACTGTTGTGGGTGCAATTGTGTCCTCCAGAGACGTGTTCACATTCCAGCACTGGTATGTGTGGATGCAGCCTGATTTGGAAACAGGGTTTTGCAGATGTCACTGAGCGTGAGTGTAGATGTGGCCACACTGGCAGACATGAGCCCTAAATCCAGTGTCTGGTATCCTTGCAAGAGGAGGAGAGACAGACAGACACACACCAGGAGATTGCTGTTGAGGACTTGCGGAAGGCACCCTATACCGATGCAGGCAGAGACGGGCCGATGTAGCCACAAGCCGGGGAGCGCCAACGGTGCCAACAAGCCCCCAGAGCCGGGAGAGGCCCGGACGGGTTCTCCCTCCCAGCCTCCGCGGGAACCAGCTGTGCGACACCTTGATGTCACTTCCAGCCTCCAGGACTGGGAGAAAATAACTGTTTGAGCTGCTGGGTCTGTGACCACCTGCTGCCCCCCCTCCCCCGCGGGGACGTTGGCACAGCGGCGGTCAGTGTGTGCACAGCTCCAAACAGTACCATGGGCTCATGGCCACCCCCAAGCCTCCCCTTGGGGCCTCAAGGGCTCCTCAGACGTGGCACACAAGGCCCTCCTGGCCCCTTTCTGGAGCACGGGATCCTTCACGCCGGACACGCGGCCCTGCACATCTGGAGAAATGACGCCACCGCGGAGGGAGGCTCTGCCGGTGCTGAAGGGCATCCCTTGCGGGACAGACGAGGCTGCCTGCCTTCTGCACCTTGGATGAGCCGGGCCCAAGGCTGGAGGGAGATGCCATCTGTGGCCCCGGAGAGGTGCTAGCCCACGCGGGTCTCCTCACGGGGCACCTCCCTGCCCTCAGGCCCTGCCCCGGGGCGGGGAAGGAAGTGTGCCTTCCTCCGGGGATTTACCCAGACACCCGGACACTGTCAAATCCGAAGCTGGCCCAGACCTGCCAGGGCGTAGCCTTCTGGGCCCACCCCCCAGGTCAGCGAAAGTACATGATTCCAGCGAAACCAGCGGAGGGGGCAAGGGTCCGAGTCTTTGGGTTAGGTGTTCTATTCCCGGCAGAAGGTGGAGACGGTCACACGGTCTGTTAGTATCTATTGAGCACCTGCTGTGCACCAGGCTCCAGGACGCACAGGAGACTAAGACGTGGCCCCAGCTCTAAAACAGTCAGAGTTTCATGGTGGAGGCAGGGGGGTGGACCCCATGGGTGGCACGTGCAGGGACGAAGGGATGCACAGGGGGTGGGAGTCCAGAGGAGGCCTCCTGCCCAGCTGGGGGAGGTGACTGCTGGGCTGGGTTTTGTAAAAGGAACAGGGATTGACCGAGCAAGGAAGGGAGCAGACAGGGCACCAAAGGCAAAGGGAGGAGCTTGTGCAAAGTCTGGGCGGCGGGTGATAGCTGGCACCTCGAACTCAAGTGGGAAACTCAGTCGTTAGAATGAGGGATGTGTGCGTGTCTACACACATGCATGCACGCATGTGCACATATATACACGTGCATGTGTGAGAGTGCGTGTGCAGTGCACATGTATGCATTATGTGAGAGTGCATATGTACACGTCCACATGTGTGTGAGAGTGTGTGCAGTGCACATGTATGCTTGTATGTTAGAGTGCATATGTACACGTGCACATGTGTGCACATGTGTGAGAGTGCATCGTGCACGTGCACATGCTTACGTGTGCATGTGTGAGAGTGCATGTGCAGTGCACATGTCGGTGTGCAAGTGTGTGCGAGTGCGCGTGTGCAAGTGCACGGGTGTGTGCATATGCATGTGTGTGCGTGCATGTAGTCAGTGATTCCTGATGCACTGGGGGAGCAGGTTTCTCTCATGAAGGACCTTATGGGTTAACCTTAGCAATTTTAAGAATTCTGAAAAAAATGGACAGAATTATAACAGTTCGGTTACCTGCTACGTGGCTCAGGGCAAACCTTCACCCTTGCCCTGGGCCACGGGTTTCCCCTCTGTGCTTGGAACCAAGGCTGGGCCCCTGCAGCTCCAATTCCCTATGTCTCCAGCCCCTGGCTCCCAAGAGAAGGGAGGGGACCCTGGTGGCAGCTGCTGCCAGGAAGCTTCTGAGGTCTGGCCCCTCGGAGAAGCGGCTGTCTGTCCTCCAGCACGCTGACGGTCAGCTCCGTGTAACCAGAGCTGGGCGACACGGCCTGTTACAACACCAACAACAGCCTCGCCTTTTAATTCTGCAATTAGAGAGGGCGGTGGGGACTGGGGCCTCCCCTGGGGCTCGGGTGACATTGATCCACCGGTGACAAATGTCAGTGATCCAGGGTGAGGGGACTCAGCTGCCAGGCGTTCCCTGGAAGAAGACCCAATGGCTGCGCTTTGGAAAGCGTGGGAATAACCCGCCCAAGTTCGGAAGCCAGAAATACCAACGTTTGCACATTCTAGCCCATCTCCATCTGCCAAAGGAGTTTGACATTGAACCGTGTGGGTGCAAACAGTAACTGTGGCCAAACCCGACTTCCATGCTTCGTAACGCCCGGGGGCCGCTGAGATAATTTGTGTCTCAAATAAGGAGGACGCTGCTCGAAGTTCTGTGCAGGAGGTTGGCACAGGGCTGTGGGTGGGGCAGGGAGCTGGCCGCCCCTTGGGCTCCTCCTCTCTCCTTGCAGCCCCAGCCCCTGGGTCCCCCCGCCCCTGATTGCAGCCCCAGCCCCTGACTGCAGCCCCAGCCCCTGACTGTAGCCCCAGCCCCTGGGTCCCCCCGCCCCTGACTGTAGCCCCCTCCCCTGCCTGCAGCCAGGGCTCCTGGTTCCCCTGAGTGCCGGGAGAGCAGCCCTCTCCAGCTCTCCCAGCTCTCTCTTCATCTATGAACGAGGTATCATCCTGATGGCACGTGAGAGTCCCCAGTTCGAATAGCGGAAATCCTGAACCCAAACCACCACTGTCACTCACTACCTGTGTTTGGGGATTCCAAGTTTCCAGGGGAAGCCACCCCATCTTCGGCACTTCTCTCTCTCCACCAGCTCAGCCCACAGCTTTGAGCCTGTCACAGGGACAGGCGGTGAGGTCTGGGAGCCCCGGATCCTCGGGGCCCATACTTCCACCGGGAGATGGGGTCTTGGGGGGAGGTCCTCAGGTCTGCTAGAATTCCCAGGCTTAGGACACAGAGGGACCCAGGAAGACAGAGGCGAGGGCCCCTCCATGGGGCCAACAGACCAGTGAGTCTCGCGGCGGATGACCCCGGTTCCTCATCTGTGAGAAGGGGGTGCAGTGCCAGTCCCGAGGGAGGCGTGTGTGGGGTTGGGGAAAGGCCCCAGGGTCCGGCAGAGCTGAGCCTCCTTTCCCTTGCCCCTGGCTTCCTGCCCTGCAGCCGCTCCACCTCCCCGGCCTCGTCCATCAGCCACAGTTTACCCCCTTCAGACGATTCCAGGGCCCTCGCTCCCAGAAGCCCACACCCCCGCAGGCCCTCTTCTGGGGTGCCTGGTGCCTTCCCTCACCAAGCGGTCTGGTGTTTCTCTTTTGTGTGTGTGGTTAAATACACTTAATAGAAAATTTGCCTTGTTAGCCCTGTTTTCGTGTACAATTCAGTGGCATCACCTAACTCACAGCGTTGGGCAACCGTCTGCTTCCAAAATGCTCGGGCCACTGAGGTCCTTAAACTTGACCTTGTGAATGAGGATGGTGACGCTTGTAGCTCAATGGCTCAGACCCCAGGTTGGAGGAGGCATCCGTGCCTCAACCTGCCCTTTCCTGGTGGGTTCCTGGCTGGGCAGGCAGCACGGCAGCACGTGGACCCTGATGCTCCCTGGACCCCTAGGCGGATGCTGGTTGCAGAAGCATGAGCTGGGCAGGTCTGGTTCTGCTCCCAGTACCTGGAGAACAGCAGTGGCAGCCACTCCTCGCTGTCGCCAGGCCTGATTCTTCCCTTCCCAGCAGCACAACTTCTGGCTTGTAGCCGGTCACCACCCAGCCAGCACCACCCGGCCGTCGTGCAGCTGGGCGCAGCGTAGGACCTGGTTCCGGGGGTGGGATGGCGGTGGCAGGGGCGGATGCCACCTCACACCCAGCGGAAGAGAGGCGGGCAGAGCCACCAGGACTAGGGACATGCAGATGGTGGGGCCGCCCCGGGGACGGAGCGAGGAGCCGCACACGCTTCTGCATTCATTGAAGGCCTCCGAGACTGGTCTCTCCCGCGGCAGCCCCGTCTGGGCCCTGCCTGTCGCCCATAGTCAGGTTTTACTTCATAAGCCGGGACCTCCTCCGGGGAGAATGTTCCTGATTTTCCTCTGCTGCTGCGGCCCCAGCCCCGGCCCCAGCGCAGACACTGGTGGACACATATCATGGGGTGATGAATGCCCTGGGTGATAAGGCTCGGCTGACGACTGTGTGGAACTCTCACTCCTGCTCAGAGGTGCACAGCCCCCCATGCTCCGAAACGGACGTGTGGTCCTTACCTCTGGGGAGTAAGGAGTCAGTCGGGCCTGAGTGAGCGCTGCGAGTCAACCTTAGCACAGGGACTTGGTTGCTAATGCCCCAGGGAGTGCGTCCTTCTCAGCTTAGAACAGGGCTCTGGAAGAGGGAGGCGGTGCTCCGGGCCCAGGCCCTGGCCCCCTGAGGGGCCGCTGCGGACATGTAGGAGTTGTTCTGATCGGGGGCCCGTCTCCAGAAGTCTTCCCATTCTGCCGCAGGGCGGGTGGCCGCTGGCGCACGGGGAGTCGCAGCCTAGCGTGTGGCGGGAACAGGACTGCCGTCTCCCCAGGCTGACCAAAGCCGGTGCCTCGGCCTGCCCAGCTGCCCCTCGCTGCCAGGGTGGGGGCCACACATGGGATGCGAGGGCAGACGTGAGGAACTCCATGACCGTGACCCCACGTGGGGGAGTTGCTGTGACGGCCACGGAGGTGCTGGGAGCTGTGGCCCCGAGTGGGCCGAACCCACGATGGTCTCATCGCGAGATCCTAGGTGGTCACACCTGCAAAGACCCTATTTCCAAATAAGGCCACATTCTGAGGTTCTGGGCGGACGTGATTTGGGGCCACTGTTCACACCACCTGTCCCCCCACAGGTACCGGCTGTGTTCCGAGAAGCCCTCCTCGGGACTGGGTCGTGGGCGGCATCCGTGTTCCAGGTTGGACTCTCCCAGCCCAGGGCCTCCTTCCCCAGGTCATGACGGCTTTTCCCTGGTGTGGTGAATTTCTCAACAAACCTTCTTGGGAACCCCCAGGGGCTTTGCCAGGGGCTGGAGCTGGGAGCAATCCTCACGGATCACCCTACACCTAACTCCTTCCCCAAGCCCACGTCATGGCAGCGACATGATTTTCAAATGAAGGAACGTGATAGGAGTGTGAGAGCTTGCAGGATGACGCAAGATCTAGAATTCGAGCCACTCGCTGCCGGCCGGAGGCTCCCATACAGGTTTTGTGGGCAGGGTGGGAGGACGGCTCTGGGGCGGGAGCAAGCTCATGCTGGGCCCATGCCGCCAGCCCGCCTCCTCACAGGCCTCCCTTTCACAGCCCAGGGGAGCTTAGGTCACGTGCCCGAGGCCACACCTGCGTCAGGTGGGCCCGGACCTCCGGTGCCACTCTGTCCCCTCCCCAGCTGTGCCCACCGCAGGAGTCCCAGTGACGGCTCCGGAACGATGCTCGTGATCTTTGCCGTCATCCTGCATCTCGGGGGGCTGTGACACGAAGGGTCAGGGCTAGAAAGGGAAGGGCCAGGCAGGGGTGAGGATCACACCTGCGAGCCCGTCACCGGCTCACCGCTGGCTCTGCCCGCGGGTTGTGAGCGGGGCAGATTCTGCGTCTATCCCTCCATCCTTGCCTGCCCCCCAGCCAGCGGCCCGGTCTCCACCATCTGTCTCCTGGATGACCCCGCCCGGTCCCGCCATCTCCTTCTCCCATCTGGGTCACAGCCGGCCCGGGGTCCTGTCTGGAAGCCCCTAGGGAGACAGGGTCACATCCCTGTCCCCTCCTGGAGGGCGTCCGGGCCTCTTCCTGTGCACCCGTGCTACACGTGTTCACAGCTGTCCTCAGCACTGGGGGGCTGTCGCTGGGCTAAGCCGAGGACTTTTCCTTCGTGCTTCTTTATTCATCGTGGGAGTGGAGGGCGCAGGCGGGCAGTCAAAACTGGTCTTGCTCGTCCACCAGCCGTGTGATCCGGCGTAATCTCAGAGTCTTCGAAGTCTCACCTGCAAGACAGGACAGAGATCTGGACGGGCTGCACGGCGCGTGGCGGGAGAAGATGCAGGGCAGACGTGACCTCCCCTGCCCCTTGGCCTCACAGGTTCTGGGGAGGACCCGGCCCGGGGCACTGCAGCCCGGGGCCCGGAGATGTTCTGTGAGCGAGGCGCCGAAGGAGGGCCACACACTCAGCTGGCTCACACTGAACCTCCTGGACTCCCGCCGTCGGCACCGGAGGCACCAGGTTCTGGGCAGAAGGACGGGCTCTGGGAGATGCGCCGGCCTCTGCTCTCGGGCAGGCAGAGCTGTCCCCGCGTCCCCCGCTGCCCTCCACAGGGCGCAGGCCTCCTGAGCGGGCCCTCCTCGGGATCGATAGCCGAGCGGATCAGCCGGCCCTGTGACACTAATGGACGCAGAATTAAAACGTGAAGGGTGTATTAATCCGGACAGCCGTGGGGGCCTGGGTGGGGCAGGCGGGGGCGCGGGCGTGCTGCCCTTAATGGAGCCGTATTGACCAGGCCACAGAGACCACAGCCCGGCTTGGATGTCACTCGACAGCCTGGGAACTGGGGGGTTATGGATTCCAGTGTTTTATAGGTTTGGGTTTTAAAAAAAGCGACCTCTCTTTCTCCCCCAGATCAATACACTCTTTTTAGCTGCATGTGATCGCCGACAGCCCATCAGCTGGGCCTCTGGGGAGGTTTGTAAATATCGGTGCTGGAAATATTAATATCTGATCGTCACAGGGCCTTGGCGACACGGAGAGGGGCAGGGCCAGGCCCTCGGCTGCCTCCCCCAGCCTCTGACACCAGCAGCAACGGGCAGACCTGCCCTTGGCTAGCCTTCTTTTCCTCGGATGAAGCTTAAGTCTCTGAAAAGCCAACAGGCATCTGATGGCCGTGGATTGCAGATGGGGGCTTCGAACTTCTTCCTGCCGGAGGGCACGCTACGGCTTGCACAGCCACCCTGGGAGAAGACACGGCAACTGAGGCTCAGGGATGTCCAGCCACGTGGGCAAGGCCACGTGGTATGTGGCTCCCAGCCCCTGCCGCAGGGCTCGCTGCTGCGTGGCCCACATCTGTGGGGAGGCGAGGATGACCAGCACCCCTCACCAGGGTGCCATGAGGTCAAAGTCGGGAAACTCTGTGCTTGGTGCACTTGGTGCCCCGGCGGGGGTGGGGACAAAACCAAAGTCCCCTGCTTGCCTTCCTTCTTGCCAGGGCCTCATGGGCCTCTGTCTCCCTGTCCTTGCAGTACCTCTCCCACCACCCTGGGGGCAGTGACCAAAGTGGGGGCAGTTCCTCCATGCAGCCCTCCTGGGCTGCACCCGTGCCGCTGCCCTGCCCTGCACGGAGCCTGTGTCTTGCCTCTGGGGGTCCGGCCCACCCCAGACCTCCCCTCCTCTTCTCGATGCTCTGGTCTCACGCTCCCTGATCTGTCCTCTCCTGCTGCCTGAGTGACCTTCTTGAAGGTCATGTCCAGTCTCATCCCTCCCTGACTTCAGGACTAAGTCCACTCTGCTGGTCTGGCCCCTGCTGGCCTCGTGGTCCTGCCTGTCACCATCTTCTGTGTTCGCCCATCCGCTGTAGCCACACTGCACGCTGACGTGGCCCAGGACACACCAGGGTCCTCCACTTGGCCCGCGCCTGTGCTGGTCACCGCCTCCCAGCACGACATGAAAACCGAAACAAGGCTTGGTGGGCAGTGGCCGCTGGGCAGGCTGGCCTTGGTCCCACTCACCCAGAGCCCAGCCCTCTCCATGCCCCAAGTCCCTCCCTTGTCCTTGCCCCGGTCCCTCTGCTCTCGCCCAGCCTCTGGCACATGGCCTGACCTCCCTCAGTGCAGTTCCCGCCTGCCTCCCACCTGCTCTGCCCTCTGGGAGGATGGTGGCCCAGGAGACACTAGGAGCCAGGGTCTGGGCGTGTGCAGCCGCAGAGCCCAAGTCAGGCTGGGGTAGAGGAGGAAGGAAAGAGAAGAGGGATGAGAATTAGGGGCAGCAGAGCCAGAGTGGGAGAACAATGTTCTGAGGACCCAGGAGCACTGGGAGAGCCGCCAGTCCCGGAGGGGCTAGGGGGCCTGGTGGGTGGCAGGTCCATGTCAGCAGCTCGGGGCTCTTAGACTGTGGCCACCCCAAGCCTGGAGCCCTGCTGCCCCTTCCCCAGGCCCTGCAGCACAGGCTCCCCATCCCCACTTCCTCTGCAGTGCACTCTTCTCCCGACAGTGGAGTCTCCCCTCCTCACAGCCAAGTTCTCCATCTGGAGCCCATCACGGCCTCTGTGGGCCGCCCGTCCTGACAGCATCTCCTTGCACACACCCACCCCCAACCTGCCTGTGAGCCCCGACTCAGCTCTGCTCCCCAGTCACTCTGTGAATTCTGGCCAAATGCATAAATGAATTAATGCACCCAGACAGCAGATGCGGGCTCCCGTCCGACCTCTTCCCGGGACAGACCCGCCTTTCAGAGAGCAGGTGCACCCGGCCTTTGCTCAGGGAGCGATGTTGCAGGCAGCTCCAGACTCACTTGGCGGTTCGTGCCTTTGTCCATGCGGCTCTGCGTGCAGGGCAGTGACAGCAGGGAGGATCGGGACAGCAGGCCCAGGGGGCGGCAGGGTGGTCACTGAAGTCCCCAAATGGACAATGACTGCCTGCTCCCCAGGCCGAACCCCCTGAGCATCCCCTCCCCGCTCAGAAGTGTCAGAGGCAAACCGACATAGGGGAACGGTCCCTGGGGCTTCCTAACAGGTCCTTCCTAGCAGGACCCAGCTGGCCGAGCCCTGGCCAGAAGGTCGAGGGGACGGCGGAGAGAGGGGATGGGAGGTGATCTGGGCCAGGCACAACGCTGGCCCGGCCTGATTGAGCTTGGCCACCTCTCCACCGACGGCTCCTGCTGCACCTGCGATGCCTGTGTGCGTCGTAGATGGCCTGGGGGTGGGCCTGGCTTTGAGCGCTCGGCGTGGAGCCTCGGCTGGAGAGCGTCTGGAACCACGGCACTGCCCCTCCTCGCCGAGCCCCTGCGCAGGTGCGTCCACTCTGGAGCTCAGTCTCTCTCTGCACTGAGGGTCGTGGGAGCCCCTTCTGCGGCCGTCCTGGGACTGTAGCCACCCCCAGGGCAGCTCCCCCCGCCGGCAGGGAAGTGAGAGAGAACATGTTCGACACTGAATAATTAATTTTCGTTCTGCGATAAAAATGTTGTCTATTGATTTACAACCCCTCCTGGCAATAAAGATTTCGATGGAAACCTGATTCTTAATTATTGTCCCCAGACCCGCCAAGAGGCGTGTCCAGCTGCCGTGGGAGCAGCCCCAACTGTTCGCAGGCGTTTGGGGGCCACAGGGCCAGCTGCTGCCCTGGCTGCCCTGCTCTGTCCTTCCCCGGGGACTGTGCCGCCCCCTTGGCAATGACCCCTCCCCCCCGGCCTGCTGGGCCTGGCCTGGGCAGGACGCAGGTCAGCGGGTGAACACCACAGCATGCTCTGGAAGGCAGTGACCGCTCCAGGGAATCAGAGAAGCCGTTGTCGCCTGTGGGGTGCACAGGGAAAGTGACATCAAGGTGACGGCCAGGCCACTCCAGCCCAGGTGGAGCCCTGCTTCCTACCACTGTGGCCAACTCTGGAGCCTGGCCCAGGCTCCGTCCTCGGCAAAGGAGACGCAGGCGGCTGACAAGGGGGAGACAGCTGTGGTCATCCCCTGCATGTTTGGACTGAGAACATCATTCTTGGCACTCTCTCCGCCCCATCTTTCCCCTGCATGGCCTCCGGGCTTCACCTCGAGTTAGGGTCCTCACGCTTGAGGGGCCCTGGGGATCCCACCACTGCCAGCAGGGTCTGAGCTAGTTCTGGCCCCCAGGTTCCCTCCCTCTAACCCAGCAGGGGTGGAAGGTGACAGGCCCCATCCTAGAGCGCCCAGGGCACCATCTGGCATGGGAGATGGTTGTGGAGAACCAATGGCACTTGGGAAAGTAGGAGAGAAGGGAGACGAGTCCAAACCTTCCAAGTGGCATGGTGCTCAGCCAAGGCCTGGCCCTGCATCCTCCTGCTGCTTAACCGGGCCAGGGCCAGTTCCGGAGCCTCACGCCTGGTCCAACGGAGCCCGGTGCGCCAGCGTTCAGAGGAAATGGCTGAGCAAGGGCTCCTGGGGCCTGACATGTCCTCGTTCTGCACCAGAGCGCTCCCGCCGGGATCACTGTAGGATTCCCGCCAACTGAGATCCCGCGTGATGCTCTTTTCTGTAGCTGGGAGATGTTATGTCACAGTGAAGCACAGCAAGGTGACAGCCGTGACAAGGGGCTGGAAACGCACCCGTGGGGACACAGGTGCGTTGATTTCTTCCTCAAACCCCTCCCTTGCTTGCATTGTTCTTCACAGGATTTGCTGATGTCGTCGAGCACTTCCCCCGACTCTGCGCTGGTGTGGACTCCTGAGCCCGGGCTCCAGGAGCTCAGCGCACATCACTGCTTTGCCCCTTGTCGTCAGAGCCACCGCCGCAGCTGGTGCTGTTCGTGGTGGAGATCCGGGTGGTTTGTGGCGACGGGCCGACCGACTCTGAGCGGCTGGACCAGCAGGTGGCCCTGGAGCATGGCCTCGCACCCCATTCAGCAAACAGAACGGAAGCATCTTAAACACGAAGAGAACAGGCCGGTCGGAGAAGTGGGGAGCTCGGGCACCCCTGTGCCATCTGACTTGGGTGCGTCCCTGAGCCCCAATGCATGGTGGGCCATGCTGGGCTGGGGGTGCAGACACATGGGACGGAGCTGCTCTCAGAGGTAACAAGGACACACAGAGATGGTCAGTTGTCACCTCGGGAGCAAGGAGGGTCCTAGGTGACGAGGCAGGACCTGATACAGTAGAAGATTCTGAATGTGTCTCTGTTTACACCACTCTCTGTCCCTCCCTCTGCTCCTGACAGATTCGGAGACTTCCACCGCTAGCTCTGGCTTCCCTCAACACACGGTTTCTTTAAGATGGAGACGCCCTTGACCTGGCAGTGGAAAGCCCTCCCTGACACCACCCCAGGGTGGTGACCACCCTGTACACCCCGTGGACTCTGTACCCTGAGCATATAATGCCATTGCTACAGCCATGCCACACCGTGGTATCCGTTCAGAACAATGCCGCCAAAGGAGGGCCCGAGCTTCCATACCACCCGGGGTTGGTGCTTTGCAAGGAGGTGATCAGTGAATGCTTGTGCTCAGGAGGTGCTGGGTGAATGCTTAGTGCTCAGGAGATGCTGGGTGAATGCTTAGTGCTCAGGAGGTCCTGGGTGAATGCTTGTGCTCAGGAGGTACTGGGTGAATGCCTAGTGCTCCGGAGGTGCTGGGTGAATGCTTAGTGCTCAGGAGGTACTGGGTGAATGCTTAGTGCTCAGGAGGTGCTGGGTAAATGCTTAGTGCTCAGGAGGTTCTAGGTGAATGCTTGTGCTCAGGAGGTGCTGGGTGAATGCTTAGTGCTCAGGAGGTACTAGGTGAATGCTTAGTGCTCAGGAAGTACTGGTGAATGCTTAGTGCTCAGGAGGTGCTGGGTGAATGCTTAGTGCTCAGGAAGTACTGGGTGAATGCTTAGTGCTCAGGAGGTTCTAGGTGAATGCTTAGTGCTCAGGAGGCACTAGGTGAATGCTTAGTGCTCAGAAGATGCTGGATGAATGCTTAGTGCTCAGGAGGTACTAGGTGAATGCTTAGTACTCAGGAGGTACTAGGTGAATGCTTAGTACTCAGGAGGTACTAGGTGAATACTTAGTGCTCAGGAGGTGGTAGGTGAATGCTTGTGCTCAGGAGGTACTAGGTGAATGCTTAGTACTCAGGAGGTACTAGGTGAATGTTCAGCACTCAGGAGGTGCTAGGTGAATGCTTAGTTCTCAGGAGGTACTAGGTGAATGCTTGTGCTCAGGAGGTACTAGGTGAATGTTCAGTACTCAGGAGGTGCTAGGTGAATGCTTAGTGCTCAGGAGGTACTGGGTGAATGCTTGTGCTCAGGAGGTACTGGGTGAATGCTTGTGCTCAGGAGGTACTAGGTGAATGCTTAGTGCTCAGGAGGTACTAGGTGAATGCTTGTGCTCAGGAGGTACTAGGTGAATGCTTGTGCTCAGGAGGTACAAGGTGAATGCTTAGTGCTCAGGAGGTACTAGGTGAATGCTTAGTGCTCAGGAGGTACTGGGTGAATGCTTGTGCTCAGGAGGTACTAGGTGAATGCTTGTGCTCAGGAGGTACTAGGTGAATGCTTAGTGCTCAGGAGGTCCTGGGTGAATGCTTGTGCTCAGGAGGTACTGGGTGAATGCCTAGTGCTCCGGAGGTGCTGGGTGAATGCTTAGTGCTCAGGAGGTACTGGGTGAATGCTTAGTGCTCAGGAGGTTCTAGGTGAATGCTTAGTGCTCAGGAGGTACTGGGTGAATGCTTAGTGCTCAGGAGGTGCTGGGTGAATGCTTAGTGCTCAGGAGGTTCTAGGTGAATGCTTAGTGCTCAGGAGGTACTGGGTGAATGCTTAGTGCTCAGGAGGTGCTGGATGAATGCTTAGTGCTCAGGAGGTACTAGGTGAATGCTTAGTGCTCAGGAAGTACTGGTGAATGCTTAGTGCTCAGGAGGTGCTGGGTGAATGCTTAGTGCTCAGGAAGTACTGGGTGAATGCTTAGTGCTCAGGAGGTTCTAGGTGAATGCTTAGTGCTCAGGAGGCACTAGGTGAATGCTTAGTGCTCAGAAGATGCTGGATGAATGCTTAGTGCTCAGGAGGTACTAGGTGAATGCTTAGTACTCAGGAGGTACTAGGTGAATGCTTAGTACTCAGGAGGTACTAGGTGAATACTTAGTGCTCAGGAGGTGGTAGGTGAATGCTTGTGCTCAGGAGGTACTAGGTGAATGCTTAGTACTCAGGAGGTACTAGGTGAATGCTTGTGCTCAGGAGGTACTAGGTGAATGTTCAGTACTCAGGAGGTGCTAGGTGAATGCTTAGTGCTCAGGAGGTACTGGGTGAATGCTTGTGCTCAGGAGGTACTGGGTGAATGCTTGTGCTCAGGAGGTACTGGGTGAATGCTTGTGCTCAGGAGGTACTAGGTGAATGCTTAGTGCTCAGGAGGTACTAGGTGAATGCTTGTGCTCAGGAGGTACTAGGTGAATGCTTGTGCTCAGGAGGTACAAGGTGAATGCTTAGTGCTCAGGAGGTACTAGGTGAATGCTTAGTGCTCAGGAGGTACTGGGTGAATGCTTGTGCTCAGGAGGTACTAGGTGAATGCTTGTGCTCAGGAGGTACTAGGTGAATGCTTAGTGCTCAGGAGGTACTGGGTGAATGCTTGTACTCAGGAGGTACTAGGTGAATGCTTGTGCTCAGGAGGTACTAGGTGAATGTTCAGCACTCAGGAGGTGCTAGGTGAATGCTTGTGCTCAGGAGGTGCTAGGTGAATGTTCAGCACTCAGGAGGTGCTAGGTGAATGCTTAGTGCTCAGGAGGTGCTAGGTGAATGCTTAGTGCTCAGGAGGTACTAGGTGAATGCTTAGTGCTCAGAAGGTACTAGGTGAATGTTCAGCACTCAGGGGGTGCTAGGTGAATGTTCAGCACTCAGGAGGTGCTAGGTGAATGCTTAGTTCTCAGGAGGTACTAGGTGAATGCTTGTGCTCAGGAGGTACTAGGTGAATGTTCAGCACTCAGGAGGTGCTAGGTGAATGCTTAGTGCTCAGGAGGTACTGGGTGAATGCTTGTGCTCAGGAGGTACTAGGTGAATGTTTAGCACTCAGGAGGTGCTGAGTGCCTGCTTAGGGCAGGAATGAAGGTAGCAGTGAATGACTGAGTTCCCACCGGCACGTCACCCAGCCATCAGGCCTCTGGCACTGCCCTCCTGACCTCTCTTCGGCCATCCCTCTTGGCCACTCCCCTTTGACCTCTCTGGTCAATCACATCTATATGGGGACCAGTTGGCAGCAGCCGCCTGTGATCCACAGACACACGGGAAGCGTTGCTGAGCTGGCACCGCGTAGTGACCAATGGTCGGCAGCCACTATGATGCTAACAGTAGAGCAGGGCCCTCAGCGAGTGTGGTTGGCGATGCTGGAGGTCTCTTCTGGCCCCCCACCCTGGGCCCAGTGGCTCAGAACAGGGAGGTGCGGCGGCTGATTCCAAGGCCCTCCCTCCCCACTGCCTCGCCTCCCCTCCCTTGGGTTTGGCCAATGGACCGTTGGGATGAGCCAGTCTAATGTGGAAGAATAGTGGAGAGACTGTAGGAAGGCCAGCATGCAGTAGGGGCACCAGTGTCCCGATGCCCCTGTTCTGCCTCAGGGCCTTGGCACTGTCTGTCTCCTTTAGATCTTGACCCTCCACCTGCCCCCTGAGTTGTCCATACAACTTGGGACTTCCTCCATCTGTGTTTACAGGTCCACCCTGGAGGGCGTGTGGCCAGGGACCTGTAGGACAGCACAGTGACAGCGCACAGTAGGGGCACAGTGGCCGCCCACCCATCCACGACCCTTCCCTCCAGCGGGTTCTTACTTCATCCACGTCTCCTGAAAGGGGGCCAGGGTAACCTGACCTGTCCACTTTCTGATCATTTAGCAAATGACTTGTATTGACCTCTTCCTGGTGCTCATGCTGGGGGAGGGGCCTAATGGGGGCAATTATAGGATTTTCATCGCCTTCAGTGAGGCCTTGGTGGGACCTTCGGCAGCTGCTGCCCCCCTGCCTTGCTCAGGAGGGGGGGCCGCCTGGCCCCCTGGGTGTCAGCTTACAAGTGGGGAAAGTCACACACTGCCCTGATGCTTGGCACACTCATCCCCCCTGTGCTCCTGGCTCAGGAGGCACGACCGCCGCAGTGGGCCCTGGTGGCCTGTGCTAACTGCCCACTGGGCGGGGCTGGGCTGTGTGCCAGGTCCTGTGCTGGGTGCAGGGGCTGGGGGCTGCATGTGCGGAAGGGACCCGGGGGACTGCTTCCCTGCTCCCCTCCAAATGTTGCCACATGTGTGTCTGTTCCCAACACTGCTGTCACAAGTGAGGGGCCAGGGAGGGCCTTCCCTCAGACCCCAGGCTCTCAGCTAAGTACCATCCCCCACTTCCCTGTGAGTACCACCAAGCAGAGAGGATTTGTTCCCAAGAGGGCTGAGCACCGTGAAGAAGGAGTGGTGACAGACCATTTCCAGGGACCCCAAGGACTGTGTTCATGGCTGGCTGGGGACAGCCACAAGCGAGCTCTCATGTCTACCCACCCTACCCTTCCTATCCAGGTGGAAGGAGCAGGCCCATGCAGGATAGAGAGGGATGGATGGGGGACACGGGCTGGGGCTGGCAAGACCCCCTTCCTGCTGGGAGCTGTGGGCTATAGGCTTGTGGTTCCCTGTTGGTGGAGCAAACACAGCCCCTCTCTTGCCAGCTAGAAACTTATACCTAGAGAGTGGTCCCCTGGGCCAGAGAGTGCTCCCCTGGGCTGAGTGATCCCCTGGGTCAGCAGCACCCTTGCTGTTTCCCATCACCTAATTTTCAGGAAAACTCCACCTCAAAGGGGCTGCCACCATCCCAGAGACATGAAGTACACGGCCCGAGTTCTATGGGGTAGTGGGGCCAGGACCAACCCTGGGTCCCCAGCACACAGTAGGCACTCAGAAAGCAGGTCCTGTGGTCTGCAGAACGGCAGCAGGGAGGCACGCCTGGCCACTCCTGCGGGGCCCCCACGGCTGCACGAGCCAGCAGCTGCTGGGAGGGCGTCTTGGCGCTGCTTGGACCAGCCTCCAGGGGCCAGAGGGCTGGGGAAGGGAGGCGAGGGTTCTGAGGGGCCCGCGGGCATGGGCGACCACTCCCGGGCCCTTAGGGATGGAACAGGAGCATCTGTGAGGAGCTGGGGGCTGTCAGCCCTGGCCTGGGGTAGCCTGTACCCTGCTACGGGGCCAGCCGCCGGGGACGTGGTGGAAGAGGGGTCAGTCCTGGAGGGTGGGCTGGATTTCACCAGGCAGGTCCAGCTCGGGCAAGGCACAGAGATATGAACAGCTGTAACTGGCACCCCCCCCCATGGCCTGGAAACAAGGAAAGGGGGGCAGGGGCGGCTCTGCTGGCTGTGAGGGACCTGAGTTTTGTCCCTAGTGCCTGACAGACACAAAGATGGACCGAGAGGCTGTGTTAGAGCTGGGGCCCAACACTGCCCTGGCTCCCTGCCTCCACTGCCATCGGGAGAATCAGAGAACATAGCTGGCAGGGCCCTCAAGTGGGAAACTGGGGTTCCAGGGGTGGAGGGATGGGCCTGGGGTCACAGAGAGCCGTGCTGGGCCTCACAGGGCGCCAGGTCACTTCCTTGGATGAACTCACCGCGAATTCACATCTACTCTCGTTTGGGAACTCGGGTCCATTTTACAGTCAAAGTGGGGAAACAATGACTGGGTCATGCTGAGGTCCTGCGGCCCGGAGGTGGGGAGCTGGGGGTGAACCGGCGGTCTGCTCCTGACCGTCTGCCTCGTGCTTCCCAGGCTGGCGCCAGAGACTGGTGGGAGACAGGGACGGGCTGGCCGGGGCAGGGGTGGGGGCACCTGGTCCCTGGAGAATTGCGGAGGCTCTGGGACTCAAGGGTAGGGACCATGGCTGTTGGGGCTGCTTCCCTTGCTGCAGGAGGGGACACCAGTGTCTCTGCCAGGCAGCATAGCTCGCAGAGGTCTCCTGGCACGGGGGGCTGGGGGGGTTTTTGAAGCCCCTTCAGGAGAACAGGGAGTGGGGTCTCCCCAAAGAGCCCACAGAAGTGCCGCTGCTCTGGGTCTGCGGAAGAGGGAGGAAGAGAGGCGCCTCCAGGGGCCACGCCAGAAAAATTGTCGTAAAGTGCTTTGCTTCCCCTGGAGACGCTGGGGGCTGCGTAGCACCCCCTCCCTGCGTTCCCCCCGGCAGGCTTGCTCACATTCCTGATCCCAGGCTTGTCATACCTGCCACAGAGCTGCGGCTGTGGCTGGTGAGGGCTGGGCTCCCAGGTGAATGGCAGGTGTCCAGCTCCCGCATCTCAGCCTCCTGGGGCTGCTTCCAGCTTGGTCCCCAACAGGGGCCGTGAGTTTTGCTGAAGGGAAGAGGGCGGGGTGGTCGGGCCAACACTGGAGCTCCGCCCGTTGGTGCACACAGGTGCCCGGATCTGGGGTGTGCACGGGTGCACGGTCAGAACCAGTGTTGCAGAGACCGTCGGCGTCCCACGCAGCATAGGCCAGCCGTGGGGAAGATGCAAGTGGAGGGCAGACAAAGGCAGAGCGGGGTGCTCCAGCGAGGGGCCGTGGAGTCCTCTGCTCTCAGGACCCCCTTGGGCACCCCAGGGGTTTTGAGAGGAGTTAAGTGACTTGCCCGCAGTCCCCAGGGCTGCTCCGGTGAGGGCCGGCCCCAGCTCTGAGGCCTGTTTCCAGAACTCACTCACTGATGGCTCTGTCTCCAAGGGACGGTAATGAAATAATGCTGGTGTGACATGGCTCTTGTCGCCCGAGAGTGTCTAAGTGCTTTATGAACAATTAATCGGCTCTGGCCCACTCCGGGGGCTGAGCGTGAGAGCCCAGAGGGCCCGCAGCGCTTCCGCAGCCCAGGGCCTCCGGCGCGGGGAGCTGGCACTTCCAAACCACAGGGGCCTGGGCTCTCCGGATACATAAGCTTCAAGTCGTAGCCGTTTAGAAGAACAGCTTCAAAGGGGCGAGAATCACAGGGTAGGAGACGTGTGCGCCTAAGGGGTCTCAGAACCTTACACAGAGAGTCCTAGCTGTGCCAGGGCCCTCCTGCGCTCCGCCTGGTCTTTCAGCCACCCTGGGCCCTCACTTCTCCCCCGAGCCCGTGGGGGGGACGGATGAAACAAAGTAGGTGCCGCACCTGGCATAGGCCATGCACGATGGTATACAGCAGGTGCTCAAGAAATAGTGACTATTACAGAACAGAAACTAAGATCCCGGAGTTGCAGGCTCAGAACCTTGGGCAAGGAAGCTGTCTCCCTCCGCAGGTGACTGCCCATCTGTTTGTGTCTGAGCTTGTCAGGGAAGCAGCCCTATGCTTTTCCCCTAGGAGTGTGGGGCGTGCACACAGTAGGTTTTTAACCCATGTTGGTAGAATCCCCAAATTTCAGATTCGTGGACTCACGAGCTCCTGGGTGAGAACCGGCCTTGGAGGCCGTGCAGGTGGGGCGGTGACCAGTCGTGCATTCTTTGCATGCCTCCCCTGACCAGGAGCTCACTACCTGTCAGAGCTGTTATAGCCTTTATGCCTTCCAACTCCCCACACCCCTACCCACGGGCTAAACATGGTTATGGACGTTTATAGATGCATGCTCAGGGCTACGTGCCAGATACATCTGAGGAGGCGCTGCCCGGGCCCCTCCACAAACAGTCCCCTCCCCCGGCCGAGGCTCATCCACTGCGCTTAACCCTGGCAGTGTGAGTGGCTGCGTTGTTCTCACCCCACTTAACAGATGAGGAAGCCGAGGAACGTGGAGGCCCCGGGACTGGCTCATAGCTGGGAAGACGTACAAGACCCAAAACTCAAACAGAAAGACCCCACACGGCTTCCCTGACTCTCTGCTCAACCGCACACGAGGCGGAACATTCCGGATTGAATGGCAGGAAGGTTTCAGAGCTCTGTCGTCACTGCTCTAGACGGTGACAGCAGCTCACACGGCCCTGCCTCCCGGCCTGGGTCCATGCCTGCTCTGGCCCACGGCCCCTGCGCTGCTGCCCCCTGGAGCTCATCCCACGGGGCTTTGTCCCCTGTTAACGGCCTGCCTCCGCCATCAGGCCATGAGCACCGTGGGGCAGGGTCCCCCTCGCCTCTGTCTCCAGCGTCCCGCACAGGCTCCCACCCAAACTGGGTGTTCAGCACATTCCTGCCTAAAGAAGGAAAGAGCTCCCAAGTCACAAACGTCACCCCCATCTTACAGCTAGATGGCTGGGGCCCAGGAGCCGAGGCAGGAGCCCAGGACGGTGCCCCCCACCCCCACTGGCTGCTCTCCCCTCAACACCACACCCTGTCCTCCTTGAAGACAAGTTCCAGCTTCTCCTGGAGTCCCCACCTGAGCGCGGGCGGTGGGGGGGACTCCCCAGGCCTCCCGCTCTATCTGTATCTACTGGCCCCTCAGCCCTCATCGGCGGAGGAAGTGGCTGGCAGCGCAGCTAACCTCTGTGGACACCCTGGTCACCGCCCAGCCCAAGTGCCTTACGTGTCTTCACTACCTGAGCTCGCAGCAACCCTGCTATTGATTGTCTCCATCCTGCAACTGAGGAAACTGAGGCAGAGAGGTTAAGTACCATGCCCAGACTCACACAGCCGTTGGGGTCCACCTGGGCTTTCGACCCCACACTCTGGCTATGAAGGCCTGCTCTTCACCTCTGTGCTCCCTCCTTCCCTCTCCCTGGAGCCCCTGGGAGGCCTGAGGACCCTCCCCAGTTTATGAATCTGGAGCTTCTTTCAAAGATGACATTGTATGGTCAAATTCTAAAGATGAATATGGGGGGAAATCACAAAACAGGATGGAGAAACCGACACAACGATTCTCGTAGTGATGAGAAACCCATTTCCAGCCGCCTAATAACTTGCTGAAAAGTCCCAGAAACTTAGAATGAAACTCACCTTCCGGCGGCCTCTGCCCTCTGCTGTGGGCAGCCCACACCGCGGCGAAGCCACCACGGCTCTGCTGACCTCCCCTGCCCGCATGCGGCATCCCTGCCTTCAGGTGCGGCCTGGCCAGGCTGGCGGGGGCGGGGTGGGGGTGCGGAGGTGCGGTGGGCTCTAGACCTGGGAGCTGGGGGCTCCCCAGACGTGCGCAGATCCAGGGGTCAGGGCTGCCCCCGAGTGTGGGGCGGGAGCGGAGAATTCACGGACGTCGAATGAGGCAACATGTGCCTAGCAGACGGCAGGCCGTCAGGAGACTGGAAACGACGCCCAGCACCTCCCGTGTCATTACCCCGCAGGACCCGCGAGGACGAGCAGCACCGTTACAGGAGACGGCCTACACGGAGGGACCGGCCGGTCCCAGGATGGCGGTCGGGCTGGCCGCCGACGGACAAAGCTCAGGATGGTCCAGAAGTTCCCAGGAGAACGGCGAGTCCTTCAGAGGTCAGGGGAGGAGATGGTCCCGGGGGAGAAGGGTGAGGGCCAGGCCTTGGGAGAGCAAACGCATGCGCGCAGTGCCGGGGGGCTGGGCTTGCTTGGCCGCCGGGGCGCCGGGCCGTGTACACAGTGTTTGCTCCCAGGCCCAAGATCACAGTGTGGGCAGGGCCGGTTTCTTCTGAGGCCGCCCGCTTGGCTTGTACGTGGCCGGCCTGCCCACCCTCCTCACGGCACCCCTGCCCGATGTCAGAGCCTGGCCTGGAGAGGTGTCTGAAGGTCAGGGGCCCAGCTCCCTCACTTCAGGGCCTGAGAGGCCCTCAGAGCCCCTATTCCTCACCGTAATTAAAATGGCATATTCCTGAGGGGACAGAACACGGTGTTCCATATATAACCTAACACAATCATACGTGTGCCTTATGACCGCCGTGAGAGCCCGGTGCAGACCGAAAGAGCTACAAGCCGACAGTCTCCCGCTCCTGTGGCGCTCTCGACCTCTGGACTCCTTGACCTTCACCCGATCCAGTTCCCGCATGAGCCCCACTGCTGTCATTTCCCAGTCAAGGGCCTCCTTTTACCCTGACGTGAGGGTGAACAGGAGTTGGGGGTTCCCAGCCCGCCCTGTGGGGGAGACAGACTGACGGGGTGGGGCGTCAGCGTGCCGCCGAGCCTCAGAGCCAGGCCCGGGCAGAGGGACGTGGGGTGCCAGTGCCCGTCATCAGCCTAGGCCTGTGGCCAGGGCAAGACGTGCAGGAACCAGAAACATCATTCACTGTCCAGCTGGAGTTGGGGTGCTGGGGAGTGTCTAGGGTCCCCAGTTCAGCAATGGATGGCCTGGGGACAGAAGTTGGGAGGAGGCAGTGGCGGGCCCCAGTCCTGGTCTTGCTTCTCTGGCCACTGACTTCCTGTGTCATGGTTTGGATGTGGGCCATGGTGACCCCAGCCTGTTGGAAATGATGGATCTGCTTAGCCCTGCCACCCCCATCAGGTGGGTGACATTCTGAGCTGGGGACAGAGAAAGGAGCAGGGACGGGGACGTGCCACCACACCTGGAACGGGGGCAGATAGACGGATTCTTGCTGTCGTTCCGCCGATCTAGAACCGCTGATGCCCCTTGTGTGCAGACACCTTCCTCGGTGGCCCAGGATGTGGCCGTGAACACAGAGGCACTGCCCTGGGGGAGCTGGCCTTCTGGGGAGGGGACAGTCAGGAAACTCCTAACAGTTGCCTAGCCTGCTGTGTGGCATGTGAAATAAACCCAGGCAGGGATGACGTGGATGGGGTGGGGGACGTGGGGGTGGAGGTGTGGTGGCAGATGTGGTGGGATGGTAGGGATTTGGGGGTGTGGGGGCATGGTGGGGGTGGGGGTACAAGGTGGGGGTGTGGTGGGAGGTGAGGGGTGGGCATAGAGATGGGGGTTGGGGGTAAGGTGGGGTGAGGTGTGGTGGCAGGTGTGGTCAGATGGTGGGGATGTGGGGGCATGATGGGTGTGAGGGGTGTGGTGGGGGTGCGGGGTGTGGTGGGGGTCAGGGTAGGGGTGCATGGTAGAGAGTGTGGTGGGAGGTGAGGGGTGGGCATGGGGATGGGGGTTGAGGGTATGGTGGGGATGAGGGGTTAGTGGGGATGTGGGGGTAGGTGTGAGGGTGGGGGAGTGGGGCATGGTGGGGGGAGGGGGTGGGGTACGTGGTGGGGGGTGTGACGAGAGGCGAAGGGTGGGCATGGGGTGGGGGGTGGGGGGCAGGAGCGAAGTTGACAGCCCTTGGGTTGGGTAAGGGCTTTGGGGTTTATTCCAAGCAGAAGGGGTACCCAGGAGGCATGAGCGGGAGTAAAGCATGATCCGCTGTGTGACGAGGCCACGCCGAGTGTGGTGGGGACTGTAAACAGGAAGGACTGGGAGGATTGCCGGGATTTCTAAGTGGCATTAGCAGTGGCTATAATTTACTGTATAATATTCCAGGGGCAGTTTAAGTGCTTGGGAAAGTCTCCGTGTTCGGTCTATAGGAATGCCCTAAAGGGCGTTTGAAATTCTTGGAAAACAAGTAAAGCAACCTAGAAATACTAACTTATAAACGCAATTTAAAAAATCTAATTAGTGAGTTGCGGGGTGGGCCACTTGTTTATGTGGGCTCAGTGTGTTCCTTTTGAGTGACTCAGATACTAATTAAGGGTCACATGAAAGATCTCTTCCCTGTTCAGCAGCCCAGCTCTGTAAGTAACGCAACAAGGTTTTCAGCAGCTTGGAGGGAAATGGCTTTTTGAATATATGACTTCAATGTGAACTTTAATAGGTTCCATATTAATCAAAACCCCAATTAAATGGTAAATGACCGTCTTACCAGTAAAAGCCTCCACCGCAGGCTCCCCAGGACCCCACGGACGCGGTGCTGCTGGGCGGGAGGGCGGTCCCCAGGCCGGACTCAGCAGATGCCTCGGCGGAAGGGCGTCCACACTGCGAAGGGAAGGCCAGGCGGGAGAGACGCGGGGCGCAGACAGCACGTGCAGGAGCCCCTGAGGGGCGGGAGCAGGGTCTGGGAGAAGCAGCTGGCAGGTCTGGGAAGCGACAGGACCCTGTGGGTGAGGAGGGAGGCAGAGCTGTGGCCTGAGCGTGGCCTTGAGCCGGATGGGCCTGACTGCAAATCCCACTCTGCCCCCCTGGGCCGTGTGAAGGCAAGTCCCCTCCGTGCCCAGGCTGCCCCCCAAGCTGTGCTTCCCCGCTGTCCTCTGGGCTGCGAGGGCCACGGGCAGGGACCCCAGCTGTCTTGAGCGCTGCTGCATTCATCCCCAGCACCCGGCACCCGTGGGTGCTGAATGAATGAGTGCATGGATCCAACGGGCAGAGGAAGGCCTGCCCTGTGTGGCTGCCGAGTGAGAAC
Source organism: Ursus arctos (assembly GCF_023065955.2). Classification (NCBI taxonomy): domain Eukaryota; kingdom Metazoa; phylum Chordata; class Mammalia; order Carnivora; family Ursidae; genus Ursus; species Ursus arctos. The sequence continues at coordinate 2,886,327 of NW_026623111.1, forward strand.
AGACACGTGGCCACCAGCACCTTGATGCCCAGCGCGGGACACGCCCAACACTCTCTCCTTCTCTTCTCTGGTCAAACGAGTCCCCCTGCAACCAGCCCCGGGGCCACAGACAGACTGGACAGGCAGCGTGTGCCCCATCCCCAAGCACGGCCCGGCCCGTCCTGCCCAGGGGGTCCGGCCCCCCGGCCTTGGGGCACCTCCTGGGTCAGAGTAGCTCGGGGCTCACGTGTGCCCGCCTCTCTTCCTGATGGCCTCTTTGGCAAAGGGCCGGAAATTACAGTGGGGACTGTCGCTCACTGGAGACAGGCCTCCCCGTGCGGCAAGAGCACATCTGCGGGATGGCTGCTGTTCCTTGCACAGAGTGACGGCTCGGGCAGCCTGTCGCTGCCATGCCTTGTCACACATGCCACTGGTCAGGTCTGACCTGCCTCCGGTCCTCCTGTGCCACTCCGGGCGAGGACAGAGGTGACGCTGGGTGACCAGGTGGCCGTGGGATGTGTGAGAGCCCGTCGTGCATGAAACTCTCTGTCCGGGGTCACACACACAGCCAGCCATCAGCAAATGGTCATTTCACTGTAACCATGGGCAAATCAACTCCATCTATTCCTTCTTGGCATGCATGGTAAACTCTCTTTCTCTAGAGCAGGTCACACGTGTCTCATCTCGGGCACAGCCTGGCTCACCGTGATAGGTGACCTTGATGTCGTTGAAGACTGCATCCCATGGGGGCAGAATGAGGGAATGGCAACACTGCGGTGTGGTGCTGGGGGCATCCTCTGGGTTCTCTGAGCAACTGGAATCCCTTACTGAAGAATGTAATTGATAGCCCGGTGCTTGGCCGGGCAGCCGGCTTGCAGAGGGGCACAGAGAGGTGATGCTTGGGCCGGGTGCTCCTTTGTGGCCGGGGCTGTTCTGTGTGTTCTAGGATGTGAAGCAGTATCCCTGGCCTCTATCCACCAAATGCCAGCAGCAACCCCAGCCATGACAACCAAGAATGTTTCCAGCATTGCCCAGTGTCCCCGGGAACAGTCGCCCCCACATGGGAACTACGGCTCGGAGGAATGCACGAACCGGGTGTTGGTCCAGAAATGAGGAGATTCTGGGAGGTGTGGGCTCACACAAGCACTCGCTTCTGGGGAAAGAGGGAGATGGCTCATCTTATGGGGTGGTGGTGGAGGTGGGAAGGCAGAATTCAACACCAAGACAGGACAACTTTCTAGAGGTTGAATGCAAAGGAGATACCTACCTCTTTCATAGGTGTTCCACCTGAGACAGGTGTTCTAACTGAGACAGGTGTCTGCCTGAGACAGGTGTTCCACCCGAGACAGGTGTTCTTCCTGAGTCAGGTGTTCTAACTGAGACAGGTGTCCGCCCGAGACAGGTGTCTGCCTGAGACAGGTGTTCCACCTGAGACAGGTGTTCCGCCTGAGACAGGTGTCTGCCTGGACAGGTGCTCTCAGACAGGAAGACTTCCACCCTGTACTGGCATGGACAGCTTCAACTCTGGTGCCATCTTGTTTGAAGTCCACGTGGCATCACAGAAAGTCCGCATGGCCGACAGACCCCAGCAAAACCCATCCCTTTGGCCTTGGATTTAAAACGGCGAGAATCCTCAGCTAGGGAGGATCGATCTCATTTCCTTGAGAGCACATTATCTTCACGCGGCCTTGCGTTAATGTGCACGGGCTAATTTCCCTCGTCCCAGCTGCGGACCCTAGTGCCGAACCCTCCACTCTAGCCCGTGGGGAAGGAGCTCATCTGCGGAAGAGGCCACATCTCTGGGGGTGGTGGTCACCCTCCAAAGTGCTCAGAAGTGTTCAATTGCTCCCTAGGGACCCCGACTTCCCTGCTAAGTGTCACAGGACCCCCCCAGGACCCCCGCCGTGCCAGCAACAAGTCTGCCAAACGCCCTCGGCTGAGCACTGAGGTTCTCGGCTTCCGGAATGTCAGGCGGCCCAGAACCTCGGCGTGAAGAGGAGGCTGTGGGGTGTGCAGGTTGGGAGGCTGTGGGCCTTACAGACCACAGCCCTGGCTCAGAAAACCCCCACCATGCTCAGCGATCCTAGGGTCAGACCAGGGCCCTTGGCCTCAGCTCCCACCACCTCCTCCTCATCCACGCTGGCCTCCGTGCTGCACCATGAACCCCCGCATGCCTCGTTTTCCACCAGGGACTTGGTCCTTTCCCCACCACCATCTGGACCATTCTGCCAGGAATGCCTGCCTGTCATCGTTCATACCTCTGGAGGGCCTCCCGTGACCACCCACCCCGTTCCACGCCGCACGAGAGCACGAGGGACGGCAGACTCCGTGTGGGGCCTGGAGAAAAACAGCCATTGTATTTTCTTTGTCTTGTATGGTTATGATGAGAAGGTGGACGACTTTGCGAGTTGAATTGGTATAAAGCTGCCAGCACTGTTTCCTCCGTGTTAATGAGAAATTTGAGCGTGGGATCCTGGAGAAGGAGCTTGAACATTTCTGTATGGCGTTCTGTGCCTCAGCCGGCTCTGAGTCACTCTCGAAGGAGTGCCTGGACGGACCCTTTGCACCGTGGATCACAAAAAAGAGTCATCTACTGAGCTCGCTGTCCCGAGTGAGACTAGTGGTCACTTCTGCATTTCTACTTTCCCGAGTTGCAGGACGGGCTGCCGTGGGCGCCCCGTGCCGTGTCCCCACCGTGCCATCATATGCGCACCTGTGTCCCACCCCCCACAGGGCTAGGAGAGGGTCCGGGGGCCCACGTGTCACCCCCTGTGTAGCTTCGGACCCTGGGCGTCACGGCCTGGCAGCGGTCCACACTCAGGGCCTGGGTGGTGTTGCTGGGGTGCACTGGAGCGGACTCTCCCAGCCCGAGTGTGAGTCTAGAATCTGTTCCGAGTGGGTGGGGTGCACGCACAGCATCTGCACAGGGGGCGGAGCTCTCAGATGGACTCGGCGGGCAGGTCCGCAGGGCACCAGATCGGCAGGAGCCCGCCCGGCAGGCTGCCTCCGGTGGGCACATCACATCATGAGGGAGAGGGGCAGCTGATTGGCTGGAGCCCCAGAAGGCCGAGGGGCGGGCTCTAGAGGGAGGTGGGAGCAGAAGCAACTGGCAATCACCAGATGTGGCCCAATTAATGGGATCGGGAAGGGGCCATGGAGGCTCCCTGGGGAGGGCGGCAGCTGGGTCTGAGCTGGGCGAGTCTGGTCCTCCCGGCATGCTGGCTGGCCTTGGGCCGGCCTGGCAGATCTGTGCAAAGGGGTTTGCTCCGGGACCCTTCTCATGGTGGCTTCCCGGCCTTGGTCCACCTGCCCATGTCCCCACCTACCAGGGGAGGCCACGTGGCAGGGGTCTGGGGAGGCTGCAAGCCCGGGTTGCTGCCTGGAGCGGAGGGCACACACCTAGGGATCATGGAGCAGCACGTGGAGCAGGGCCAGCGGCAGGACTGAGTCTGATTCCAGCTGGGCCTCATGCTTGCTCTGGACCAAAGGCACTGATGTGGCTTTCAGGGCCGGGGTAGGAAGGAGCAGGTCCTGGCCAGACTGGACCCAGGGCCTTCCCCACCTCTGATGATCTCAGGACCTCCTTCTCTGGGACTCTTCCAAATGGTCACAGGTGTGGCCACTGACCCCTCCTGTCACACCCTGATGGCCCAAATCCACAGAAAACAGAGGCCTTGGTCTCTCCGGGGCTGTATAGAAAATGCCGAGGCAGGCTTCTGATGGGCCTAGCCAGGTCACGTGTCCTTTCTGGCCAGGTGTGTGGGAAGCGTGGTTGGTGGGGGACGGTTCTCAAAGGTGAATGGGGACATCACCACCAAGAAGTGGAGAGAGAGGTGTGGGCCGCGCAGAGAACGATGCCCTTTGCAGTGGGTCAGGCCGGCGTGGAAAGCCGTGGCCTGGGGCGGGGGTCGGAGCGGGGCCCTGAGAGTGGGCTGTGGCAGAGGGAGTCAGAATCAGGGCAGAGAGAGCAGGAGAGGACGTGTGCCTGCCTCCCTCCCTCCCCGCGGGGCCGCTCTCAGCCACGGAGAGCCCACGTGGCCTTCGCATTCCTGCACGCAGGCCGGAAAGTAGCCCCTCCACGGGGCGCTGCTCTCGTGTTGGAGAAAACAAGACAGGCTCAAATCAGAAATCACCTTTAAAATTTTTAAAAATTATTCTTAATTTGCATACTGCAAAACAGGCTCTTGCAGTTTTAGTTCGGAAGAACGCATGCAGTCACGTGACCACCACCACATTCCAAATGCAGAACAGCTTCCCCCCAGGTTCCCCTCCCTGACCTTCACCACGGCCTGCGCAGTCTCTTCCCCTACTCCAGAACGTCCTGTAAATGCGACCACACACAGGTGGCTTTCTGGCTTCCTTCGCTGGGCGCGACACGTGTGACGTTTGCCACGCTGTTTCCATGAATCCGTAGTTCGTCGCGCTGCTGCCTGTGTTGGGTTGTGTGGAAATATCCGAGTCTGCGAGTTCAGCCTTCACGGGAGGGCGATTTGGGTGGGTTCGAGTTTTGAGCGATTATGGTGCACACAGGGCACATGGGAGCGGGTTCTCACGGCCCCTAGGGGAGTGCCGGGCCGCGGTTGTCAGGCCCTATGGCAAATGGGTATTTACTTTAGAAGAGATGGCCAAACTGTTTCTGAACACTCCCTCGGGCCCCGTCTGAGAATTCTGGTTCCTCTTCGTCCGTGTCAGCACTTGGTACTGTCAGCTTGCGCTTTCCTAAATTTTAGCGACTCTAATCCGCGTGCAGTGGTGACTCTCAGCGGCTGTAATGCGTGTTCCCCAACGCGTAACACCGAGCGTCGTTTCGCGGGCTGACCTGCCACCCGCACATCTCGGTCAAGGTCTGAACTCTTACTGAACTTTGAGAGCTCCCTGCCTAGAGACGCGTCCCTCCGCAGCTATGTTATTTGCAAACAACTTCTCCCAGTCTGTGGTCTGTCTTTCACTCTCTAAATAATATTTTTTGCAAAGTGAATTTTGAAACATTTCGATACGGTCAAATTTATAATTTTTTTTTTCCTGTTATAGATCATGCCTTTATCGATGTAGCTGAGAGAACTTCACTCATCCAAGGTCGTGAGTATTTTCTTCTAAAAGTTTATAGTTTTACATTTTACGTTTGGGCTTATGATGCATTTTGAGTTAATTTTTTATGAAGTGTGAGGCATGGGTGGGGTCTCATGGTGCTGCGTGTGACTGTCCGATCGCTCCAGCGCCAGGAAGAAAAGACAGGCCCGTCTCACTGAATCACCTTTGCAGCTCTGTCAAAAATCAATCGGCCGTTGTGTGTAGGGCTCTATTTCTGGACCTTCTATTCTGTTGCATCGATCTATGTGTCTATCTTTTTGCCAATAACGTGGGTTTGATTGCAGCCGTTTTACAGTAAGTCTTGAAATCAGGTTGTGTGCATACTCCCACTTCTCCCTTCTCTGTCACGTTCTCCCGTTAACTCTTCACCAGGAGACAATGTTAGATTTACAGAAGAGTTGCAAGACTGGTTGCAAGGAGAGACCGTTCCCCTAAACCCTTCGCCCAGCTTCCCCTAATGTAAGCATCTTGCATGACCAAGTAGGGCGATCTAGACCAAGGCATTCACGTCCAGACAGAGCTTTAATTAAACTACACGTGGCTTTCTGATTTCACGGTTTTCCTCTGAACTTCTCGTTTGGTTCTGGATGCTAATCCGTGCTCCCACGTGGCAGTTAGCGCTCCTGTCCTCTTACTCTACCCCCCACCCGCGACGGTCCTCAGACCCTCCTTGTCTTTTATGACCCTAAGTCTTGAAGAGTGCAGGCCCGTTGGTTTGTGGACTCTTCCTCAGCGTGGGCTCTTCTGCAGTTCCCCCGGGGAACCCCTGGGTTTCTGCATGACCAGAGGGAACCCTGCAGAGGAGATCTCACCCCTCTCGGTGCTCACGTCAGGGGCCGGGTCACGCGTTTCATGACCGTGACGCTGGCCTTGATGGCTTGGTTAAGGCGGCATCTGCAGGGTTTCTCCTGTGTCATTAAGAGCGGCTTGGAAGAGACACTGAGGTTACACTTCTCCCGCCTGAAAATTTGCTTACTAACTACGGCGTTCAACACGGATTTTGCCGGCGGCAGTGATTACTGTGGGATTCCTATGGTAATGGTCCTGTTTCCTTATTTCTTCTATGTTTATTATTGAGAATTCTTCTTTTTTTTTTTTTTTAAAGATTTTATTTATTTATGTGACAGGGAGACAGCCAGAGAGAGAGGGAACACAGCAGGCGAGTGAGAGAGGAAGAAGCAGGCTCCCAGTGGAGGAGCCCGATGTGGGACTCGATCCCGGAACGCCGGGATCATGCCCTGAGCCGAAGGCAGACGCTTTAACGACTGCGCTACCCAGGCGCCCCGAGAATTCTTCTGTAAGAAAGAGTTGCCACTTCTCTGTGTGTGCGTGTTTAATGTAGGTATGGGTTCAAAGATGTTTATTTTGTTCTTTAGGTCCTAATCTACCAGTATCTTGCCGATTTTGTTCTTTAAATTGTTCTAGCTAGATGCTCTTTCAATGAGTCCCTGTGGTACCCACCTCTTTTTAAAAAGCAATTCCCTAATTTACAGAACTCCAAGATACTCCAGGCACACCTGCGTCTTTCCCCTGCATTTTCTCATAGGTTTGCTTGTCATCCTTATATCCTTTTCACGGAATTGTTGGACTAAAATTGTCCCTCTTTTTAAAAAAAAAATGTTTCTTCTTCTACACCTTTGATCGCGTATATTCTGAATGCTGCAGTCCGTCAGAACTGCAAATATTTGCAAATATTTTCTCCCAGAGGGTGGCTTTTCTTTTTATTCTCTGAACAATGTTGTGTTCTGTTTTGTTCTGTTTCGCAGGGCAGAGGTTTTAAAGTCTGATAAAGTTCAACTTATCCACTTGTTTTCGTTTGCAGATCATGTTACAGGTGTTCCATTTAGGGAAAAATGCCTAGTTCAAGGTCATACAATTTGCTTCTGAACTTTCTCCTGGAAGTTTTATAGTTCTCTGTGTTTTACGTATGTGCTGAGTTGATTTAGTTCTAAGGTGTGAGGTTGAGGGTTAATTGAGTAATTAATTGCATATGGATGCGTAATTTTTCTAGCGCCATTTGTTGAAAAGACGGTCCTTTCTCTACTTAATTGCTTTGCGCCCTTGTCAGAAGTGATTGCCCTGTCCTCCGTTCCGAAGATCTTTGTGTCCGTTCTTCCGCTGACACCACACTGGCTTGATCACTGCAGCTTCGTAGCAAGTCCTGAGGTCAAGACATCTCAGTCTTCCAGCTTGGTGCTCCTTTTTCAAGTCTGTAGTGTCTGTATTACTTACTTTGCTCCCCTTGTGCATTTCTGATTCAACATGTGTAGGTCTTCCTTAAAAAGCCTGCTGGGATTTCCCTTGGGATTGCATTAAATCTGTGGCTGAAACTGGGTAGCAGTGACGTCTTAACGTTCAGCCTCCCAGGCTGTAAATCCTCCCATTATTTAGGTCCTCTTTGATTTCTTTCATCAATATTTTTAGTTTTCAGCGTGCAGACTCGGCCCATTTAAAATTTTGTACCTAGGAGCACCTGGGTGGCTCAGTCGGTTAAGTGTCTGCCTTCAGCTCAGGTCATGATCTCAGGGTCCTGGGATTGAGCCCCAAGTTGGGCTCCTCCCTTAGCAGGAAGCCTGCTTCTCCATTTCCCTCTGCTGCTCCCCCTGCTTATGCTCTCTCGCTGTCTCTCTCTCTCTCTGTCTCTCCCTCAAATAAATAAATAAAATCTTTAAAAATTTTTATACATAAATATTTCATTTTTTTGGTGCTATCCTTTGTGTATTTCTTTTTAATTTCAAATTCCAATTTTTCATCGTTTGTATAGAAAAATGCATTTGATTTTGCTTGTTGGCCATTAATCTTATGACCTTCCTATACTCATTTATTAGTTATAGAGCCTTTTGGTAGATCCGTTGGGGATTTTCTACATAGAAATTATATTATCTATGAATGGAGAGAGAGATATTTCTTCTTTTCTTATTCCTTGTTATTTCTTTCTCTTGCTGTGTTGTACCAGCCAGCACCTCGAGCACAGTGTCGAATGGGAGTGGTGACAGAGGACACTCTCACCTTGTTCCGGATCTTACGGGAAGCACTCATTCTTTCACGCTCGAGAAGGTGTTAGTGTCAAGGCTCTTCTAGGCAAAGAAATTTCCTACTATTTCTAGTTTGCTGAGGATATGTTTCATCATGAATAGCTTTTGAGTTTTGTTGAATGTCATGCAATAGATCATTGAGATAATCATACAGCTTTTCTTCTGTAGTGTGTTAACATGATTCATCCCATTGATTAAAAAACTTTAACCATCTTTGTATTTCTGGGATAAAGCTTGGTCATGAGAGATTGTATACACACACACACACACACACACACACACACACACATATTCTCAATTGCTAGTATTTTATTGAGGGTTTACACACTTATATTAATAAGAAATACTAGTCTATAGTTTTCTTGTAATGTCTTTATCTGCTTTGATTTTGGGATATTTCTGGCCTCATAAAATAAATTGGGAAATATTTCTCCCCTATTCTATTGAGTAGGGGAGACTGTAGTAAATCACCATTATTCCTCCCTTAAACACTTGGTAGAATTGTTCGGTGAAGCCATCTAGCACTGGACTTTACTTTTTTGGTAAGTTTTTAAACAACAAATTCATTTTTTAAATAGATATAGTACTATTCAGATGATCTATTTCTTGTTGAATGAGTTCTGCTAGTTTGACATTTCATCGAAATCATAGAATTTATGGTCACAAAGCTGTTGTTAGTAGTCTCTTGTGGTCCTTTTAACGTCTGTGGGGTCTCTAGTGATAGCCACTCTCTTGCTGGTGATATTAATACTTTCTTTTTTTTTATTTTTTAAAAGATTATTTATTTGACAGAGAGAGGGAGAGAGAGCACAAGCAGAGGGAGCTGGAGAGGGAGAAGCAGGCTCCCCACTGAGCAGGGAGCCCAATGCAGGGCTTGATCCTAGGGCGCTGAGATCATGACCTGAGCCAAAGGCAGATGCTTAACCGACTGAGCCACCCAGGCGCCCTGATATTAATAATTTCTGTCTTGACTTTTCATTTTTGCTAGAGGTTTATTAATTTATCGATCTTTAAAATAACTCAGCTTTTGGTTTTATTGATTATCTCTACTGTTTTCAGATTCATTGATTTCTTCTCTGTTGCATATGCTTTCATTCTTTCTACTTGCTTTGAATTTATTTTGCTCTTCTGTTTCTAGTTTCTTAAAGTGGAAGCTTAAATTATTGATTTGAGACCTTTCATCTCCTCTAATGTAAGTGTACTTAACACTATGAATTTTCCTCTAAGCACTGTGTTAGCTGCAGCCCACTAACGTTGAAAAGTTTTATTTTCGCATTCATTCACTTTCAAATATTATACAATTTCCCTTGGTGCTTCCTCTTTTACCTATAGCTGTCACAAGTATTTTGTTCAGTTTCTGAGTATTTATTTTTTTCCTGGAACTTTTCTGTTACAGAGTTCTAGCTTAATGTTATGGTTCAAGATCAAAATATTTCGCTTTGAGATTTTCTGAATTTTGTTTTATGATCTCATGCATTCTCCTATTTTTGGGTGGAATGTTCTACATATGTCATCCAGATCTAAGATCTACTTTATTCTGACTGATTTCCTGTTTGTTTTTTCTGTCCATTACTCTGTCCAGATAGAGTTGACACTTCTAATGATAATTGTGGATGTGTCTATTTCTCCCTTCAGTTCCACCTGTTTTTGGCTCCAATATTTTGTTTTGTTTGTCTTTTTATTTTTGCTTGTCTATTTTGGATCTCTGTTGTTAGGTGCACCTTTGGGACTCTCATGATTTCCTGGAGAAATGATTCCTTTATCATATGTGACATTCCTCTTTATCTGTGATGACACTCCTTTTCCTAAAGTCTACTTTTCTTTTTTATTGCTTAGTGTTTTTATGGTTTCTTTTTCCATCATTATACTCTTTGTAACCTATTTATATCTTTATATTTAAGACAAGTCTTCAATAGACAACAAGAAATTGAGTCTTGATTTTTTTAAAATCAAACCTGACAATCTCTGCCTTTAACCTGATATGAGTAGATAATTCACACTTACTGTGATCATTGATGAGATTTGATTAAAATCTACTATTTTGCTTTTATTCCATTTATTCTTTGTTTCCCTCCCCCCTTTTTTTCTGCCTTCTCTTGTGTCAGTTGAGCATTTACATGAGTCCATCTCATCTCTTGTACCGAATTTTTGTTTATACCTCTCACAGAAACGTTCAGTGGTTGCCCTTTGGTTTAAAATGTATCATTAATGAGCCAGAGTCTACCTTCAAATAACCCTGCACCACTTCTCAGGTGGTGTGAGCACCTTGGAACCGTGTATCTCCAACCTTTCTCCATCTCATCTTTTGTGTGATTGCTGTTGTACGTTTACTTTTACATTTGTTAGACACACACTGCTACGAGTTTTGCTTTAGATGGTGTATCTTTTAGAGCAATTCGAAGTCGGAGGAATGCGCATAATTCACCATCGCTTCCTCCTGTAGCGCTCCTCACTTCCCTGTATGGAACTGAGTTTCAGCCTAATATAGGGGGTTTCCACCTGAAGAACTTCTTTAGCATTTCCACAGGTCTGCTCAAAATGTCTTTCCTTGGGCCGCCTGGGTGGTTCAGTTGGTTAAGCATCTGCCTTTGGCTCAGATCATGATCTCAGGGTCCTGGGATCGAGTCCCACATCGGGCTCCCTGCTCAGCAGGGAGTTTGCTTCTCCCTCTGCTGCTCCCCTGCTTGTGTGCTCTCTCTCTCTCTAATAAATAAAATCTTTAAAAAAAAGTCTTTTCTCAATTTCTGCTCATTTGAGAAAGTTGTTTCTCGTACATTTCAGCAAAGATGCTTTTCCCTGGGCTGACAACTTCTTCTCTCTCTCAGCACTTTGAAGATTCACTTCATTGTCTCCTGTTCTCACAGGGTATCTGGTGAGAATTCTGCTGTGAACTATGTCTTTATTCTTCTGTATATAACCCTTCTTTTTTCCCTCTGGCTGGCTTTAATATTTTCTCTTTGTCTTTGGTTTTCAGCAGTGAGTACAATGCACCTAGATGTCGTTTTGCTTGTTCATTTGTTTGGGTTTTAGTAGTTATGCTTGCTAGTGTTCTCTGAGCTTCTTTTCTCTGTCTTTTTTTTTTTAACTTTCTTTTTTAGAGCAGTTTTAGGTTTACAACAAAATTGAGAGGGAGGTACAGACATTCCCTGTATGCCTCTGGTCCCACATGTGCTCAGCCCCCCCCACTATCAAAGTCACCCACCAGAGAGGGGATATTTGTTGCTAAGCATATACCTCCACTGACACATCATAACTGCCGAAAGTCCATAGTTCACCTTAGGGGTCACTCTGCGTGTTGTACGTTCTGTGGGTTTGGACAACTGTGGAAAGGCACAGATTCACCATTACAGTGCCACACAGAGTAGTTTCACTGCCATAAACACCCCTGAGCTCTACCTGCTCATCCCTCCCCACCTTCTCTGAGCTTCTTGGATCCACATCGTGGTGTCTGTTATTCAAGAAAGTATATTCTTGGCTGTCATTTCTGTAAACATTTTTTTCTCCTTCTTTCTTCTGGGACACCAGTTATGCATAGGTTACGGTGTTTGATATCATCTCACAATTCTTGTATGCTCCGTTCAGCTGTATTTTCATTCTTTTACTTTTTTCCAGTGTGGTTAACTTTTCTGACGTGTCTTCAAGTTAGGTGATTCTTTGCCGAGCTGAGTAGCATCAACTGACCAGCCCACTGAAGATGTTATTGCTCTCTTTACATGTTTTTCCTTTTGAACACTCCCATTCTTCCTTCAAGTTTCCACCTCTCTGCTGAAATGACTGATCATGCATGTTGTCTCCCTTTTCCACTAAAGCCTTCAACGTATTACTCACAGTTATTTTGCCTTCCCTGTCAGATGATTCCAACGTGTGAGTCATAGCTGAGTCTGCTTCTCGTGCTTGCTTTGTCTCCTTTGAATGTGTCTTGTTTTTCTTGTCCTTTTGTATGCCTCAGGATTGTTTGTGAAAAGCCATATAACTTCTGTGGGCACGTCTCCTTTTTTGCTAGATCTGTAGAGTGGGGGTTTAAGTTGATCCAGTTATGGGTTAGGCTGGTTTGAGATTTGTGCTACTGTGATTACTCTTAAATGCTTCAAATTGCTGTAGAGACAGGCTATGTTTAGCAACGCGTGTTTGGTTCTGAATTTCAAGTCTTCATTTTGCACTGTGCCTTAGAGAGGTCCTTGATGCCCTTCCCTTCCCTCTCCTGACCTTGATCTGCTTACTTGTGGTTCAGATCTTATTGGCATGCTGGCAAGAGGTGGTAGGTGTGTGCTTGATGCTACCCTGAGTCAGCCTCAGTCTCAGGTCCGTGTGTCCCTGGTTCTCTGTTCTCCTACCTGTCTCTCCGCTGCCATCGTGGGCTCAACCCTTAATGCTGCCCCTCCCCCAGGAGTAGGGTCTCCTCCCAGCATTTTCTCTTGGTTAACTGCAATGAGTGTTGGCTATGCCCTGTCCTGGTTCCACAGTAACCCAGGGAGGAGGACCTGGTGGTATTTCTTGCCCTTCCACATGCTGCTCTGCCCCTCCCCCAGGTCCAAACCCCCAAGATGTGCACATCTTTGGACTTCCTCCAGTCTTTTCTTTGAGTGCCTGGTGGGGTTTGCAAGAAGATGGGGACTCCTCCAAATTCTGGAGCCCCCCATGGTTTGACGCTGTGCTTCCTGCACCCACCTGTGCCAGCTTGTCTCTTATTCCTACTGCTCTTCGTACTGATGTCCAACTGCCTCTTCCCTAGGGAAGTGTGTGCTCACGTCCTCTCTCCCTACAGGCACAATTTCACCTGAGGTTTTGAGACAGTTGGTTGCTCTACGACCTCAGCTCTTTGAAGGATATGGGGAAAAGCTATAATTCGGGGTCAGCCTGGCTCCTTTTTGGGGTAGAGGTGGGAGCAAAGCCCAGGACTGTGCTGTTTGTTTGCTTTCTTAGACACCTCCTTTTTTTTTTTTTTTTTTTGCTGAAAGCAAATAGGAGAGGAACACCGTTTTCATGCCTCGAAATGGGCGCAGCCTTCTTCTAATAGGTCGATATGTGGAGCTTGAGTTTACTGGTCAGGATCTGGGCTGGGCTGGAGGCTTCTTGTTGCCATGGTTACCTTCAGTGCTGGAAGGCTTTAAATTCTTCTCCCACAAGCTTGGTGTTTTGTTGTTTCTTTGGGGGAGGGGGTATTGCTGGGCTAGTTTGCCGGAGGGTTTTTGTTCTTGTTTTTAAACATCTGACCCATCCTCGACTCTGGTCTCCCCCATGCAACAGGCTTCAGAGAGGGGCACACTCTTGTCCATCCCCAGAAGTATGCCTCTGCTACTTGCTATCTGATGCCCATGGGCCTGGCCCTAGGGGACAGTGGGGACAGTCTCTTTTGTTCTGATTAAGCCCCAGTCCTGGGCAGACATAGGGGCTCACATCTCATCTTTCTCTGCATGTGCGTGTTCCTCCTCAGATTTTGGGACAGCTGGTTGCTTTGAAACTTCTGCGTTTCGTGGATTCAAGAGAACTTGTAATGTTCAGCTGTTAGGCTTTGGGTCAGTGTCTGCTGGGTTGCTGGCTCTCTGCCTCTTAGGAGGGAGAAGTTATGTAGCCGCTCTTGAAAGCTTGGGCATAGCACATGTCACATCTGCTCATGTCCCATTGGCCAACGCTCGTCAGAGGGCCAAGCCTGACGAGGGGTGGCTGGACCCTCTACCCATAGGATGGCATGCAAGTCACATACAGGGAGACTCGGACATGTGACTTCCCAGGGAAGGAAGAAACAACCCAGGAACCACATTCTCCAGCAACTCGCTCTCCTCGCCCATCAAAGCCCTGCAAGGACTCCTCTCGGTGGATTCAAGTGGGTGGTACGCATTCCTGCAGAGGGCCGGCCAGGTGGTCCCAGTCTGGAAGCACGGTGAGTGGTGCTGCACTCCTATGTGGGCCTCTCCAGGTTGCACAACTGGGATGGAATTGCTGGGGTGAGAACTCACCAGCATCAGGAGGTGATGCTGGATTGTCTTCCACGGGGCCGGACCTACCAGCAGTGTAGACGGTGCCACTGTTCCACGTCCACACCAACACAGACCTGGTACACTCACCACAAATTAGTAGCATCGAGGAAAGGAAGAAAAAAAAGGCCCCCATGGTCTGATTTCACGGTGCCCTATGGTGCCAACACTCGGAGGCATCTTCTGTTTGGTGGAGAAGCCCTGGGTCCCCCCACTGCCCCCCGGCTCCCACGTGTGTGTGAGGTGGGTTGGGACAGATGTGAGAGAGTGCCTCTGTGCACAAGGGAGTGAAGCGAAGGTCTTCTGTCCTCTGACTGAAGCGAAAGGGCAGCACGGTGCGGGTCTGGGGCAAACGGAACCAGTCAGCTCCTCTGAGCACGCACGGGCTTGGCTCAGGGAATGTGGGCCTTTTTGCTGCGTCCTGGTGGCTTGAATGATAGCAGTGCCCAGGGACGGTGCTGCGGGGCCTCCCTGGCCCTCTCGAGCCCCCTCTCCCAGCCAGTTCCGAGGAGGTGATGACATTATGACCATTTTCAGGGTGAGGGAAGCAAGCTCTGGGGAGGTTTAGGGTTCACCCAAAGGGGCTTGGCCAGGATGAGCCAGTTTTGCAGCCCCTGCCTCCCTGGCTTTCCCTTTGTCCACAGCTGCGTGGGAGGCGGGCGGCAGTCGGGGCAGTGCTGGGCTCCCTGCCCCCGCAGGGCAGAGGGGCACCACCGCGCTTAATCTGTCTCGGGGAGATGACCCGTACGTGGAATCTGTCGGGCAACCCAGGGCTCTCCAGCTTAAGGATGCCCGATTTCACTCCGGGTCAATCATCCCCCAGGCTGCCCGAGGCTTTGGGGCCCGATGAACAAACGCCTGCTCTCTTCCCACGGACTGACTCATCTGGAAGCTTCCATCTGGGCGGTGGGCTGGGCTGACTCTGGGTGTCCACGTGGCACCACCTCGCACGATTCCCTACACCCCCTACAAGGTTTGTGCCGCTCACAGGACGTGCCTAAGCCTTCAGCTTCCTCCAGATAATGAGGCTCTTGCTACGCAGGGACGGGGTCAAGGTGCCCCCAGCCGGGGACTCCCTGTGCGTCCGGCGCTGTGGCTCTGCAGCCCCCGGGGCCCGGGATTTCTCCTGCATCCTACATGACTGTGGGCCTGTTCCTTGCGCCTGTCTGGTCGCGTCACGTCATGGAGTTTTCTTGGGGCGGCCGGCCGGCTCTGAGCGCAGCTGCTGCCCGGGCCTCCTGGTGGAGGTGCCGGGCCACGGCCCCGTGGGGGCAGAGCGGCAGGGCCGGCGGCACATCCTTTGAATATGGGCATTCGCCCAACTTGTGCCCAGGAAGAGGGGCGGCAAGGCCAACGGGTCTCATGGGCTCCTCTGTCTCCAAACACGTGGAGGGGGCAAGAGTCGCGCATGACTTCGGGCGACAGCATGTGTGAGCATGCACACGTGTGTACACGCTTGTGTGTATGCACGGATGTGTGCTTGTGCGTGTTTGAGACAGAGAGAGAGAGGTTTTCATGGGCGCCCTCCCAACCCCACGGGGCACTGACGTGGGAATCACAGAGAAGGAGGCGTGTGCCTCTCGTGGCCACAGCCAGGCCTACCCCACATGGCATCACACACACCTGTGTGCGTGACACACTCACCCCTGGGTTTCCTATTTCCAAATTGCTAAACTTAATGGATATTTTATTACTTAAGATATTCAGACATGGGTTGAAATGTGTGGCTTCTTCCCCAAAGCCCTTCCGTGGTCCCTGAAACAGACTGCAAACTCCGTAGCCCCGGGTTCCAGGCCTCCTGTGCACCGGCCCCAGCTCGTCTGCGCGGCCGTCTTACCCATGACCTTTCCCCTCCTGAACTTGGTGCAGATTAAGGGACTGCTTCTTTGAGCTTCCATTTTTCTGTTTGCCTTCCTTGCTCAGCAGCTAGGGTGAGAGCTGCAACGCTCCCAGCACATGGCCTGGTGCACCTGAGTAGAGGTTTTCTTTCCTCTTTCTGCACCCTGTCCTCTCGGGGAGGGGCCTCCGCCCTCCGCGTCTGTGTTCTGCTGGGTGCCAGACCCTGCACCTTGCAGGAAGCAGATGCACCATTAGGAGGACAGCAGACCAGGAGCTGCAAGATTTCGACAACAGCTCCACCCGTGCTGGGACAGGCTCACCAGAGACTGAAAATGGGGGCCGAGGAATTCACCCAGCTAAGGAGCTCTGAGCCCGGGACGTGGGGCCGGGCTGGGCCAGGGGCAGGAGTCCCGCTTCCCGTGACTGCTTTTGCTCTGCCGGTCAGGTCCATGGGCTGTACGTATAATTTGAAGCATTCGGTAGCGATCTAATTAAATGTTAACACATCATTAAAGTGATTTGCAATAAGCACAGTTAACAGTTTGATAATTCCGTCCCTGGCTGACTCCATGCTGAAAACAATCGGTCTTGATCAGCCGTGGGCTGCTGACATCCCTGAACGTTGAGTGAACACACAGACGGGCTGCCACCCAAGACCTTCCGTGGGCTGAGCCCCGGCGTGGGTACCTGAGATGCAGATGGGTCATTATGTGGACATGGGGAGCTGTGGCGCGGGATGGGGGGAGCCGTTAATTTCCGGGGCACATCTTAACTTGCTGGAGTCCCAGTGTCCGGGCGGCAGCCAGCAGGCCTCACGCAGGATTAAGGGAGCGCTCCCTGCTCTGCCCCGGTTAACGCTCTGTAATGAAGGTGGCCTCCCGGCTGAAGGCTGTGAATCACTGTTCATTAATGGGATTAATTGCCTTGGAATTAACTCTGCATTTCTGCACACCTGGTGATGTGGGTGGAGGGACAGGAGCCAGTTCTGTCTGAATATCAACAGTGACTTGGGGGCAGGGGACAGATGGCTCGGAGGAGTGAAGCACGTTTGCTCAGGGGAGCTGACAGCTCAGAAAACACAACACGGTCTCGTGGCAATGCTCTGCATGAAGGGGGCGTAGTCCTCGCAGACCCAAAGGAGCCCACGGAACCTCAGTGACTGTTGGTCAGACTCAGCAGGGAAACTGAGGGATGGCAGGAGGTGGGACATCGGTGCCGGGTGCGGACTGGAGCCCGTGGCTGGCGGGCAGGTCCAGGCTGTGTGTCAGGAGGGCTAGGCTGCTCTGAGCCTCAGCACCCTCATCTGTGATAACATGACCTCAGGGCCTGGAGAGAGAATGCGTTAGGCGCAGGGTGTCAAGTGCACGCAGAGGGCCTGGCACATGGTCCCTCCCTCGTCCCTCGTCCCGTGACCAGGCGCTGCTGCAAAACTCCAAATGCCTGGAAATTAGTCAAAAGCTTGCGTCCAACCAGACTTTATCTTTCAGTGGCTGGGGCACTGGCAAGCTCGCTTTGGCTCCGGGGTCTTTCACTGAGCACCACAGGCCAGGCCTTGATGACACCCTCCTGGCTACTTTCCACTCTCACTCTGACTTGACTCAGGAGTCGTGCGGCAGCTCCATCCGTGTTGTGGACTCTGCCCGGCTGGTTCTGTGGCTGCACAGAAGTCCCTCCTGCTGTGTAGCATGCCCGCCACACACACCCCTCCAGCTCCTGCCCATCCATCCTCTGGGTCCAGGTGTAAACACTGCCTCTTAGAGAAGCCCTCCAAGAGTCCTGTAATCAGGCTAGGTGCCCCTGCCCTGTGTTCCTCCAGCCCCCAGGCCTGTCTTATGCCTCCCCAACCTTTACTTGTTAAATGCATGTCTCCTCCTAGACTGTAAGCCGGTGCAGAGGGCTTCTGCCATCGGCCCTGGGTCAGCTCCCTTACCTGACAACGGTGTGGTAATAGCTCCTGCCTCATGGAGTGCTTTTCAGGATGAAGAAGCCCACAGCACAGTGCCTGGCACCCGTCCGCACCTGGTGATCTTGGCCTCGTCACTCTTACCGTGTCTCACTGCTCAGCCTTACTATACTCAGCAGGGAGTGTGGCTGCCCGGTGCGTGATGCCTGCCCAGGTGTCCAGTTGCCATGAACGGACACTTGTGGCTCCTTCTCTCAACAGGTTCCCTCATGGGGACAGTGGCTGACGCCGGAGGAGTGGTGGGGAGCACTGCAGGGTGACAGAAGGCTGTGTGGAGCCTGTGCTCACACGATCTGGGCCTCAGGTCATGGGGCAGAGCACATGTGTGTGTATTTGGGGCTGGGCGGCAGCCAGGGAACCTGCCAGGCCAAGTAAATGGCATGAGTGAAGACACGGTTGCCAGCTCTGCAGATTCTGATGTGTCTGTGCATGACGCACAGGAGGGGGCGTTTCAGACAAGACCTGGCGGCGGGTAAAGACTGTCACGGGCGAGAGTTTGAGATCCGCACTAGGGAGGAGTCACTGCATCCCATGTAGGATGTATGGCTTGCGAAGGGTTTTATCCCGTCCTACAATCTTATACTTTTACTTAGATTATTTACTCCGTTTATGTTTAATGTAAGTACCAATACAGTTGGACTATAACTGTCATCTCACATTTGTTTTCCATTGATCCCTTCTTCTCTTTCTTTTCTTGCCTTCTTTGAATTACTCTCTCTCTCTTTTTTTTACAATTATTATCCCACTTCCATCTAGTTAGCATTTGTGGCGACCTAGACATTAAAACACACACTTGATGATCAAAAAGAAACCATGTCCTTCACCACTGCCTGAGGCTCTGAGGACCTGAGCACTTTGAGTACATTTATTCTTCTCATCTCTCATATCATCATTGTCCTGCCCTTGATTTATATGTATATTTTAAACCCCATAATGTATCATTATTGTTGTTCTGAACAGCTGATATTCACCTGCATTTATGGACGTGTTTACCTTTCTTCAGTCTTCATTCTTGCCTGCTTTCATGTGCTCTAGCCAGATGGTTTTCCCTTTACTGACAGTGTCCCTTTTACTATTTTTTTTGAATGCCTGCGACAAGAAAGCAACCGTTTTTATTTGTCTAAAAATACATTCCACACTCCTTGTAAAGGATACTCTGTCTGGGTATAGAATCCAAGGTGGGCAGGTCATTTCCAATAGTGTTCTGAGGGGTCCCAGCCCACGTGCCCCTTGAGAAGCCAGTCCTTATAACTGTTACCCTGAAGGTGACACGTGTGACATATTGTTGCCCCTTCAGATGCTTTTCAGAAGTTCTCTTTGCTTCCCAGCGATTTTACTCTGATGTGCCCAAGCATACTGCTTTTTTGTTTTTGGTTTTGCTGTTGTTTTAAATCTCTCCTGCTTGGGGCTGGTGGGTAGAGACTTTTGAATTTGTGGGTTCATTTCTTTAAATTATTTTGGAACATTCTAGGTCACTATTTATTCCACCTTTCTTCTGCCCCCTATTCTCTCTCTTTTCTCCTTCTGGATTTCAGGTACAAGTAGATTAGAGATTTGCAGAGTGTCCTGCATGCCCTTTGTGCTCTTTCAGCATCATTATTCTTTTCTTCCGTGTGCTTTAATTTACTGATTCTTCCCACCTTCTGCTGTGTCTACCCTGCTATAAAACCCATCTCTTGAGTTATTAACTTGAGATTTTTTTCATCTCTAGATTTTTCATTTGTTTGTTTTTTTGTAGATTCAAATTCTCTGTTGAAAGTCTCCTTTTTAAAAAATGGATTTGCTTCCCAATTTACTCTTTCTGAGCATATACTAATTACCGTTTAAAGTGCTTTCCAGCTAACTCCAGAACTTGGATAAATGGTGGGGTTTTCTTCGTTTCTATTGTCTGTTTCGTCCCTCTTGGGTTTCTTTCACATGGCTTTATCTCTTGGTATCCTAGTATTTTTTTCATTTATTGGCAGATATTGTATATACAAATTCTAGTGGCTCCGGGGACTTTATTTCCCACTTGAGAGTTCCTTGTTTCCTCTGTTGACAGACAGAGGCTGATCCCTTAAAGGGCAGGTGTGTGTCAGTCTTGGCCTCAGGTCTGGTAAGGTTTAGCCTCCATCTGGCTCGCCCTGTTCCTCAAGTGCAGCCGCCCAGATCCTCAACGGAGAGCTCAGTGTGCTCACGGACTCTCATCCTGGCACATCTTTGTCTCCTTAGCCCCATAAGTCTGGGGACAATTCCATTCTGCTCTTCAGAGGTGTCAGCCTAGCTTTTGCACCTCCCTCCCTGCTCCCTCGGGCAGTGTCAGAAGCTGGCAAAATCTTGAGGAGACAGCGGTCCATGTCTTTGAACCCCCCAAACCTCCAATTTTGTCACTCCAGCAAGACACCAGAAGCTCTCATGGGTTCTCTGGCTGTCTGCCTCCCAGAAGGACCTTCTTCCTAGGACAGACCCATGTGCTCAGTTTCCTACCTCGGCCTCAAATAGCGATGCCCCGGGGGAAAGCAGCCAGAAGTGGCTAGCTCATATTCTTCAGCCCTCAGAAGTGCACGGTTTTGTCCTGGGAGGGTGCCTTCTTCACCACAAACTCCCCGGCCCTGTGCAGAGACTTACATCAACTTTGGGGGGTTGTTTCATTTATTTACGCAATTTGCACACTCTTTCACAGAATTACGTGGTTTAGTCTTCCTGGCCATGTTGGAGATGCTTACCTGTGAAGGTTGCAGCCTTACCTCCCCAGGGCTACCCACACGAAGTCTGCCGTCTCAGGACGGCTCTCCCAGGGACCCATTTAAACGTTCACTCCCCCATCATGCCTCATCCCCCTTGCCTCCCTATTCTCCACGGCTTGTCACAATCTGGTACAGTATTTATATCACTGGTTTTTTGTGTTGTGTTTGCCTACCCCAGGAAATAAGAGTTCCACGGGGCAGGATTGTTACTGGTCTCACTCATTGCTGAATACCATGCCCAGATCAGGACCACGCATGTAATACATGCTCAATAAATATTTGTTGAATGACTGAGTATTGTGGATCCTGTTTAACAGAAACAAAAAGCAGGGACGACTGTAAATGATTTAAATAAATAAGGTCCCCTTCATAGGCACTGGGGTTCAGACAGCACATCTTTTGGGGAGAAACAGTTCAGCCCACAGCAGGGGCAAGAGCAGCTGTCAGCTTCTTGCTGCGGCTTCTCCCACCTGCCCAGCGGCGTGCTCCCGGGGGACAGTCGCTGCCAGACCCCTCTGTGTGCCCAGCCCCGCACACACGTTTGCTTGCTTCATTGTCCACTGAGCACCATCCAGTGCACCAAGGACTCCACAAGGATGAGGCCGCTGGGGGCCTGATGGGGGCAGATGCAGAGACAGGTCACAGGTAAAAGCTGGTGGGGTGACCAGCCTCCCCCCTGGGGACAGGTGCAACTGCATGGGAGCACATTAAAGTTCCAGCACGGAGAAGCAGAGTCTGGAAGCAGGAATGGAATTCCCCGGAGACTGGGAGTGGGGGGGTGAGCCCCAGGAGCCCGCCCACCTCTACAAGGGGGAAGGTGCGTGCGGGCAGGGAGGCTGGGGCTGAGAGAGGCTGGACCCCAGAGGCTGGCGGGGGTCAGATCACGGTGGGGGTCACATGCCCAGGCCCTCCCCAGGCCGAGGAAGCTGCCCCTCCTGAGATTCCAGCTCAGGGGAAATGCCAGCACCTTTGGAGAGAATCCCACTGCGCAGGGAGGGCGGCGCCAGCCCCGGGCGGGGGCGCTGAGGGATGGGCCTTGGTGTGGGAGCAGGTATTGATCTGCTGTGGCTGGGGCAGGAGGGGGCCCGGTTGATGGATGAAGCACTTGGGTCCCTCGGCACGCAGGCACAGCGCACCCACATTAGGCCACTGGCGCCAAAATGGTCTAGAAAGCCCATCACAGACGGCGGCATGCGGCGCGCATTGAAACAGCAATTACAGAGACGGTCATTAATTAAATAAGACCTGCTTTCTGCAGCCACATGCAGGAAGACATGCTGCTCATTCATCTGTTTACTCACTCACGTTTCCTGGGCACGGACTGTGCGGGAGATGTCAGGAGGCAGGGTCCCGCAGCCCTGCGGCCCCTGCGAGGAACGGCCTCTCGGAGCCTGGGTCTCCTCCTCGGCCGGGGTGGGCTGCCCCTCCTTGCTGGATGGCTGTGTGCATGAGCGAGGTAATGCAGGTAAAGCCCCCTCCCGATGCTGATCCACTCCCCCCTGGAGGAGGTGCCAGACAAATGAGCCTCCCAGCCCACAAAGAGCAGCCCTGAGCATGTGACTTTTAGCCCTGCCATGCACAGAGCTCGGAACAAGGCACGAAGGGTCACCCTGGACTCTGCCGGTGAAAGGGAGACATGATACAGGCACCTTCAAGTCCCCCATCTCTGGGGCCCAGGCAGCGCTGGCAGACAGCTCTCCCTAAAACTCACACATGCTGGCTGAGTCCTCTCTGCTCCAATGGCCCAGGCCTGGTCTCCCACCCACAGCCTCGGCCATTCCTCTCTGAACTCCAGCCGGCACAGGAAGGACACATCCAGCCCAGGGGTTCTGCTAGGGGAGACTTTCCCATTGGGCTCACCTCTCAGGCGGGAGGGTCCCCTCCAAGGCACAGACGTGTTCGAGGTGTCACTCTGCCCCTTAGCCCTCGGGCAGTGCCCTCCCGGCCTTTTTGGCTTTCTCCAGCTCTG
The DNA here is from genome assembly GCF_023065955.2 of Ursus arctos. Lineage (NCBI taxonomy): Eukaryota > Metazoa > Chordata > Mammalia > Carnivora > Ursidae > Ursus > Ursus arctos. Next base: position 2,908,904 of record NW_026623111.1, read on the forward strand.
CCTATCCCTAAGTGCTGGTCCTAGGGGTACCGTCACCTGCCCCTAAGTATTGGTCCAGGGACACCGTCACCTGTCCCTAAGTGCTGGTCCAGGGACACCGTCACCTGTCCCTAAGTGCTGGTCCGGGGCCACCATCACCTGTCCCTAAGTGCTGGTCCAGGGGCACAGTCACCTGTCCCTAAGTGCTGGTCCGGGGGCACAGTCACCTGTCCCTAAGTGCTGGTCCGGGGGCACAGTCACCTGTCCCTAAGTGCTGGTCCGGGGGCACAGTCACCTGTCCTTAAGTGCTGGTCCAGGGGCCACCGTCACCTGTCCCTAAGTGCTGGTCCAGGGGGCACCCTCACCTGTCCCTAAGTGCTGGTCCGGGGGCACAGTCACCTGTCCCTAAGTGCTGGTCCAGGGGCACGGTCACCTGTCCCTAAGTGCTGGTCTGGAGCATTGTCACCTGTCCCTAAGTGCTGGTCCGGGGGCACAGTCACCTGTCCCTAAGTGCTGGTCCGGGGGCACAGTCACCTGTCCTTAAGTGCTGGTCCAGGGGCCACCGTCACCTGTCCCTAAGTGCTGGTCCAGGGGGCACCCTCACCTGTCCCTAAGTGCTGGTCCGGGGGCACAGTCACCTGTCCCTAAGTGCTGGTCCAGGGGCATGGTCACCTGTCCCTAAGTGCTGGTCTGGAGCATTGTCACCTGTCCCTAAGTGCTGGTCCGGGGGCACAGTCACCTGTCCCTAAGTGCTGGTCCGGGGGCACAGTCACCTGTCCCTAAGTGCTGGTCCAGGGGCACGGTCACCTGTCCCTAAGTGCTGGTCTGGAGCATTGTCACCTGCCCCTAAGTGCTGGTCCAGGGGCACAGTCACCTGTCCCTAAGTGCTGGTCTGGAGCATTGTCACCTGTCCCTAAGTGCTGGTCTGGGGGCACAGTCACCTGTCCCTAAGTGCTGGTCCAGGGGCACGGTCACCTGTCCCTAAGTGCTGGTCTGGAGCATTGTCACCTGCCCCTAAGTGCTGGTCCAGGGGCACAGTCACCTGTCCCTAAGTGCTGGTCCGGGGGCACAGTCACCTGTCCCTAAGTGCTGGTCCAGGGGCACGGTCACCTGTCCCTAAGTGCTGGTCTGGAGCATTGTCACCTGCCCCTAAGTGCTGGTCCAGGGGCACAGTCACCTGTCCCTAAGTGCTGGTCCGGGGGCACAGTCACCTGTCCCTAAGTGCTGGTCCGGGGGCACGGTCACCTGTCCCTAAGTGCTGGTCTGGAGCATTGTCACCTGTCCCTAAGTGCTGGTCCGGGGGCACAGTCACCTGTCCCTAAGTGCTGGTCCGGGGGCACAGTCACCTGTCCCTAAGTGCTGGTCCAGGGGCACGGTCACCTGTCCCTAAGTGCTGGTCTGGAGCATTGTCACCTGCCCCTAAGTGCTGGTCCGGGGGCACAGTCACCTGTCCCTAAGTGCTGGTCCGGGGGCACAGTCACCTGTCCCTAAGTGCTGGTCCAGGGGCACGGTCACCTACCTCTGAGTGCCAGTGCGAGGGACACTGTCTCCTGCCCCTCCCTCTATAAACACCTTCCTATGACTTCCTTCTCTTCTCCCTCCCTCCTTTATGCCTAAGATGGCTAGAAATGCTTAGGAAGTTTTAAAATTGCTTTTATAAAACTCTTTGTCTACCTCCATTTTTTTTAAAGCCTTGAGACTGTGATAGGTGTTTGAAAACTTGGAAACGCGAAGGTAAATTAAATCCTAAATTGAGCAGCAGGAGGTGAGCTGACCAGATGCAGCGTTGGAGACTGCGCGAGCCGCGGGCAGTGAGCCCGCCGGTCTGGGCTGGGTCGTATCAGCTGACGCTGGACACACCAGCTTTGACATAACAGCAAACACAAAGGAAACAGTGACAGAGGAACTGTTATCTGAGTGTCTCAGAGGTATTTTGGAACACAGATTATTGACAGAAATCTGAGAGAGGACCACCATCATCCTAAGAATTCATTCTGATAATAGGAAGGTGGGTGAAAGCGAGGATCTCTGGAGGTCTGTCGTGGAAACCGTGCGTCTGGGGGCTAAGGTCGGGGTGCTTCGTCATCTCTGGGGCCAGGGCCTGTCTTCTGCTGACATCGTGGACCGTAGCTCCCTGGGTTTCTCGCCACGAGGCGTCTCCTCTGACATGACTTCAGCTCCGCCCCAGAACCCTCACTGGACGCGGCACTGAATCGGTCAGCACTGGGGTGGGGGTGTGTGCGGCAGTGACGAGTGTGCCCGTAGCTCGCCCTGCATGGGTGTGTGCATGCCAGGCACATGCTGGGCCCTGGGGTTTGGTGGAGAGCAAGGGAGGGCAGCTCGGGCAGAACTCCTGAGCTGTGGGAGGGAGAAAACCAGCAATGAGCAAGCGAGGAAGACACACTGGCCGATGTGCGGAGGGGCGGCCAGGGCCAGTCTCCGAGGAGGGCCTGTGAGCTCCCCGGTGCGGCAGGCCAGGCAAAGGCCCTGAGGTTGGACCAGCAGTCACTGTGGGCTCAGAGCCCAGGCCTCTCAATGCAGCTTCCAAGGCCCAGCGCCCCGCAGCTGCCGTCCTCAGGCACACAGGGCATGCTGGCCCAGGTGAGGATGCTGGGCAGGAGGGCGGGGGGCTGGAAGGTGGGGAGCAGCCCCGTCACGTCCGAGCACGGCTCTTCCTCACTCACACCTTCCTGAGTTCCCATCCCCCCGGCCGGCCTGGTTCTTGTCAGCTGCGAAATAGGGTGAGACTCCCCAGGATGGTCAGGAAGATCGGGTTGACAGAGGCGAAGCTCTCTGCCCAGTGCGGGGCTCCTAGCAGCCCAGCCAGAGTCTGCTCTAAACGCACGAACGCAGGCACGCAGGAGGCCCTTAGCCCCCTGCCAGGAAACGGGGGACCTGGGAGCCCACTGAAGGCTTGCAGGCCCGCAGGGGTGCCTGTCCGCCATCCTAGGCAGGCAGTGCAGCGGGGGGACCCCGACCAAGACCTCGGCGAGCTCACACCTGATTAGCAGAGCCCTGATTGCCCTCCCCGAACACCATTACAGCAATTAGGAGCTGAGCGCTCCACTTAACCGCCCGAGCGAAATCGCAGAGCTGGGCCGGTGCGGGGGGTGTGTGTGTGTGTGTGTGAGGGGGTGAGGGGGGAAGCGTCTCGCCAGCCTGGAGCCCCCAACTCATCTGGGCCCGGCGTAAATCCAGTTGGAGGGGCACCGGGGTTTGAACGGTAGCCTGGAGGGGCCCGACGTGCTTGGACAGAGGCAGGGGATGGCAGGGAAAGTGCTGGTGGACCACATGTCTCGTGTCCAAGGGAACGACCTCGGAGCACCCCGGACACCCCACAGGGTGTGTCCATGGCTTGTCTGACCTCACAGGCAGCTGCGAGGCCCCAGGCCGGCCTTCAGGTGCCCACCGTGTTGGCTCGACCTCTGTAGCAAGTGTCCACAGGCTGGAGGCTCAAACGACAGAAATCTACCTTCTCCCCGTTCTGGAAGCTGGAGGTCCGGGGTCCAGGCGCGGGCAGGTCGGCTCTCCGGAGGCCTCCCTGTTTGGCGTGTAGACGACCGTCTCTCCCCGTGTCCTCACGTGGTCGTCCCTCTGTGCCCGTCTGTGTCCTGCTCTCCTCCTCTTGTAAGAACACAAGTCAGATTGGATCAGGACCACCCCAGTGACCTCATGTTACCTTACTCACCAATATAAAGGCCCCTTGTCCACACACGGTCACATTCGGAAGTACTAGGGGTTTCAACCTATGATTTTGGGGGCAGGGGGGGCATAATCTAGCCCATTATACCCACTGTCCTGGACCCCACAGCTAACAAGTAGTGGGTGTGGGGTTTGGACTTGGGCCTTTTCCTGGACTCCTTCCAGGTCACTGCAGAGGCGTAGAGGCCAAGATGGTCCCTTGTGGTGGCTCCTGAATCGTGATCTGCTCTCAGAGACATCTAGGTGTCTCAGAGATGCTGGTCTCTACCCGATCCTCGGGGAGCACCGGACTGTGAGTCTCCCACGCTCCTGCCCGCACAACCATGCTTGCAGGATTGACGTGGTGGAGAAGCGAGCACAGGCCATGGTCTCCCAGAGCAGGGGAGGAACCGGGGACCCCCTACTGGGGGGCCCCCAGAGCTGCTTGCGGCCCCATCAGGCTCAGGACCCGCCCGCGTTTCTGTGTGGCGACTTTTCTTCCCTGGGAAGCACGGTGAGCTCTTTCTGGAAATGTTCCTGAATTACCCTCAGGTGGCTTCAGGAAGCATTTCCCTGCACATCTGTCACCGTGAGAAGTATGCAAATGTCCGTCCGCCCGCCCGCCCGCCCGCCCTGCCCCGCGGCCGGGGCAGCGCCAGGAAATCACCTCTTTAGGCAAGGACATAATTACGTACAGCCATTCTCAGCGGCAGGGTTTACTCTGCTGTTAACTTTGCACGATGCGTCTAGACACAGAGTAAGACACTGGACAAGACGAATTCATCAGCCAGCCTGAATAATTTAGATCGGTTTGGGAAGCAAATGAGCGCTAAGGTGCCGCCTCACGGTCTCTGCACACACGGATTTTCCTTCAAGAGCCAGAACATAAAGGAGTAACAGGCTGATGGTCGTTAATGACGCGGGCGTGTCAGAGAGCCGCTCTTTAAGGAAAGCAGGCCTCTGTCCCGCTGGACGGATTTGCTGGTTAAGCTCCTAGAAGTAGCCCAAGGCGCTGGTCCGAGAGGATTGCTCCGATTGTGGATCTCAGGAGCAGTCTGGCCCCCAGGTGGGTGAGGGGCGCTCTGCAGGAGATGCTCTGTCTGGGCACCTACCTGTCTTTGGGGCAGAGTCACAGAATCCACCCCGCCGATCAGCGGGTCCTAATGAGCGCACGGGGGAGGAGGAGCCTCTTCTGACGGGATGGTTGCCCTCCCGCCGTAGAAGGAGCCGTTCCCCCGACAGTCCCGTTTGAGGAACCCACCACCTCTCATGCCGACGACGCCAGCTGTCTGCGTGTCTCCTGAGCCCACGCCGGGGCTTCGGTCACACCAGGGCCGGTTCCCACACACACACTTATGGCTCTCTGCTTGAATGGCGGCACCTTCTGCCGGCCTTGGTGGTACATTCAGCGCCTTGCAGGGCAGGCTGGCAGTGCCAGAGGATCCGTTCCCCGGGAGCAGCACCCCGTCCACAGTGGGTCGTCCCGTGCGTCCCTCCCCGGTCCCCGGGAAGGCTGAGTCCGTGATCACGGTGGTGACTCCCTCCTCGACACGGTGTCCTTCCTCCCCTCCCTTCCGGGCCTCATTTCCATGCGATCACTTCCCGAAGAGAGCCCTTCCCATCTGTATGTGGCAACGTTCCAAGTCCAGTGAGCAGAGACCCAGTCAGGGGGCTGCTGTGTGGCCGGGGGCACCTACCCTGTCCACCTCCCCCACGGCGGCTGGGGCCATGTCACCAGATGGGCGCTGGGGAGAAGAAATGCGCTGGCTCAGTCTGGCTTCTCCAGGGAACAGAGCCGCAGGACACAGATACGCAGGACGTATCATAAGGAACTGTCTCGAGGTTATGGAGGCTGAGAAGTTCCGAGGTCTTCAGTGGGACAACGGGAGGCCCAGAGAGCCGTGGCGTGTTTCCCGTCCACGGAGGAGAAGACCGCTGTCCCGTGTCCCACGGGCACACGGGTGGCTTTTTGTTCTGTTGGGTCTCCAGCTCCCAGCTCACGGGATGGCGCCCCAGCCACGGAGGGCCACGACTGTCCCCAGGCTGCCGATCCAAGCGTGAATCCCGCCTGGAAACACCTCACAGACACACCCACAATCACGTTTGACCAAAATGTCAGGGCCCAGTCAAGTTGACGCAAAAAAGTAACCATGACAACGGCCTTCTAGGGGTTGTTGGATCATGGCTGGGAAGTGATGTTAATCCTTGGGCCCCCCGAGGCCACCATGGTCCAGCGGTCGGAGGGGGCGTGGGGAGCTCATGGGATAGAGGGGGTCTGGGTCCGATTCCTCTCCCAGAGGGTCCAGTGGGACTGAGGGCACATCGGTGGTGAATTCACCAGTTCCAGAAGGGAGAGTAGGAGTAGACAAGGCAGTGCTGGCAGCATCCCACGCTGCAGGATGGTGAACCTCGGGCACGGGGGCTCCATGAGAGAAGCCAGTCCCCAGAGAACAAATACTGTGTCACTCCACTTACATGGGGCCCTGGGGGGTCAAATCATGGAGACAGGACATGGGACAGGGGCCGGGGGGCAGGGGCTGGGGTCAGTTCAGTGGGGACAGAGTGCCAGCTTAGGAGGACAGAAAGTTCTGGAAATGGATAGTGGTGATGGTCACCCACCAATGTGAATAAACTTTGAGGCGGCTGAACTGCGCACCTGAACATGATCGAAATGCTAGATTGTACATGATGCACATTGTACCACAGTTTTTAAAAAGTAGGGGAAAAAACAACCTGGCAGCATCCCCCTTGGGTCATCTGACCTTTGAACTGAGAGCCATGACAGCCAGAAAGGTTGTCCTCCATCCCACTAAGATGGTCCACCAAAAGCAAAACCGCGCCCCGGGGGAGATGGGAGGTCAGAGACAGACACAGACCTGGAAGACGCAGGGAGGGGGACCCCAGCCCAGCCCCCTTTGACCAGCATCCCTCCCCATGTGGGCTGTGTTGGGACCAGCACTCCACTAGGGTTAGCACCCTGAGTTTCCCTCTGCTACGTAGCCTGAGCTATTCTCGGGGCCCAGGGATTAGGACGCGGGCCTCTCGGGGGCCGTTATGCTACGCTCATGGCACAGAGACCGGTGTCGGCCGCACCAGCCCGGGCGAGGGTCCTCCCGTTCCCAAGCCTCAGTGTCTTCATCTGTAAAACAGGCTCAGAAGACCCACCTCTCGGGCTTGGCTGAGGGTTGAGAAGATGTGCGTGGGGCTCACGTGGGCTGGCCCCCTCCCTCCGCACCCACTGAAGGCCCTGCAGGGGTCTCCCGGAACCTCCTGTCTGGGCTCCAGGTAAACAGTCCAGCGCAGCCTGGGCGTTCCCGCCAGCGACTGGCTGCCCACAGCGGGCGTGAAGGGAAGCGAGCCGGGGAGCTCACCATTGTTGAAGAACCACTGAAACAGACGGTTCGTAGACAAAACGCATCCGGTACCGTAGTGGGTCATAAAATCCAAATAGCGACAATGTGATTTTAGTGAAGCAAGGAAGTCATAGCCAAGGTCAAGTGAGGCCAGGGACCCGCTTGGCTCCGGTGTGACTGGGTGCGACAAAGGCTCCCTGACGTCTTGCCTCTTGCGTCCCCACCGTCCTAGGAGCCAGAGCAAGGGTGAAGAAGGAACCCGTTCCTGCATGCGTGACACAAACACTCCGGAATTCGGGAAGACCTTTCTGGGAGAAGCACAGCTGTTCGGGGTCCCCGGGTTAGCCGGCCCGCCCAGGAAGGGGCTCAGGTGGGGAGGCTCGAGGACGGGCATGCAGCGCTCTGAGCGCAGAGCTCAGAGCATCTCTGGGCGTGGGGCCCTAGGACCTGCCGAGGCCCCTCCTGGCCCCGCTCACCGGCACACCTGCTGTGGGTGTGGCCACCTCGGAGCCGGTTCCCCATCAACGTCTTCCTTTCAGAAATGGGCAGGATTACGCCATGTAAGCATATCGCACGTTGCCTTCTCCCGCGTTCACGGCCCTTCACCTCCAGGCCAGACCTCTCTCCTGAATGCCAGACTCATAGGTATTTGGGTCTGTGATGGGCCAAACCGTGTCCCCTCGAATTCCCATGTGGAAGTCCTCGTCCCCAGCACCTCAGATGGGACTGTATTTGGAGGCTGGGTCTTTAAAGAGGTGATCAAGGCAAAATGAGGTCACGAGGGTCCTGGGCGTCCTTATAGAAAGAGGAGATCAGGACACAGACGCGCACAGAGGGACAGCTGCGTGAGGACGCAGCGGGGAGGACGGTGTCGATGCGCCAGGCAGAGAGACCTCGGGAGAACCAACCTGCCCACACCTGGATCCCGGGCTCCCCGCCCCCGAAGCTGAGGAGACACTTGTTTAAGCTGCTGGTCTGGTGCTTTGCTGTGGTGGCTGAGCCCGCCGCTGCCGGACGTAACCACCTGGCATGTCCCCACCTGGATGGGCCACCTGGGTGTCGCACAGCATCTCAGCCCAGCGGCCCTGACTGCGCAGTTCAGCACCTGCCCGGACACCTTCCCCAAAGCCCCTGCATCCCTTCCCTTGTTCCAGCCCCAAACGCTGGTGACACTGTTGTCCTTCTGTGGGCGTCCAATCTGTCAGCAAATCCTGCGGCCTCCACCTTCCCATCCCTCGAAGATCTGGGGCTTGTCACGCTGGTCTGGCCCCCACTGCGTCCTGACGGGCAGTCCCCAGCCCAGAGCCCCAGAGGGCAGCCTCACTGTCTTCTCAAAGGTGCAAAATATGAGTGGGTTTTGGCTGGAGGACCAGCGGTGTTCCTCCTGCAAACCCTGTCCAGGCTCCCCCCTCCAGTCGGGGTGACGTCCCTGGCCGTGGTCAGCCAGGTCCCCAGCAGCCGCACCGCCAGCCCCCACACACTCTGCTCCAGCCCCGGGCCCTGGTGCAGCCCTGGAAGCCTTTGGGCTGGCCGGGGTGCTCCTGGAAGACCCTTCTAGAACATTCTCCGTCATGTCTTCCTGAAACATCATCCTCTCGAGGAGGCCTCCCCGCCGCTGTGTCAAGCTACAGCCGGTCTCCCATCTTGGTCGGGCCCTTTCGATGTCTCACCCCTGCACTTGTGTTTCTCCATGGCCCCCAGACGCTGCTGACAGACACCTGACCTTGGCTGTCTTTGTAGTTAGTATCTGTCTCCCTACCCCACCCGCACCGGAGTGGGGGCTCCCGCGGCCAGGGATGTGCGTCTGCTCTGCTCAGCACGGGGGCTGGGCACTCTGTCCAGGTGCCCGGTACATACTTGCTGAACAGCTTGCTCTGTCATACAAAGGAAAGGAGACTCCATCCTTGCACACGGCGAGCAAGTATAAAGAATGCCGGCCGGTGAGCAAGCCCGCCAGTGTCGTTGCAGCCGGCCTTGCTGGGAATTTCTTACATCCCAGCTCTGCCTGGGGCCTTCCCTGCACTCATTTAATCCCGTGATTCCCCTGGGGGGGCAGGTACGTTTCACCTCCTCTACAGACCAGGAAACGAACACCCAGAGAGGTGAAACGTCTTACCCAAGGCCACGCAGTGGTCCAGGGAAGAGACGGTTTAAACCCTGCAGTCCACCGCCTCCCTGCTCAGCCCACCGTGGGGGATGTGGGGGGAGCCCCAAATTGCCATGCAGGGAGCACTTGCGGGAGCTAGGCTCTCCCCAGCTCACGGACTCGGGGCTTCAGTCAGTAACTTGACTTCCCTGGGCGATTCCGACCCCGGCAAACCCCAGGGACCACTCATGTGGGACACGCCAGGGGTCCCTGGGGACGCACAGAAACTGGAGGCCTGAGGAAAGGCCAGAGTCCCTACGGCCAGTCCCCCAGGCAGTAACTCAGCCCCTAGCACGAGGCAGGTGCTGGGAGATGTCTGCTGAGTGACTGGCTGGCCCTTTGGGGCATCTCGTCTGCCCCCAGCTCACTCAGTTCCCATGGCTCCGACCTGGGCACCAAGAGCAGGAAGGGCCCCATGCTGCGCACGACCCCATCCCCCAGGTCTGCCCCCAGCACTCCGGAATCGGTACTCCCACCCTCGTTCAGCGCCCCAACACACCATCCACATCTCCTTCTCACCTTTGCCGAAACCCTCCCCCGCCACTCTACACCCCAACTTACTCGCACATCCTTCTGGCCAGCCCCTCCTCCCTGGGGCATGGTGCATCTCCTCCAGGAAGCCTTCTTTGCTTACCGCCCTCCCCAGATCCCCGTCAAGGTCTCTCCTCTGAGCTCCAGTTCGCGGGGAAGACCAGCGCCCTCCGTGCTCCTACAGCTCCCGGCCCATGGGCCACCGGCAGGAAAGGACTCTGTCGGCCCCGTGGGTGGTGGGTCCCAGGTCTCCCTCTCGAGCAATGACGGCTCTCCGGAGATGGCCGGGGGGGGTCAAGCCAGCAGTTGACTTTCTGTGACTTGCTGGGGGGGGGGCACATTCATACTCCTCTGTGAATGTCCTCATGCGCAGTGTCTGTCTGCCGAGCAGCCCGCAGCGGGAAGGCTCGAGCCTCGCAGCCTAAGTACTTCCAGGAAGAGGCTTCACCGGCTCTCAGGCCTGGCTCCCGGCTCCTGGAAGGCGAGGCTGCTGGGACAAGGCCCTGGGCTCCCAGCTCCGCAGCTCCATCTGTGAGCATGACCCCATCCCACCCCCAGAGCAGGCAAGGGAGTGTCGTGGCTTGAATAGTGTCCCCCAAAGAAGCCATCCAAGTCCTCACCCCACAGCTGTGGGGTCACCGTGTTTGGAAACAGAGTCTTGCAGATGTGATGAGTTGAGGCGAGGTCCTACCGGGTCAGGTGAATCCGATGACTGGCGTCCATCCCTATAAGAGGAGGAGAGGACACATTGGGCACACAGAGAGGAAGGCCGTGTGACAGCAGAGGGGGAGATGGCATGACAGGTCTACAAGCTGGGGAGGGAGGACAGCGGCCAAGGCCTGGAGGGTACCAACCCTGCCGACACCCGGGTTTCAGACTTCCGTCACCTGAACGTGAGAGCATGTCTGTCGCTCCCAGCCCCCCGGTGTGGGGGCCGTTGTCCTAGACGCGCGGCAGGCTCAGCGATGTCAGGACTGCCAGCGTCCTGGATCTTCTCTGTAAAAAGTAAGATAAGAAATGTAAGAGTCACCCACGGTCGTTCATTTGAGCCACAGATAGTAACTGAACACTACCAGGAATTACTTTAAAGTTTGGGATCATGACACAGACCCCACACACCTCACCTGCGCACACGCACGCATGCATGCACGCACGCACCTGGGCAGAGTCCTGGGCAGCTCACCCAGTCTGAGGGCATCAGGGAAGGCTTCCCGGAGGAAGTGACCCACCCAAAGAGGCAAAACATTTCGTTGACACAGAAATGTCGGCCTCCAAACCAGTCTCTGATGTAGATAGTTAACATCATCCGGTTCTTTCTTGAGTCAAACAGCAGTGTGTCCAGCCGTGTTCTCGGACCTCCAGAGTATGAACGCCCGGCATCACCCTGGGGAGGAAGGGCCTGGGAGCTGAGGAGGGGGGGGGCCGAGCAGACCATCCAGGGCTGTGGGAGGGGTTCTTCGCAGGGCTGTGTGTTGCCAGCACAACCCCTCATGTTCGACAGAGAGCCAGCCCACGGCAGCACAGCGGGCATGAAGAGGGTCCCACAGAGGGTGGGCTCCCCCCGTTTGCGGAAGAGCCCTTGGGGCTGAAGGAGCGACTCTGGGCTGGGCTCTGAGAGGCCTCGCAGAGAACACCTCTGAGCTGGCCTGGCCTGGGAGCTGCAGCCCGCGCCCTGGGGAGGGGGATGGGGGCCGCTACCCGTGCAGGCTCCAGGACTCCCCCCCACATCACGCACAACTGGCACCAGGAAGCTGGAGGCACGCCTCACCCCTCGGGGACCCTGTGGCAAGGGGTGGGCTGCACGTGTGTCCAGGTCCTGGGCAAACACGGTACAGGAAACCTCGCCACCCAGCCCTTGAGCCAGGCCCTAGGGGCTGGGGACACGGAGCTGCTCTGGGGCCCCTGCCCTGCTTGAGCCGCCATGTGGGCCGCACACCGGCCTCCCCAGGCTGGCTGTCTCTGACGTTCTGCTTTGACAAATTTCAGACTTAAGGAGAGTTGCAAGGGAAGTACAAGGAATTCCTGTACACCTTTCATTCAGATTCCCCAAATGTTAACACTTGCCATATTCGCTTTATCTGCCCACTCCTCTCCCCCTCCCTCCCTCCCTCTGCACGCTCTCTCACGCATTCGCACACGCACGCACACATACACACAGGCGTGCACACACACGTATGCTCACACACACATCTGCACGTGCACGCTCACACTCATACACATATGCATGCACACACAGGCGTGCACACACACGTATGCTCACACACACATCCGCACATGCACGCTTACACACATACACACATGCACATTTATGCACACATACACACATGCACGCTCACACACATGCACACACACTTTTCCCGGGACTCTCTTGTCTGTTCTCACCATACTACAGGAGAGACAGTGGGGACGGGGGGATGGGCGAGGGCAGCTTCCCTGGGAGCCCCTGAGAGGGGCTGTCCCACAGTCCAGGGCCTCTGGCTCCAGACCAATGAGACTGGAGGAGGCCGTGGTTGAAGCTGCCCCCCCACCCCCGGCAGACAGCAGAGCTGTCGTCGCTCACACACCCAGCGCCACCCCTACCAGCCTGGGTCCTGCTCCTCCCGGTGCTGAGACAGTAACAGAATGGGACAGTGGCAGGAGTGGCTGTGCTGCTGGACCCGGGCTCTGCTCTTTATCCTTCATCTGAGCTAACCCTTTCACACACCCTGCGGTGTAGACTGACCTCAAAAGGGAGCATGTGGGGCCTCAGGGAGGTTGGTGCCTTCCCAAGTCACCTAGCCTGGGGACAGGCCGCCCGGCCCTCACGTCCAGCTGGTGACCACCAGGCTGATGGCACTGCCCGCAGGGCCTGCTGCTGTGGCTGTTCATGGGACACCCACAGTGGCACCTCGCCCCCTGGCTGGGCCCACCCCATACCCCTTCCCTCTCCCACACCCTGGACGGAGGCCTGGGGAGATGTGTCCACTTGCAGAGGGGGACACAGAACCCAGGAGCCGGCTTGGACCCCGTGCCCCGCCGCAGGCCCCAAGGCCAGGTCGTCATCTGTGAGAGTGAGCAGGGTGGGGGAGCCTCGGGCAGAGCGCTTGCCCTGGCAGGCCTGTGGCAGCGTGGACCCCCGTCGAGACCTGGGTCAGCGCCGGGCTGTCCTCCCATGCTGCCTCGCCCTGTTTCGTGCCAGAGAAAATTGGCTTGTAAATTCTATTTTTTAAATCAAGGAAAGTAACCAAAATAAAACAGAAGAGAAGGGAAGAGGGGAGGGGAAGGGGTGACACAGGGAGGGCGGTGTCGGGGCTCTTCGGGGTGCCATTTGAGCCTTCCCCCTGTGTCTCTGAGCACACCTGGAGGACGCCTGTGTTCCAGAGGCCGGTGGGCAGCGTGGGGAGGCCGGTTGGAGCCCAGCGCCCAGGGCTGGGCAGAGGGGCCCTTCCGAAGTATCCCTCTGTCTGGTCTGTGTCCTGAGCGGGTGGTGTCGGGGTACACCTGTGCGTTGGGGTGCACGGGGGTTTTGCAGCACTGTGGGGGATGGGTCGCAGGGAACCAAGCTCCTGCCCACCGCCTGGCCTGGCCGCTCCCGTGTCTGCCCTGGGGCGGGTGATGAGAGGTGGCTTTGAAAGGGAAGTGGTGGCCGGGCTGAAGCGGTGGGGGAGGGCAGGGGTCCTGGGAACACTTAGGCCCTTATCGCTGATCAAAGCCGGGAGGGGCCGCCCGACAGGCGAGGTGTGGCCCCACCTGGCTCTCATTAGGGCAGCAGCCTGGTTCCAGCCGGGGTCTGCTCTTGCTCACAGGCCCTCCCAGACAGACAGACCTCCGCATGGCAGCCCTTCCACCGCACCTGGCGGCCGCACCGGCAGGCCAAGCTCCGGGCACTCGGGCGGTGGGGAGGCCAGCCCGCCGCCGCTCTCCCTGCTCAGGCCCTGGCACGCGCTGTCCTTCCCCCCCTACTCTCTTCCCATCCTTGAGGCCCACTGCAGTCACCTCCAGTGCAAATCTGCCTGTACGGTAAGGCTGCAATTACGGTTCATTTCCACGTGCTTCTGGGTACTTGGGGACATTGGGGCAGCCCAAGGGGCCTGACCACAGCTTCCCCTCCCCACGCTGCCCGTGGATAAGTCTCCCCAGGGAACAGCACCAGCCCTGTGCCTGGTCCTCTGGGAGTAGGGGGCTTCAGTCCCCGCCCGCCCACGGGATGATTCCCACCAGCCCTCACACCCGCCTGTCCCTGCCCGCCTTTCCGCAGCCCGAGCTGGCCGCCCAGCTGGCACGTACACCCTCGTGAGCACCTGCCGGGTGCAGGGTCCTCCCCGGGCTGCGAGTTTATGCAGCGAGGATACTGCTGTCCGTCCCACCTGCCCAGGCTGGGCATTCCGTGCTCACCTAGGACAGGGGTTCCAAACCTGCCCTGAGCGCTCTGCCCCAGACCCTGCTTGCAAGTCATTCTGTGGGTCCGAGGTGGGGACATGGGCAGCTCGGGGCCGGGAGCACTGTGCAGGGACTCAGGAGACTTTGACTCAGGTCCTGGCTTTGCTCGCTCACCTCCCTGGTCTCTGCCCCCCCTTCTAGAATGACCCGCTTCTGCCCCTCAGAGCCCGGATGGACGTGTGGGACCCAAGCGACAGCTGTGTGGCCCCCCCTTCTCCCCTGCAGGGGGTCAGCCCATTGCTCCAGCTGTCCCCAGGGGCTGCTTGGTGCTCCTCTGGGTTCTCTCATCCACAGCACGCTCTCCGGAACGTTCTCCAGGGTGAGCTCCAATGAGGTGGGTGGGCGGGATTTGCCTGACGTTTGAGCCCCAGCTGGACCTGCTGAGCGACCTAGGGCCAGTGGCTCGAACTCTGGGCTTGGAATGGTCTGTGCATTCAGTGGGGACCACGGCTGGAGGCAGGCTGTGGACTGCAAGGCTGCGTGTGAATGTAGATGGCTGGTACTCCCTTAGTAGGGGAACAGGCTTGAGTCAAAGAAGTACCGCCTGGGACTGTGGAGGGGCCTGGTGTGTGGGTCACTTGGCTCCGGGACGCCCACCCTGCTGTTTCTTTTCCCCCTCCATGGGCGGTCAGTCCGCTTTGCCGGCCTCTCGGGTTTCCCAGCTCAGCCTCAGCCCACAGGGGTGGCCCCTCTCCCACCGTCTCTCGGCTCCCAGCGCCCTATACGCATCATAGCGCTCTGCCAACACTCCTGTCTGGGCGCCCCCTGGGCTGGAGGCCCGCAGGCCCGTCCCCGGCTCAGGGTCCCCACAGGGCTAGTGGAGGTGCTCCAACTCCCCCATCCACACCTATCCCTTCCCACTGCTTCCTTCGCCAGGTCTGGGGACCCTGTGACACGTTGTGTCCTGAGGCCGCACTCCTCAGTCCTCCTCTCTGCTCCTGTCCCTCCTCCCTCTCCTCATCTGTTCTCTCTGCCTCGTCCTTCTCTGGCTCTCTCAGGAACATTCTAGAACAACTACACAGCCCCCATTTAGGTTTGGCCTCAGACCCTCCCTCTAAAGAACCTCTCCTCGAGGTTGCTTGCAGCCTGATTCCTACAAGAAGGGAGGTTTGGGGTGACCCCTTAGGATGGACCCACTGGCTCTGGCCCCCAGAGGGGTGCCCCAGGGCTCCCCCAAGAGGAGGACTGGCCAGGTCACCCCTGTGTGTCCCAGGTCCTCTCTCTCCTGTGTATGGGATGGCATTCACAGAGAGGGCCACCTCAAAGGGGGAAACCGAGGCACAGATGGGCATCTCAGGAAGTGCACCCCGCCTTGCTCCTCGTGTGACCCGTGTGGGGTTTCAGGCGGTAACTATAGGTATTGGAGGTCAGATATGCGTCAGTACTGCCGGCATCGTCCAGGCCCAGCCGTCCCCCAGGGTGGCCGCTCAGGACCGGCCAGGCCCATGTCTCGGGGCCAGCGGTGTATGGGCAGTGTGGGGGGAGCTCTGCAGCTTACGCCCCTGGGACCCAGGCAGACACTCTCCACACTCATCCTGGCCCAGCTGGTGTCTTTCTGTGAAATGGGAGGTATCGTTGTACTCTGCCCAATCGTGAGTTTACCGGCAAGAAAACGATGGTCAGAGGAATCGGGGAGTGGCCCAGGTCTCGGGGCAGGTGGGCCTTGGTGCAGTGTCATCACCCAAAGGCTGATCTGATGGCGGTGGTCCCACTGGTCCCGCAGGATGTCTCCTCTCTCCAGCTCCTGTCTGTCTGTCCCCTTCCCGCACCGCTCCCCTGGCTCAAGGCTGGCGTACAGGGTGCCCCTCTGTGCAGTGACTCAACACCCCTCATCGGAGTCCTTCCCGGGGTGCAGGCTCATTGTGGGCACAGTGGGCAGAAAAACGTCAAGGTCAAGTGGGGCCCCAGCATTCACAAACAGAGGAAGGGTGGGTGGGTGTAGCTGAGCCCCATGCGGGTGCATGCCTGGCGAGGATAATGCAGCGGGGCGCCAGGACCCGAGCTGTGCCTTCACGGGGCTCAGCTCTTATTTCCAGCAAGTGACCGAAAGGACGCTCTTGCTGCATGCTGTCTGGGCTGCAGCGGGCCCCACCCATCGCCCTCAGTCTCTTCCATGAGGTCTGACTAATCGTCACCCTCGGTGACGGCAGAAGAAATGCGGACATAATTGCTCACGCAACCCTGTGCGTCGCCCTCTCTGGTGCGGGGACCCTGGGTTGGGGGGTGTCGGGGAGACGTCGAGGGCGGCCCAAAACGCACAGGCACCAACAGCCCGCTTCGCTTGCACATGCAGCGGACGTGGGAAGACAAGAAGCACCAACCGTTTCTACAGAACGTGCATCTGAGTGTTTCTGTTCAGGCGGGTTTCTCACAGAATGCGTCTCAATGCCGCCGTAACACGCGCCCTGGGGCACCTTTCCAGCATTCCTCCTGCCCTTTAGATCAACTGCCCCACAGACGTAATCTCGAGCGGTGAGGGTGTTCTCTGGCGATGCTGTGAGATAAGGAAAGCGACTCCCATCGTTGTCACGTGCGGGACAACATTCTAATGGGAGTGGGTTGGTTCCTGCAGGGGGGCTGCGGTCAGTACTAGGACCCCGAGAAAATGTGAGCTAAACACCGCAGTCGAAACCAGTGCCAAAAAATAAAATAAATAATGTGGGTGATGACCAAGTCATTCTATTTTCTTCACAAAACTAGAGACGCAGCCCCGAAGGCCAGTTGTCGCACGTGGGAAAGTATGGACGACGCCAGGGCTTTCAGACGCATCTCCTCTGGGTCTCTGGGCCTTGGGGTCTGGAGCGCGCCAGGACGGAGCGCGACCACGCCGCCAGTGTCTGCGGCAGCGCAGGCACGGCGTGCAGCCCCTCGCGCACGGGGCTTGTCGAGAAATTGGAACAAATGTTTGGTATTAAAGGGGTCTAAGTTATGGGGGAATTTCATATGTTATGATTTATGCATCCGTCATTCCAATCACCTTAAATAAGAAAAATGTTGGTTCTCAATTGCCACCGAGAAGTATCTGGTCTCCTTTAGATGAAGATTAACCGCGCAGAGTGACGTCTCGGCTCTGCAGGCGAAGCTGACACTTTCCTTATTATGTAACTGATAATTCGGACAAGATTTAATCCAACAATCCATTTCTAATACCCATTAGGTATTAGATTTCTGTTTTGAATTTGCCTCTATCCGTGCAATATCCACAGAGACTTTCTGTCTTCGGGTGAATGTTTTTAAGTTCCACATTTTCAACTTATACGTAAGAGATAATCCGATAAGCCAAGTTAGACCCGTCGAAGCTGGTACGATTCTCAGGGTTTTTCTTCCAGGCGGTGGAGATAGAGATATATGCATCTGTCATAAACAAATAACAAATTTATTAAATACACGTGTCATATAATTAGATAGTTATTCATATAATTTTATTATATTTTGTGTGGTGGTAGATTTGGGTCAAAAAAGTTGTGCTTTTTTTTTTTTTATTCGCTCCTTTCTCCGGGTTTTGTGAAACTAACACGTCTCCATTCATCAGGTAATAACGTGTGCGGTCCAAGTGGAACTGTGTTTGTTGCATAGGTTCAGTAATTACTGACTCGGCCCCACCTGGGGCCGGATCCTGGTTAGATGCCAGTTCTCAAACACAGACAAGGCATGTGTGCATTTGCGGGCCCTGCAGATGGGCGCAGGGGCCACAAAGTAGGCTCGCTCCGGACGGACGTGGACGGTGGTGGAGGCCCTGGCGGCCCTCAGCTCCGTGGGGCGGGACCGGCGGGCTCCCCTGTTCAGACCAGCACCGTCTGCACTGACCCCCCGGGGAGGAGGAATTTGTCGGCAGGTCATCAACAGTCTCAACTCCAGAGAAGCTTCAAGCCTCTTCCCCAGGCCCCACTGCTCAATCTTCCGTTTTGAAGGTTCCATATTCCTGCATCGATGTATTCAACCACGGTTTGCCCAGAGGCTGCTGTGTGCTAGGCGCGGGCCCCAGTTCTGGGTGGCAGTGAAGAGCTCTACGGGAAAGCCTGTGGCATTTCAGGCGAGGGGCATTCCTTAAAGCAATAGGCATCAACCTGCGTTTTAAGTCATGTTCAATCCGTTGAGTTAATTACGCATTCACCGATTCCTTCCTGGTTTTCTCCACCGTTCAAAACTACCTGTCGAGTGGCAGATATTAATAAAAATACAGAGTAGCTTCAAATCACTATCATTTCCTGACAAGTCTGTATGTCTAGACACAATCTCTGGGCTTGAATTTCAAGGTGGAAGCCTTGGTTAAGGTCCTTTCTGGAAGTCTCCCGGCGACAAAGACAAATGAGCGGTTGATTTTATGGATAGTGCATATTCCACACGGGTTCCGGAACATCTGGCCCATATGCTGTCTGTCCTGAGCACTCTGAGAGACGGAGGAGCACCTCTGGATATTTTGAAGTGGTTTTTCCCCCCCGAAAGTTTTACAGTAACTGGAACCACTAAAACATTAACATCTTGGCCCAACTGGGTGCAGAGACAGCATGAGACGCACTCCTGCCGCTCTTCCAGCCGCTGCCCATGCAAGGAACTCAGGACTACCTTTCCCAGCCAGGGAGCGGACTGCTGTTACTTGGAGATCTGCGTGTTTGGGCTTCCATTCCTTTCTGCGTGACCTGACTGCAGCATGTGTGGCCAGCCCCCTGTCCCTGTGACTCTTCACAGGCGTTATGGTCAACGTTTTCATTCCCTAATTTGTTTTGACCTGGAGACCAGCTGGAATGAATTTTGAAGTCATTCAGGGACATAGTTTCTCCAGTGTTGGGGTTCACACATTGCCAGCTTGTATGGGAACGCTAATCATTCCTGGTTTATGGACCCATCCTATTGATTTTGAGAGAATCCTGCATGTTTGGGGCTTTTTTTTTTTTCCCAACAGAGAAGGGAGGTTGAGCAGGGGGTAGTGTGGACATAGGGGAAGGCAGTGGGTCACCACGGAGAGAGCTGACCTCAGAGCTTTAACCATAGACCAGCAGCTGCTAGCTCTGCAACTTCGGGTGATCATTTGCTTTGTTTAAGTCTTGGTTTCCTCGTCTAAGCACGGGAAATCTATGATAGGCAGCATTATGTCTTACAGGAGCCTCATGACGTTCCAGTGAGATGATAAACATCTAAGTTCTATGAAAACACTAAATACTACTAGTAGGAGGGATGATCACTAATTAATTATCACCTATATTTACTTGACGTACTGAGTACCTACTATGTGCCAGATTGGACCAGAGGAAACAGGAATTTCAAGTTTAGGGGAAAAGTAAGGTGAAAGTGGGTGACTTGGGATTTTTGCTTCTGGCCACGATGGAAAAGTTGGTGCTGGATCTGCCCTCCCAGGATAGACAGCTGCAGGGTGGATGACGTCACTGGGCTGAGACGGCTCACGGCTTCCGAGAGAAGGAAGACAATGGAGGATTTTATACCTCCCTCTCTGTAATTGATCAAACTCACAGACAAAAATCCAGTAAGATCCAGAAGATCTGAACATTACCACCCCCCGGTCCTCCCTGTCATTTACAGAACCTTACACCTGACAACTGTAGGATGTACCTTCTTTCCTAGTGCATATGCGATGTTTACTGAGATAAGCCACGTCTGAGATAAAAGATAAGTCTCCATTAATCTTAAAAGATTGGATTTGCACAGAGTATGTTCACTGACCATAGCAGAATTAAATAAGAAGTAAAAAAATAAGATATTTAGAAAATCTCCAAATATCTGGAAGTTAACAGTCTTCTAAATAACCATGGGTCAAGGAATAATTCACCAGGAAGATTAGGAAATATTTTAACACAAATAATCATGGAAACATAACATCTCAGCTTTTGTGAGATTATGACTAAAGATAGTTGCAGTGGAATATATTTCTTTAAATAGCTCCATTAGACAGGAAAAAATGGCTTAAAATCAGTAATTTGTGTTTGTACTAAGAAGTCAAAAAAAAAGAAGAAGAAGAAGAAGAAGAAGAAGAGGAAGAAGAGGCAGGTAAATGCAAAGAAAGTGGAACAGAGGAAGTATTAAAGATAAGAACAGAATTAATGAAATAAAAATGAAACAAAATTAATTAAGCAAAACTTTGTTCTTTAAAAAAATTAAATTATTTAATAAACTCCTAGAAAGGCCAATGAAGGAAAAAAAAAGAGAGAGAGAAGACAAAATTTACCAGTGTAGAAAATGAAGATAAAATATCACGGCAGATCCCAAAGTCACTAAAAAGGTAATAAGTAAATATAAACAACCTGAGTAAGATGGTGAAAGGAAACTTTTGGGGGTATAGATTGCGGTGGTGGTTTCACAGGTATATGTTTATGTCCAGATTCATCAAATGTATATATTAATTATGTATGGCTTTTTGCCTGTCAAAAAATTTTTAAAAAGAATAAAGGAAAAAAACCCCACAACCATATGCCAATAAATTTGATAACTTGGATAAATGGACAAGTTCCTTGAGAACTATGTTATCAAACTGACCCAAAAAGACCTAGAAAGTCTGGATAGCTCTATAACTATCAAAAAATTCAATTTGTTACCAAACACTTTCCTACAAACAGAATTTCAGGTCCAGATGGCTTATCAAACTCATAGGAAAAAAATAATGCCAATATATCACAAAATCTTCGAGAAAACAGAAGAGAAGGAAGGAATGCTTACAACTCATTTTTTGGAGGCCAGAATTACCCTGATACGAAAACCAAACAAAAGAATTACAAGAAAAGAAAACCAGACCAATATCTTTCATGAACATGAACCAGAACATATCTTTCACAGAGCAACATCTTTTATGATACCCAGCAAAATATTAGCAGGTTGAATTCAATACATAAGATGACCAGTGGGGCTTCTTCCAGGAATGCAAGTTTGAGTAAGATTTGAAAGTCAATTAATGTAATCTCTGCATTAGCCGAATGAGGAGAAAATCACACGATCATTTTAACAGAGGCAGCAAAATAATTCTGCAGGAACCATTCTTTAAAATTCATTCATGATAAGAACTCTCAGCAAACTAAGATGGAAAGAGATCTTCCGCAGTTTCCTAAAGGGCATGCATGAAAACCTACAGACAACATCATCCTTGATGGTGGGTCGCTGGTGCAGCTCCTGAACTTGGGAGGAAAGAGGTTGTGTACTTTACCACTCCTGTCTGTGATTGTGCAGGAGGGCCTGGCCAACTCAGGAAGGCAAGAAAGAGAAATAAAAATAAGTAAACAAAAGGCATTCATGTTGGAAGGGAAGACATAAACTCTCTTTATTTGCAGCAGCCTGTTTGTCTACATAGGAAATCATAAGAAATCTTCAAAAATCTGCTCAACTTAATGAGTGAATTCTACAAGATTACAACAACATCAATATACAAAAATCAATAGTATTTCTTCAAACTAGCAATGGCTTGGAAGATGATATCTTTTTCAAAATTGGAAATCAAAACGAAATAATTGTAAATACCATTTGGGGTAATATAAAAATAGGCCTAAATTTAATGAAAAGTTTGTTAGACCTCTACACAAAAACTCAAAACATTTTTTTTTTAAGACTTAAAAAAGCGGGGAGGGGCAGAGGGAGAGAGAGAGAGAAAGAATCCTCAAGCAGACTCCCCACTGAGCATGGAGCCGATGTGGAGCTTGATCCCAGGACTCTGAGATCAAGACCTGAGCCAAAATCAAGAGTCGGACATCAAAACATTTCTGAGTGACATTAAAGAAGATCTGCATGAATGAAGAGACATACTATATTCATGGATTGGAACATTCAATATTGTTAAGATGTCTCTTTCTCCCTCGTTGATGTATAGCAGGGACTGGCTATGGCCCTCAGGCTGGCTGCCTGTTTTGTAGATAAGTTTTATTTGAATATAGTCATGCCCATCAGTTTACATGTTGCCTGCGGGGCTGTGTGACTCGCAACCATGCCCAGAGCAGGCACAGGAGGGGCTCCGCAAATGCCCACTCACTCGCCAATCAGTATTAAATTCTAACGGGCACTAATGTGTGCAGGACAGTGACGACTACATTGAGTCTCTGAGCTGAGAGGAGAAATAAGAAGCTGATGAGCCCTGGTCTGCTTCCCATGGGGTGCTGTGCAGGCCTGGGCCAGCGGCCTGCCTGCCCGCGCCTGGGTTTCCTCTTTTGTAAAGATGATAATGATAAAAGTGTGTTCCGTGGGGCGGTTTGAGGGTCACATTGGTTACTCTTATGAAGGCTCCCATTGAGCCACAACTGAATTCGGCAACATACATTCTTTCGTTTCAAGCATTTTCGAGGTCAATGCGTTTTTACTGAGCACTTGCGGCTCCAGGGGGCCGACTTGAGTGAGGTCCACCTGCCAGGCCTGGGCCCAGGCTCACAGTCCACAGCCAGGAGGGTGGAGGGTGGCCTTGGGGGGTGTGTCTGGGGACCCTTCCCTGCGGGGGCCAGGCACAGAGCCAGCCTCCCGAGTGTGTGTCCTGGGGCTGCCATCACAGATCACCAGACGCAGCGCTTCAAATGACAGACGCTGAATCTCCCATAGCTCTGGACACCAGAGTTTAAATCACGGTGTTGGTGGGGTCCTGCTCCCACCAGAGGGTCCAGAGGAGGGTCCTTTCTGCCCCTTCCAGACTCTGGGAGTCGAGGTGCTGCTGGGCTCGTGGCCATCGCCCACCAATCTCCGCCTACCTTCCACATGGCTTTCCCCCCGTCTGTGAGTCTTTTTTTTTTTTTTTTAAGATTTTATTTATTTATTTGACAGAGAGAGAGACAGCCAGAGAGAGAGGGAACACAAGCAGGGGGAGTGGGAGAGGAAGAAGCAGGCTCCTAGCAGAGAAGCCTGATGTGGGGCTCGATCCCAGAACGCTGGGATCACGCCCTGAGCCAAAGGCAGATGCTTAACGACTGAGCCACCCAGGCGCCCCTCTCTGTGCGTCTTATAAGGACACAAGTCACCGGACTCACACCCTGATCCCATCCTTCCCTCTGCACATCTGCAAGACCTCACTTCTGAACAAGGTCACAGTCTGAGGCTCCAGGTGGACATGAAGTGGGGGGACACAACTCACTGCAGCTCCTAACGCTCGAGGCTGCCCCCCGAACGTTCCCCCGCAGCTCCCCTCACCTCCTCAGAACTTGAGGGCCTGGGCTTCTGGCCGGGAAAGCGAGTCCTGTCTGCCAGATGCCACACCCATCCTGGGACCCAGCCCTGGCTGTGCCAGGTCCTGAGAGGTGGAACGTTCCGGATCACACTGAGCACGGAGAGTGCCCAGAGACAGTGGATTTGGGGAGACGGGGACGATGCCACTTCTGCCCACGCCCGGGGCCGGGTGTGGAGTGTGCTTTCAGCAAACCCCAATCCCAGCGGCCCGGGGACCAGCAGGGAGCAGGCGAGGGGAGGTGGACACGGCCTCAGGACAGCAATCTTCCCTAAGAGATGTGGTGGGCAGGGGTCAGGACAGCGGGATCCCAGCACCCCTCTGCCTCGGGGCTCTGTTCATCTGCAGGAGTGTTGCTGTCAGCTCAGCCCCATGACAAAATGCCACAGCCTGGGCTCATGGCAGCCGTGGGTCTTCTCACCACTGTGGGGGCTGGAGGCCCAAGACTGAGGTGTCTGCAAGCTGGGCTTCGGGGAGCGCCTCCCTCTGCCTGGTTTACAGACGGACACCTTCCTGCTGTGTGCTCACATGCCAGAGACAGGCAGAGATCTCTGGTTGCCTGTTCTGGTGAGACCAGCAGTCTGTGGGATCAGGGCTTTCCCTTACGACCCCATCACCTTCACCACCTTTTCCAGGCCCCATCTCCAAATACCATCCCATTGGGGTTAGGGCTTCCACCTGCTGGGACACGATCCAGTCCATGTGGGGGGCGGACCCCACACTCTAAGACAGCCCTTTGCAGGACCTGGGGGGCGGGTGAAAAGCTGTCAGGACAGGCACCCCTGTTCTGTATGGCACTGGGGCGTCTGGGCCCCTCTACCCACCAGGAAGTCCTGTTTCCTTTCCCACCGACGTCTCTCTGGTCCCAGCCGGCGTCCATGGCGACGTCACTTCCAACCCCTCCTTGGGCTGTAGGCCGCCTGCTCACGGCGGTGAGTCCTCCCAGCGGCTTCTGTCGAGGGCCGCAGACCCATCAGACCCTTAGGCCAGTGTCTCATTGACTCCTTGACAACCACCCAGCAGGGGAAGCGCAATTATCCCCTTGAACAGCCACAGAAACCGAGGCTCGGAGAGGCAAGTGGCTGTGTCACCCACCGCCCTCCTGCAGCTTTGGCTCTGGTCCGTCCCCAGCACTCGGTGACTCCCGTGACTCGGTGCTCCCCACACGTCCTCCTTGGTTTGAAGCCAGACCCCTCCCCGTGGTGGCTGTGCAGCCCCAGGAATTTCCTGGTGTGGCCGGTCTGCATCTCTTAGTAGCCACGGGGAACAGGCGGTGGGCCCAGCCTTGGAGGACGGTGGGGGCGGTCCTTGGTGCTCAGGCCCCTGGTACGGGATCCTCCTCAGCACTTGGCAAAATCACTTGCTTGCCCCCCCAGAAGGGAGGAGGACCCTGTGTGGCCAGCATGTGGGCCCCTCTGCCCGCAGGCTCTGTTAGGCCTCACTGCCTGGTGCGGGGTTTGAAGGACACAGCCCTGTCCCGCGGCGCTGACCCTGATGGCGGCCAGGCTGTCCCCAGCCTGTCATCAGTAATCGAGGGTAAATTCGTGTTTACTGAGCAGAGTCCCAGGTGGAGGGCTAGGCATGAGAAGCCAGGGGGCCGTGTGGCCGGGACCCGAGGCCCCCCTCCCGGCTTTCACCTCCGGGCAGAAACCCGACCCAGGGCTAATGGCTAATTGCCGGGGCCAGCCTTTCTCAGAACTCCTGCTCCAAGTGCTTCTCGTGCCCTCGCTCCCCCCCTCAGCCCTGCACATCAAAGGGAGGCAGAGAAGCCTCTTCACACCCCATTTCACTCAGATGGCCCCCCACCGCAGCACCCCCCCCACCCCCGCGCAGGGCCCCGGTGGAGAGGGGCTTCCAGGAACCGCCAGTGTGCCACTCGCTTCCTGCTTTCCCACCACCAAGGCGGCCGTGAGGGAGACATTGCTCCTCCTTTCTTCTAACTGGGTGACAGAGGCTCAGAGAGGTTAAGCAAGTGGCCCAAGGTCACACAGCGGCTTACGTGGCAGCATTTTGCTTTGTAAACCAGACTGTAGGAGTGTCCTGGGGCTGCCTTGACAAAGCATCGCTCACGGGGGACTGAAAGCAACAGAAGCATGCTCTCTCACAGCCCGGAGGCCAGAGTCTGAAGTCAAGGTGCCGGCAGGGCCCCGGCCGCTGACACTGGGTGGGATTTGCCAGCATTTGCCAGCGACCCTGGGCATTCCCGGGTTTGGCTGCCATGCGCATGTCTCCCTGAGCATGTCTGTGTCCAAATGTCTCTCTTCTCATAAGGACACCTGTCACGGGGTTTAGGGCCCACCTGCTCATTTTAACTTAATTTCTTCCACTAAGACCCATTTCCAAGTCGGGTCACATCCCCATGCGCCGGACTAAGGTTCTGATCCCATCTCCACCTCCAGCTTACCGGGAAAGCCACCAGAACTTCGTGGATGTTCTCTCACTTCTAAGTTGGGGGTAACGTGAGGATGGCTGAGCGGAGAGGATGGCGGACGGCAGCCCCTCGCTCGCAGCCCCGGGGAGCTGGCTCGGTGTGCTTCACCACCAGCGGCGGCCTGCCCTTACCCAGACTGTGGGCCGAGGTGGAAACAGTGGGTGACATCAGACACAGCCTGTTAGGACACCCTCCCTGGGGTCTGCTCCTCACGCTGTGTGCGAGGCGGGTGGCTTCGGACCCTTTGAGCCACAGCCTCATGGGCCAGGGGTTAAGTTGTCGCCCCAGGACACGGGAGTCCTCCGTGGAGGACCAGACGGGAACAGGGGTCACCTGACTCCAGGCCCAGAGCTCTTTCCAAAAGCAAATTTGGCAGAAAGCTGCCCAATCGGGGAAATTGTTTCAGAAGTCACTAGATACCTCTGTCTTGGCCGAGGATCTGTGAGGTGAGTTTGAGGGTGTCGGCACCCCAGTGTATGGGAGGGCTGGAGTGGAGGCCTGGGGGGGCCTGGAGGGAGTGGACGAGTGCCCGTCACCGGAGACACCTAGGCAGGACATGCCCTGTGGTAGGTCTTTTGGACTGAGCAACCCGTGGGGTCCCTTCCAGCCCCGATGGCTGGTGGTCCTGTGCCAGCTGGTCGGGTTAAGGGGGCACCGGCTGGGCGAGCCAGGGGAGAGGCCCAGCCTTCCGCTCCGAGCGCTCTCCCAGGGCACAGAGGGATGGGCCCTGATTCCCGGCCAGGTCTCCTAGTGTGCGTGCCTCAGTGCTGTGCTGAGGGGACCCCGCTACGGCAGGGGTCTGTGCAGGGGCCGCATGCACGGACCCCCAATCTGAGATCATGCCTCTAGGGCTAGAGGGAGGGATGAAGGCCAGAGGATCCCCTCCTGGGCCAGAGCCTGGCTCCCCGGGCAGCTCCCACAGCCAGACTCAGGCCCCCTGCTCCCCTGGCCAGCACTGGACTCCCCCGATGGGCCCAGCTGGCATCTGAACTGACCCCCATGTGATTCTCAGGACAACCCTCTGTACAGATAAGCACACTGAGGCCACACGATGACCGGGCCTAAGCACCCTTGCTGGGCACTGAACAGCCAGCGTCCTGGTCCAGCTGCCTACGGAGACCCTGTCTGGGATACTCTGTTATTGTCCTTCTGTAAAGAAATTTACTTGAGCATTCTGGGGAAAACAGAACAATAGAACCCAGAGTAGATCCAGGGCTGAGGCAGACAGACGGGGCGGGGGGGGGGGGTCTGGGCTTTCTGAGGCTACTCGGCCCCCCAGGCTCGTCGGGGCAGTTCAGGGCACCCAGTCCCACTGGGGGCTCTGGGGCTGGGTGCTTGGGGCCGGTGGGTGGTACCCGGAGCCTCTCGTGTGGGAGTCTGCCTCTCCCTGCACCCTCGCGGCCAGCAGACGCCCTCTCCCTCCTGGCCCCGGGCCCCGGGCCCCCACTGTATCCTGCTCCCAGAGGAAGGAGGGGCTCCTGGGGCGGGGCGGCCGGCATTCTCCAGTGAGTGCTCACTCGTTTCCCCACATGCCCTGGTCACCAGCACAGCCAGGCCCCCCGGCGGCTCTGCCGTGTTCTCAGGAGGCCCCCAAGGAGCACTGCCCCTCGGCCCAGGTAAGTTCATACTAACCCCAGAAGCCGCTGACCCCCCACAGCCATGTACACTTAGACTCTGCTGAGGGTAATGGTGGCCACTCTGTCACAGGGCCTGACGTTTCCTCAAGACACAGCTCCAAACGCCCCTTCTTCCAGGAAGACCCCCGGCTTACTCCTAGCTCAAGCGAGCTCCTCTCCTCTCAGGGCTTCATGACTGCTGGTCCCGTAGACCTTCTCCGAGCACCTGCATGCTCTGAGGACCAGCCGTGTGGAGACAAGGAGCCGGGCAGCGCTGGGCCCATGCCTCCCACGGCTGCTGCAGCCACTTGCCTGTGCTCATGCAACACAAGGCCTCCTCCTGCCCTTCCAGCTGTCTCCCTGCCACTCTCCCCCTGCCACTCTCCACGCGCCCTTCCCACCTCCTGGAGTCTTCCCATCAGGGACCCCGCTCTGTCCCGACACCTGAGCTGGACCTACAGCACCAGCTTCTAGACCTTGGAATGTCTTGGTTCTGCTCAGCGTTAACAGGGACATTGTCCATGTCCCTCTCTGACACCCATGGAGACCTGGAACATTCCCACCTTCCAGGAGAGGATTTTGGGGGTGCAGTAGGCAGGGTCGCTGATGGAAATTCAGCAGGAGGCCAGGAGGCAGGATGGGAGGCTGGGGGACAGCTCTGCCTCCTTTGCACCATCAAGGAATAACCTTGAATGACCTTGTAGACTCTCCTTCCCTTCTGGGGCTTCGATTTCCTCCCCTAAAAAATGAGGACCTGGGGTCAGAGGTGGGAGCCTGGCACAGCGGTGCTCAAGAGGGACAAGGGCATAGGGTCTCAGACTTCCAATCTGGGAGGATTTGACTCGGTAACAGTTTTCTTCACGCTCACCCAGAGGAGGACAAAGCAAATGAACCAATACGGGGTGGAAATAAACAAAATGAGAACGCTGAACACAAAAGCTAACGAATGGTCCACAAACGCCAGAGCCCGCTGTTGGCTATGGGTGCGACGTCGTACAGCCAGCCCTGGACTCCACCGGCCTGAGCAGCTGAAACGTTTTACCCAGCGGAGGGCGCTCCTCCTCCCCGGCCAGCCCCCGGCTCCCCCGCTGCCCCTCCCCTGGGTCTTCCTAGGCACCCCCAGCTACCCCCCCAGCACCCCCCTTCCGGCACCGCCAGCTGCCTCTCCCCTGGGCCGGCCCTCAGCACCCCCATTTATCATTTGTTCTCTGACCACTCTAGGTCCCTCTCCTCCATAGCATCCGTCCTTCTGTGTCTGGGTATTCTCTCCGCGCAGTGTCCCGCACGCTCTCCATGGCGTCCCAAGGGGTAGAATTTCCTTCGTAAGACTGAGCGATACTCCAGGATCTGGGTGGACGGCACTGGTCTGCCCGCTCATCCGTCCATGCACGCTGGCTTGCTTCCACACCTTGGCTGCTGGGTATAATGCGCTGGGAGCACGTGTGCCAGCATCTCTCTGAGACCCTGCTTTCCATTATTTTGGGAATATACCCAGACGTGGAATTGCTGGGTCATGTGGCGATTCTATTTTTAATTTTTAGAGGACCGGCCGTGCTGTTTTCCCAGCGGCCGCACCACTTTACGTTCCCACGAAGAGTGTTCGAGGACTGCAACTTCTGGAAATGCTGAGCACATCTGGGGGCTGGCATGTGCGGGAAGTGGGGAGCAGGATTTGTGCCCAGACCCTCCCCATGCTGACGCCTGTGTGCACTGGGCACCTCCACTTTCCCTCCCCCAGACCTGGGGCTGCAGCCTTCCCATGGAGCTGTCTGAGGTGCAGGGTCCCCGTGTCCAGAAGGAGAGGCGGGAGGGGCAAGAGCTCGGGGCTCAGGGTGGGGGGAGAGGTAGGAGGGGCCCTCATGGCCACAGGTACCCGTGTATCCCTCCCTCTCTTTCCTTCCTTCTTTCCCTCCTTCTTTCCTTCCTTCCATCCTTGCTTCCCTCCCCCTCCTTCCCTCCTTCCTTCCCTCCTCCATCCTCCCCTCCTTTCCTCCCTCTCCCTCTTTCCCTCCTTCTTTCCCTCCATCCCTCCCTCCCTCTCCCCCTCTCTCTCTTTTTGGGGATAAAACGGCAACATTCTTCAAAACTGTGTCTGACCTGGAGTCCAGCCGGGAGGTCTCTAAAGTGGGATTTCCTGCCTCCCCTCTCTGGCCACCCCAGGACACCCCCACCTCATCCCCCTGAGTTAGGACAGGCAGTTCCGAGGCCCAGCTTCTCCATAAGCTAACTTATTAATGCTCAGGACATGCCGGACAAGACTCCCCCTTCTTGAGGTTCTAGAATGGGGGTGAAAGCCTGAGGGTGTCTCAGGGACTTTGGGAGGAGCCCATCCTTCCCTTCCCATCTGGTGAGGGGTTCTCTCTCTCTCTGTCTCTCAGGCACACACACATTGCTGCTTCTTTCAAGACAATTATTTTAAGGAAAATTCTGTCTACAAGGGATGATGCCACAGTGGGTGTGATTGGACTACGTCGGGCGAGATCACGTGGGACTCCCGCTTGCCTCCCCTCCCCCAGGTCGCGGCCATGTCGAGGTGCTGGGGGACCCCTCCCGGCAGCAGCCGGGCTCCCCGCTGCAGAGGGGAGCCTGGGAATGCAAGGGCTCCGCTTTCGGAGGTGAAAGCCCACGTGTCTCGAACTCGCCTCCCCCACCCCGAGCTCGGCCAAGCCAGTCTCCTGCTCAGAAGGAGGAATTCGATCAAATGTTAATCCTCTCCACATGTAGAATATTCCAGATAGCCCCGAGCTCATAGTGCCTTTTGAACTTGTGAACAGAAATTGATTCAAGGTGACGAATTTGTAATCAGTTTATGATTGATGGGCCGCGTTTCCAGAAAGGCAGCTCCGTGTCCCTTCCTCCTTCCCGGGAAGCAAATGTGTTCCACTTTATCTGCCCCCATCTCAGGACCCGGAGGACCAGGAGAAAGAAAATAAAGTCAACTGCAATATTTAACTTGTATTAGAACAGATGCCACTTAATTAAGGGATCAGGGGGAAGGAAGTGCTAAAATAGAGCTTTCGGCTTCCCCCGTCCCCGTCTGGACAGAGGGCAGATCGGATGTTAAACTATTAGTGTGATTAGGTGAATAATGACTTTGGACCTAATTTCACGGGATTGGAAAGAGAGCAGGACAGGCTGAAAACAGAAACATCTGTTTGAATATTCTAATTTCAAAGGGTAATTGCAGAGTGCCGTGCGGCCGCCCCCACCTAGTTCTCTTCTTGTCCTCCTTCCTTTTCTTTCCTTCTTGGTTTTAATCGCAACGGCCTTGAAGTGACGCGCAGAGTTCAGCCCTCGCAGGGTTCAGCTGGAAGGTTCTCAGGGCAAGCCCGCGGGGAGGAGCCCCGGAGAGGGGCAGAGGAGAGCCGGGGGGCTGGGGTGTGAGGTGCAGGCCGCCCTGGGGATCTGCTCCGGGTCGGGGTGCCTTTGAGCCTCTGCAGAGGCCGCAGACCTCGGCACCCCGCATGGTCCGCAAACCACTGGGCGGGTTCACAGGCCTCTTGAACCAAGGGCACCATTTCCAGCCATGCTTCCTGCAGCCCGCTAGCTATTCCTTCCTACTCCCCCAGAGCTGCTGGGAAAACAGCTCCCCAAACCCCAACCCCAACCCAAAAGAGCAAATCTTGACTTGTACGTCCTCTGGTGTCTGTGGGGTAAAGACCCTTCCAAGGCCCGTTTCCAGCAACCCACCTGGTATCGCTGAGCTGACTGCAAAAAGATGGGTGCTTTGGGTCCCCGCCTGCTGCTCCCAGGCCCTCCCTCACGCAGCTGCCTCCGGTCTTTGTCTAGGCTGTTCCCTGACCGGAACACCCTTCCGGGAACCCCCGCCGCCCCCAGTCTGAGAAGTGTCTGCTAGTTCCTCAAGGGTCAGGCTCTGGGTTCAGGCCATGTCGGGGCCTCCTCCGGGCTGAGCCATGCCCCTTCTTCTCGGCCCATGAGCCTGGAGCCACACCCCCCGGGGGAGCATGTCCGTCCTAATTTCCATGCCACCTGCACCTGCACCACATACACCAGGCTCTCCCTTCCCTCTTTCTCCATCTTGACTCACTCAACAACCATGTTCGCGTGACCACTCTGTGCTGGACCTCACCGTAGAGGGGATGGAGAGATGCCCTAGGATCCCAGGGGCCTCACTGGGGGGCAGCAGGGAGGGGCTTTCCTGGGCCCTGAGCAGGAACGGGGGGATAGCCGAGGATCCTTGGGAGAACAGAGATTAGGGGGGCCTAATCGCGGTGGGTTACGACAGGTTCCCAGCTGGGCCAGCACAGATGGCAGAGCAGGAGGATGGTGCGCTCCAGGCAGAGGTGGGGTTTGTGCAAAGGCCCTGGGCGAGGTCACGTCGGCACTGAAATCAGACCCTTAATGGGGCAGGTGAAGGGCAGGGCTGGCAGAGTCACACAGCTAGGGTGCAGGGGCAACTAGACTTTGTCACCAAGAGACCCCGAAGGGGCTTACAGAGGTGGGGGCAAGGGGGCATTCTCCGATATTTTAAATCACAGTTTATTTTTGCAAAGATCATGGATACACGGTACAGAGTTCCCAAGGGCAGCAGGGAGGGTGAGGCTTCTTCCTCCCCGAGCTGCAGCCTCCTGCCTCCAGTTCCCTCAAGTCTGGCCTCTAGCTCCCGCCGGGTCGGGGGTCATGCCAGAGCACATTTGTGTAACTGCACACTCTCCGTATTCTCTCCTCTGCTTCCACACTTTGCTCTTCTGCCCTTACACACCGTGCGTGTGTATGTGTGTGTGTACACGCATCATGCACGGATGCGTCTGAGAGGCCCTTGCAGGACAGGATGCAGGCCCTGCAGTGGATTGAACTGACCGTAGTCAGACCCTAGGGGTTGGGGACACAAGCCAGCTCACTCCCTGAGTCCCTGCCCTCCAACGGCCAGTGTGAATGTGAGCAGGGTCCCAGGTCCCACTTTGGCCTGGGGGCAGAGGCGGGTAAGAGCAGAAGAAACCCAGGACCACGTGCAGCTGCTTGCAGTGATGGGGTGGGGGCGGCAAGGGGGACATTTGGGGGAGAGAGAACTGACCTGCGAGCAATGCCCACAGCCACAGAAAGTGCCTCCTGGGCTCACGGATCCCCCGTGTGCCCAGAACCGCGCAGGTGTGCAGCCACGGTAGGGGGCTCTCTGTGCCTGAGACCCTCCTCTGGCTCGCCCTCCTCCTACCCCTGATGCAGACGCACGTCCACCTAGCTCCTTCTTACTCTGGCACCTACATGCTTCTCCCACACTCGCCCTCCTCTGTGCCAGGCTTGGCGCCAAGCAAGGCCGAGGCAGGGGGGCCTCTGGAGATGGTCTTTAGGCCCGAGCCTCTGAGAAGCACCCAGGCCGATGCCCTTTCTGTTCCAGGCGAGGCTTTCAGGTGGAGAAAGGCAGAGGGCCCCCATCATGCTTGTTTCAGTTTCTAGAAGGTCAGAAAGTATTTTTTATTTATATTTATATTTATTTATTTGAGAGAGAGTGTGTGTGTGCGGTGGGAGGGGCAGAGGCAGAGGGAGGGAGAAGCTCAAGCAGCCTCCCTGCTGAGCGCAGAGCCCAACACGGGCTGGGATCACGACCTGAGCCGAGATCAAGAGTCAGATGCTCAACCAACTGAGCCACCCCCGGCGCCCCCGGAAGGTCCACAAGCATTCCATAAGCACCTACTATGTGCCTGACTCTGCTGGACCCTGAGCGGAGATGAGCAGAAAATGCAGTCTCCATCGTCTGGAGCAGAGGCTCCCGGGGCAGGAGCTGGTGTGCAGGAGGCCAAGTGGCCATGGTGCTGGAGGGACCCAGGGAAGGTCCAGACCCGCCAGAAGTAGGGCCCTGACAAGTCACTTTTCCTTCCTGTGGCCTCAGGGCAGCAGCAGGGGGATCTCTGAGACCCTTCAGCTGTGGGATGGGGACACCGTGAAAGTGTGCATGCCGGGGAATGGAGGGGTAGGGTCAGAGACAGCCGGTTCCTGCTCGGTGGGCAAGCACTCGTAGGCTCCCGGAGGTGAGGCCCTCAAGGACACGTGGGATGGGAGACAAGCAAGAACCATCCACGTGAGTCATGAGCACGCTCGAGAAACCAGGAGTGCTGCCTAAGTGCCCCAGGACTGCTCTTTTAGTCATTTGCAAACTTCTGGGGGCTTTTGTTTTTGTTTTTAAGATTTATTTATTTGTTTGAGAGAGAGAGTGCCAGAGGGGGAGGGGCAGAGGGAGAGAGAGAATCCCAAGCAGACCCCATGCTGAGCGCAGAGCCTGACGCTGGGCTCAGTCTCATGACCCTGAGATCATGACCGGAGCTGAAACCAAGAATCAGACACTTCACCAACTGAGCCACCCGGGCGCCCCCAAAACTTTTGTTTTTAAACAGAAGGCTAAGTGCAGCCCCTTTAGACAACATAGTTTCCATGTGACCCAGGAGTTCGCTGCTGGGGGACTAGGCAAGAGAAATGGAAGTATCTCCAGGGGAACGTGTGTCCAAGCGGTCACAAGAGCACTGCCCCCAACAGCCAAGAAGCAGCGAGAGTCCAGACGCCCCCCGGTGACGCATGGGTACGCACACTGGGCATGCTCGTGCCACGGAATATTACCCGCCCATGGAAAGGAATGGGGTACGGGCGTATGCTACACATGGCTGACCCTCAAACGCATTATGCTCGGGGATAGAAGCCGCGCACAGGAGGCCCCATTGTGGGACTCACGCCCGCCGAGTTCCCAGAACAGGGAAGCGAGAGAGCGCAGATCCACAGCTGCTAGGTCGGGAGGACGGAGAGGTGGTAGCTAAAGGGTGGGCGTTTCTTTCTGAGGTGAGTGCCCTTCAGGAGGCCACCTCCTGCCCCACGGTGCCCGCCTGCCCTGGGTCCTGCCCCAGCTTCAGCCCGGCGAGAGTCATGGGCTGCGCACTTAAGTGTTTCTCCAGGATGGTGGTCTTGACCGACTTCACAGCCCAGAGCTGGGCTCCAATCCCGGCCCGGCGCTACGACCAACGCATCCTGGGAAAGTGAATGAGCCGGTGGACGTCTGTACCACCCCCGCCCAAGCTGGGACGCTGCTAACTACACAAGGACTCTGGTTCAGCTACGGAGGGGCAGGGCCCTGCTGAGAAACCAGGTGGAACGACAGGGGCACTCGGTCAGGGATGCCAAAGAAGGACTCGGCCTGCAGCAGTCCCAGAGGGCTTCCTGGCAGAGGAGGTGCTTGACCTGAGCTCCTGGTGACGCAGATCAGGGGACAGTCTAATAAGCGGAAACAGGGAGAAGACATGTGACTCTGGGAAGGTCACTTGCCCCCTCCCCTCTGCAGCTGGCATCTGCCTGCGGCTACTTCCTGCCCCTCAGAGGGAGGCGCTGAGATACCCTGAGTGGAGGCTCTGCCCCAGAGGGAAGGGCGCAAGTCTAGGAGGACGTCACCTACGTCACCTACGGGCTCCTCTGCCCACCCTGCCCCGGGGTGTAGCTGATGAAGCTAGCCATTCTTTGTTTCTTTTTTTAGTTGGGTTGTACACGATTTAGAAAAATTGTTTCCCTTCCTTCATTTAAAAAGTGTTGGCATTGAGAGTGTCGCGGACGGTGGAGGCCACAGGCAGCACTGGCTGGCGTGGGGGCTGCCGTCTCTGCGAGGAAAGGAGACCCCTCCGTGTGGAGCGTGTGGGTGCACGTATGTAAGTGTGTGAGTGCGTGCAAATGTACATGTGTGCACACGTGAGCACACGCGCATGGACTACGTGTATCGTGTGAGCACACGTGTTGTGTAAGAGCGCGAGTATAGGTGTGTGTGTGCACATGCGCAGGTATATGAATTGCTCATGCATGTGCACACATGTGTGCAAGCATGCGTGTGCATATGTGTGCCACAGAAAGCTCCTGAGCACGTGGACTTCTCTCCTCCCCGGGAAGCCCTCTCCTTGACTTCTCAGGGCTCCCCACACTGTTGTGCGCGGTGGCAACAATGCTCCCCACATGGGCATAGCTCTCGCAGAGGCTGGGTGTCCGCACCTGGCACCTCGTGAGAGCCTCCAGCCGTCCTCTGGCGAGCTGGGTGGATGCTAGTCCCCTCCAACGATTTTATGGAGAAAGTCAGGGCCCAGAGAAGGCAGATCATGCTGCTAATGTCCCCCGGCAACAGGTGGCAGGTGGGCCAGGAGCCAACAGACCTCCGACGTATGGACTCTCCCCCATCCTCTCACTCACACAGGTGGGGGAAATTTCCCTCGGCCCCGGCTCACCTCACAACCGGAGCCCAAAGCAGCTCTGGTGGGAGGGGGCTCGTCCCCCCTAACCCTCCGCCCCGCCCACAGCATTCCTGGGCTGCAGCCCACCAGGCCCCGCAGTCCCTTTGAAGTTGGCCCTTGAAATCTGAGGAGGCTTGACCCACCTCCGGGAGCATCTCTCTTCCAGGGTGCGGTGCTGATGTGGTTGGCCCTGCCTTCAGGAAACAGCCTGCACCTCCAAGGTGGGACTCCTGGGCCCATGAGCCCCACGGAGCCCCCAAGGCCCGAATCAGCCCAAGTCAGTGGCAAGCACTCTGGGAAATTGCTGGCAGCACTCAGGGCTTGCTCAGGCAAGCTCAGCTCAGCACAGACCACAGGCCATTCCAGCCTGGCCTCTCACCCACCCTGCCCTCTCCAACACCCCCTCTGCCACCTTGCCAACCTGGCTCCTGGCCCTGGTCCCCCAGTGGTCTGCACTGGGGTCACCTGTGAGACGCTCTGAGGGGCTTCATTCCTTGGATCCTCCCTCCATGTGGAAATACCCCCCCCTTCCTTTCCAAAAGCACCACTCGGCCCTCTTCCGCCTCCCTGACTGCTCCTCACTCTCCTGTCCTCCGCCTGCCTCTCACATGGGGCAGTTCCTCAGGGCTCCATCCTTCTTCTCTCTTCTGCTGCTCACCCGGGACCAATTCTTCCCCCTCAAGATATCATCTCTGTGAGCTCCAACTATGTGCTGGACACTTTTACCTGGATGTCCCATTGGCCCTACAAATTCATCAAGTCTGAGACAGAACTCACTTCCTTCCTCTCTAACTCTTCAGATCAGCTTCTTCCCCAGCATCCCAGATGGCATCACCAACCCCACCTGTTCCCTTAACCCTCCCAGAACACCTGTACCTCCGTCTAATCAGCAACAAGTCCTGTGGCCCCATCTGCTCCTCAATAGCTCTTGGTCTCATCTTTTCCTCCCCAACTGTTCTGCCCCTGTCCAAGGCAGCAGCCCCTTCCCTGCTGCTCTTCCTGCTTCCATATGGCCCCTGTAACCCACCCTCCAGGCATGGAGATCCATTCTGGTTATGATGGAGAAGTTTGTAGTAGACTGACATCTAACTGAGAACCACTAGAAAAACAATTTTTTAAATGTTTGCAGGTGTCAGAGTATCTCCCAGGCCACTTAGACTTGAGATGGCAAGATCTCAGATAGACACAAAGACTGCCTGACACCTGGAGTTTTCCCTTCGAGACCTTTGCCAAATCCTTAAGCTTCTCAAGGAGAAAAAATTCAAAAAGATAGCTGCTGATAATCAGAGTAGAGTTTTAGTGTTACCATCTTAGAGAGAAAAATCTGATGTTCAAGGTCTGCTGAAGAGTAGGAATCCCAGAAAACACCTCAAGTTCCCAGTTGGGAGCCCTGGTGGGATAGTCTGGAAGTGCGGGTACGCTGGAGGAAAAAGTAAGATTTGCAAAGACTGTAATCCAACTTTGAGGTAGCTCATTCCCTGATTGTGTTAAAATCAGTTGCCTCGCACTCTACTCATCCATCCGAAGATGCAGTAAACCTTCTCTGGAGGAATAAAACACCATCCAGAACCTCTACAATTTGTTATTCACAATGCCTCACATTCAATTCAGTTACCAAGCAAAATGAGAAGCAGGGCCAAGAGAGAAAACAGACAATAGAAACAGACCCAGGATGACCCAGGTTTTGTAGTTACAGTCTTGCAATTTAGTAACTATGACTAATATGTTCAAGAAAATCAATGACAAGATGGAGACTTTTAGCACAGAAAAGGAATTCATTAAGAGTAGTCAATAGAATTTGAAGAACCAAGGGCGCCTGTGTGGTTCAGTCATTAAGTGTCTGCCTTCAGCTCAGGTCATGATCCCAGGGTCCTGGGATCAAGTCCCACATCAGGCTCCCTGCTCAGCAGGAAGCCTGCTTCTCCCTCTCCCACTCCCCCTGCTGGTGTTCCCTCTCTCGCTGTCTCTTTCTGTCCAATAAATAAATAAAATCTTAAAAAAGAAAAAAAAAAGAATTTGAAGAACCAAAAAGCATAAACACTAAAGTTAAGAGCTCAGTTGATGGGCTCACCAGCATAGAGGGCAGAGCAGAAGGAAGGGCTAATGAACTGGAAGCTGGAGAAGTAGAACATGTCCAGGCTAAGACAAGGAGAACAAAAAGGGTAGAAATCACAGACAGGAGCAAACAACAGCAACAACAATGGGGCAGGGTGGAGGGGCCGAACAGAAAGGCACGTGGAGGGGCGCCTGGGTGGCACAGAGGTTAAGCGTCTGCCTTCGGCTCAGGGTGTGATCCCAGCATTATGGGATCGAGCCCCACATCAGGCTCCTCCGCTATGAGCCTGCTTCTTCCTCTCCCACTCCCCCTGCTTGTGTTCCCTCTCTCACTGGCTATCTCTATCTCTGTCAAATAAATAAATAAAATCTTAAGAAAGAAAGAAAGAAAGAAAGAAAGAAAGAAAGAAAGAAAGAAAGAAAGAAAGAAAGAAAGAAAGAAAGAAAGGCACGTGGAGTCCTGGGAGGGGAAGGCTGGGAGAGGAAGCTAGACTGGAAGAAATAGTGGTTGGGAAATTTCCAAAGTGGAAGAAAACACCAACTACCGATTCAAGAAGTGCTGAAAACCCTTAGAAAGATAAATGCAAAGAAAGCCTCACACAAGCAGAACTGCTGATCAGAAAAGACGGGGAGAAAGTATGAAATGCAGTCAGAGAAAGAAGACACAGTGACTTTGGAAGAATAATAGAAAGATTGAAAGCTGACTTTCAACAAAAACATCATCTTTAAAGTGATAAAGGGAGGGGTGCCTGGGTGGCTCAGTCATTGAGCGTCTGCCTTTGGCTCAGGGCGTGATCCCGGGGTTCTGGGATCAAGCCCCACATCAGGCTCCTCTGCTGGGAGTCTGCTTCTTCCTCTCCCACTCCCCCTGCTTGTGTTCCCTCTCTCGCTGGCTGTCTCTCTCTCTGTCAAATAAATAAATAAAATCTTTAAAAAAATAAAAAATAAAGTGATAAAGGGAATAACCCTGCAAACTCAGGATACTATACTTAGCAAAATACCTTCCCGAGTGAAGTGAGGTAAAGTCATTTCCTAATACATCTGCTTTGAGAGAATCCACTCTTGGCAGACCTGCACTAAAAGGAATATTGAAGAGAGAACTTCAGGCAAAAGAAACAAGTGCAGAAATACAGAAATGAATGAAAAGCTACAGAAAGGGATCTAAATATAGAGTATATAAATAATAGTCATCAAAAATATATATAGAATTAAAGTGAATATCAACAGTAACATATAAAAGAGGAAAAGGATGAACAGAGTATGTTCTTCTAGAATGTCAGTGCATTTAACAGGGTCAAGCAGAAAACAAATACAAGGATAGTAGATACAAATACCTTAATAATTACACTAAATATAAATAGACTAATATACCAAAGAAAAGATTGGCAGACCGTATTCAAACACATATGCTATAGAAAAGACACGTTACAATATAAGGACATAGAAAAATTTTAAGTATGGGAAAACAAATACTGTACAAACACTAGTCCCCCAAAAGCCGGCATAGCTCTACTACTATCAGGTAGAACAGTTTTTAGGGCAAGATTTGTTACTAAAGATAAACGCATAATGATTAAAAGGTCATTCCACTAGGAATCTAAAATCATTTGTGTGCATAACAATACAACTTTAAAATACAAAGAGCGAACATTGACAGTACGAAAGGCGCTATAGACCCACTTCAGTTGCGGTGGGCATTTGGGACACAGCTCTGCAGGTGAGATCAGCCAGCTAACCTGGGTCTGGGGAAGAGCGGGAGGCCCCCAATCTCTGTTGGGGCCTCTGACACCTTGTTAAACAGTCCACCCATCTACATCACTCTGGGCATTGTAGAGGGGTTGGTTTTGTCCCCATTTTATAGGTGAGGAAACCAAGGCCAGGGAGTCTAAGGATTAAATCTGTGTTTGCACAGTGAGTGGTCAGCTCTGGAGCCAGAAAGTGCACCCAGTGATGTCTAACTCCCAAACCATCCTCTTTAGCTACACTCGCACAGTGAGGACCACAGGGCATCCTTGGCCTTGCCCTCCCTCTGTGCCCAGATGTACCCTTTGCCTGGACTTTCTTCCTCCATTCTTCATCCACGTGGTCCTTAGCCCCCATCCATCTTTTCAGACACAGATTACAGGTCTTGGAAGCTGACCCCCAAGGAGGGGTCTCCCAAGCTTCCACTGTGCTTCCAGATGCCCGGGAGCTGGTCAGTGGAGGTGCAACCTGGGGGTGTCTGCCTGCTCTCCTGCCCTTGACTTCATGGCCCTTGACTTCATGACCCTTGGGGGCAGGGCCTTTTCAGCACCCCCCTCCACATCCCCCCTCCCAGTGCCAGCACCAGCCCCTGGCCCAGCACACAGTACGTCCTTGCAAACACCTTTGAAATGAACGAGTCTTTTAAAATTCAGTTCCTTTC
This sequence comes from Ursus arctos, assembly GCF_023065955.2. Taxonomy (NCBI): domain Eukaryota; kingdom Metazoa; phylum Chordata; class Mammalia; order Carnivora; family Ursidae; genus Ursus; species Ursus arctos. Next base: position 2,948,868 of record NW_026623111.1, read on the forward strand.
CATGCATCATGGGTAGCTGACCCCAGCCATGTGCTTCTTAACACATTCTCTGTGTGCGCACAGGCGTGCTCACACACATGGTAAATTTAGCTCACGTTTGGTTGTAAGTATTTCCTTCTAAACAGCACGAGCGTTTTCTTTGTCAATGACGTTGGCTTGGTTTGTTGGTTTGGTTGTCATGGTCCTGGGCGTGAGACAGAGCTGCTCCCTGGAACCTCGGGCTGTTGCCGGAATATGTTCCCTCGTGCATCTCCGGGCAGAGCCGTGCCGCCGGAGGGACCCTGCCTTCTGAGCACGCCCTTGTGGAGCCTGGACCGGGCCAGGGGCCTGCCCAGGGCCACACAGCCGGTCAGAGATGGAGCTGGGGTTGGAAACTAGCCCACAGGCTTCCTAATACACAGCGCCCGCCCCTGATGTCTGAAACTAATTTGCATAATTATCGGAATGGGGAAAGGAATACAATCTCTTAAGCGAGGGAGTTTTTCTGTTGTTAATGTTTTTTAATTATAGAAATTATAGAATATGTTGAAAGCATTTTCTGGGAAGATAGCGTGAGAAAGGAAAGATGACCGTCCCTCCCCGCACCGGGCGGGAAGGTGCAGGTTACCTGCCCCGGTTCGCAGAGTGCGCCACCTACCGGTCCTGTGGGAGCGCAGGCGGCGCAGGAGAGAACAAAATGTGTGCCCTGCCGGAGCCCTTTGAAAAGCCAGAAAAGAAACAATCTCCCACTGAATCCCCCCACTTTTTCCTCTTTCATTCTCTCCTCTGTTGCTGTCGTCCTCTGTGTGTGTGTGTTGTAGAGACGCACGGGTTCCTCAAAGCACGCGGGAACAGAGAGCTGGGGGTAGGGACAGGGTGGGGTGGGGGAGAGCCCGGGAGGGGAGAGAGGATCTGTGCGCACAATGCCCCCCAGGCCCTTCCACTTTCCCACCCACCGGAGAGCACTCCCCTTCCCCGCGCACGTCCCTGGACGCTCACGCACAGCAGGAAGGGAACCGGCTGCCGTCGCCACCACAGAACTGCCCGCGTTCCTGGATTCCCCAGGTTGCCTCTCCCAGCCTCAGTTTCCTCCTCGGTGATGTGGGCGCGCCCTCCACCCCAAGGGATGAAGCGCAGGCAGAGTCGCCCCCCGAGGGTGCCCAGCAGTGCGAGCGCGGCAGGGTGGCCTCTCCACAGAGAGGTCAGGAGGCTCTTCTAGCGAGGGCGGGGCGGGGCCCGTGGATCGTGAAGACACTGCACAATCTATAAAAACTTCCTCCCGATGACACTGCAGTTCTTGCGGATGGCCGTTTTCAAACGCAGTGCTCTGATACTTGACTGCCCCGGGGTCCGTGATCCGCACACGTGACAAAACTACGCACAACCGAACGCACACACACCCCCGTGCAACCCGCGCTGGCGCAACCAGAGCAAGGTGGAGGCCTATGCGGGTGTCTGCTTCCTGGCTGCTCTCGAGCTCTCACTCCGCACGCGGCCGCCAGCACCGGGGGAACGGGGCGAAGGGGGTGCGGGGTCTATGGTTCCGCCTGCACAGCTGCGTGCGAGTCACGCTCGTCCCCCGAGCCAGTCTGTACGCGCCTCCGTCTTCATCCACGATGGCTTCCAAGTCCCCAAGCGAGACTGAAATGTGTCCGGACACTCCTGACCAGATCCCGCTGGAGGAGGCTCCACGTTACCCTCTGGGCCCAGAAGCTCCTGAGACGCCGGCTCCCCTGCACGCTTGCCAGCAGCCGCGGCCGACTCATCCTGGGATGTGTGCCCCGCGTGGTTGCGGATGCTCACGTCGCCGCTCACACACCTTCTGACGCGGGGCCCCTAAGCATCCCTTTAAAATGGGAAGGTTGAAGTTCACACGGCTGACGTGAACCCAGAGAGTGGGGACCTGAACCGTGTCACACCGACTCAGCGACCACGGGAGAAGCTTCTCCCACTCCTGTTGTTCCAGCAGCCCCAGGTTGCTGGCCAGGCTGCCCAGACCCCACTCCTCCAGGCCGCGGTGGCCCCTATAGGGAGGGCCATCTTGTCCTCCTGCAGAGGAGGCCTCCTTCCACTACCGGCGGCTGGTCCTCCTGACTGATCTGAGTGTGTCCGGGTGGGTGCTGGGCCGTCACTGCGCTTGCTCAAGGGCGGGGCCCCACCCACCCTCCTCGCCCATCCATTCCTCGAGGATGTGGGGTGCCAGGCCAGGCCCTCCCCGCGCAGGAGCAGCAGGCTGCCTTGGGCCATCCTGGCACTCTCACGGCCCGATGCATGGCCTTGGCTTCCTGTCCCCCTGCACTGCTCCTGAGGGGACAGGCAGGAGCTTAGGGGAGGAGAAGCCTCTGAGAACTGCAGACTCATGTACTACGCTCCACACCAGCCTGGTGCCCACACGGCGGCTTGAAGAAGCCCAGCTGGAATAGGGTGGCTCTTCTTGCTCCACAGACACTGCTCTGTGGTGTGTCTTTGTGGAAGTCCTGGCGGGAGGGATGTGGGACAGGCAGGTGCCTCCATAGTGGCCCCAACTCTTATGCCACCTTGGAGCTGTATCCCACCCGACCATTTCTAAGCTTCATGTGGTTGGTCATGCTCACCTCCACTCCATGTCTCACCAGACCTTTCTGTGGCACGGAACACTGGGAACTGATCCCACTTCTAATGTAGCTTTCCTCTGTCCCTTGATACCCAGTTCCCTCCCCATATCCCTCTTTCCTTCCCCATCATCCGCCTTCCCCATCATGTTCCCCTCCCCATCCTCCCCCTTCCCCATCATCTTCCTTTCTCCAGCATCTCCCTTCCCCATCGTGTCCCCCTCCTCATCATCCCCCTTCCCCATTATGCCTCCCTCCCCACCATGTCCCCCTCTCCATCATCCCCCTTCCCCATCATTCCCCTTCCCCATCATCCCTCCTCATCGTCATCCCTTTTCCCCATCATTCCCCTTCCCCAACATCTTCTCTTCTCCAGCGTCTCCCTTCCTCATCATGTTCCCTTCCCCATCATCCATCTTCCCCATCATATTCCCTTCTCCATCATGCCCCTTCTCCATCATCCCTCCCCCCAATCATGTCCTCTTCCCCATCATCTTCCCTTCTTCATTTCCCCTGAAGGACCTTCCCCGTCTGCCACCGCAATTACCATTTCCCGGGGCTCTGTTCCCGGCTCCCCGACTCCCTCACCCTGTGCCCATGACTCAGTTGCCACATCTTAATGGTGGCTCCAAGCTTGTGTCTCAGGCTGTGTCATGGACTCCAGATGCCTACATACCACTGACTATGGTTAATCCATGTGGGAGTTCCAGGGACTGTGCAGAGTCACCTCTGACCCAAGGGCCTTTCCCACCTACCAGTCCACCTGTCAATTTCACTCCACCTCCAAGCCCCCCTCTCCATCACTCCACACACACTCTGCCCACTCACCCCCACCTGAAAATGGCTGCAGCATGTCACAGAACCAGTGTGTGAGGGAGAAACTGGGAATGCTGACGTAAAGAATCTGAACCCATCAAGTCCAAACTTTCAATTATGGGAAAGAACACCAGTCCAGCTTGAGGCAGCAACTATACCAAGGTCACCTCATGGTGGACACACTTTTCTTTATACTGCTATCATGTGCCAGATGGTGTGGACGATTGTATCAACTAACTGACTTAAACAACAGACATTTATCGCTCACAGTTCTGGGGGCTAGAAGTCCAAATCAGGGTGCCTGCTAACTCGTTTCCTGGTGAAAGCCTGCTTCCTGGCTTGCAGATGGCCGCTCTCTCACTGTGTCCTCACATGCATGTCTTCACCAGAGGGAGCTCTGGTGTCTCTTCTTGCAAGAGCATGAATCCCATCATGAGACCCACCGTCATGACCTCATGTAAAACTAATTACCTCCCACAGGGCCCCCAAATACCTCCAAATGCCATTTCACTGGGGGTTAGGGCTTCAACATAGAAATTTGGGGGCACAAACTTTCAGTCCATAGCAGTAATGTGGTGGATACTGAGGTGAGCAAGGGTTATAAGTGCCCTCCACCAGAGAACTGACATCCTGGGGACTTCCTACAGAGAGAAGACAGTTTAGCCAAGATTCCAAGTCTGATTCCAAGTTCTTTTTCTTCTCATGACACCGCATTGTCAGTTCACATAACTCTTAGGTCATTATCTTGTTTGACTCTGGGAGAGGAGCAGGGAAAATGTTATCATTCCCCTTATGTAGATGAGAATGTTTTAGCCCCTTCCCTAGAACCAAAACAAGGTGGAATGCACCCACTCATCCACTCAGCCACTCATCCATCCATCCATCCATCCATCCATCCATCCATCCATCCAACACTCCATATATTCATCCATCTATCTACTCATCCATTCATCCATCCATCATCCATCATCTAACTATCATCCATTCATTCATCCATCCATCCATCATCCATTATTCCATCTATCCACCCTTCCATCCATCCATCCATCCATCCATCCATCCATCCATCCATCATCCATTATTCTATCCATCTATCCTTCCATCCATCCATCCACCCAGCTATTCATCCCTCTCTCCATCCATCCATCTTCCATTCATCCATTCATCCATTCATCCATGGATATATTCCACCAAAATTCCCTGAACAACCACCAAGGTCAAGACCCTCTCTGTCCTTCACCAAGTTAATACCCACCCTCAGAATCGTCTTTTGTTGCTCTGCCAAACCTCTCAGAAGCCTAATGGAGGCTGGATATTTGGGCCCTTCACACATCATCAGGCTGCTGATGGCCATGATGACCATGCTTAGGGCCTGCACAACCGTTCTGGAAACCCTGTCCATCCAACAGCACTTTTGTCTACAACCCATGGCAGATTTTCCAGCATTTGGGGGATTCCCAGGGCCCCCTCTTACTCCCAGGACTGAGTGGGTGGGCGTTCCCACCGCAGGGAAGGGGAGGAGGGCATGCTTTTCCTTCCCGCCCATTGCTTCATCTGCCGGGGCCTGAAAATTGATCTTCCATAAAAGAGGACCCAGGCGAACTCAAAATGGGAAACAGACCCCGGGCAGCTAGGGAGCGGCTGGCCCAGACAGCCTAGGATCAAAGCAAGCTAGGCTGTCCACGAGCCCCAGCACGGTGTCTGGTTATCAAATTTGCACTTGGCAGTGTCTCTCTGCTCACTCTCCTGGAGGAAGGGAAGACCCAGCCAAGCCCAGATGATGCCCCATGTCCAGAATAAAGCCCCAGACTGACGTTCTACTGCTTCTTGCACGGCATTGCTGCAAGGGCCTCGTTGTGTAAGTGCCGGCTGTACACCCAGCACTTTACATTCAGCGAGTGTAGTCTGCACTACAACTTGGTGAGCAGGTGCTAGTGAGCATGCACACTTCCCTCAGGAGACCAAGTCAGCGGCCCGAGTTCCCGGGGCCAGTACGTGGCAAGGCTGGGACATGGGCCTCCAGAGCCCGCAGCCTTCTGAGATCTGCTGCTGCTTCTTGATGAGGCTTCATGTCCTCCTGAGTCAGGAACTGAGGGTCTGGGTACCCCTGGGGGACAAGGGCCTCTGACAGGGAATCAAACACAAAGAGGTGGTCTGCTGGGAAGGTGAAAAGGGAATAAGGAAGGAGAAACTAGGTCACCAGGTGCACACATCTTCCACAGGTCTCTGTATCAGCTGGCTTTTGCCGCATAACAAACCACTCTAAACTCAGTGGCAAATGACAATAACCATTTATTGTTCATGTGTCTGTGGTCAGCTGGGGTCCCCTGCAGGTCCTGCCAGCCTTAGCTGAGACAGCTGGGAGGATGCCCTCTGCTCTGCACGTCTGTCATCCTCCAGCAGACCAGCCAGGTGCTCATGGTGAAGGCAGGGAGCCCCAGGGAAGCAGAAAACACACAGGGCTTCCGAAGCCGAGACTGGAAACTGGCATGGTGTCACTTCTGCCTCATTCTATTGGCAAAAGAAAGTCACAGGGTTGATGGGAGCCACAGTGGAGAGCACTACTGAGTCACATGGCAAAGGCCAGAGGGAGGACACATTCACACCCCGTCAGGGGTCCATGAGGTCCATGGTCTGCAAGCTACTGGAGTTGCCTTCGTCCCCTGCCATTGCCAGACGCCAGGCCCCAGCACTGCACCCCGGCCAGAGATGCTCCGGTCCCCTCCTCCAGTCCCCATCTTGTCAGTTCATGGGAACGCCTGCCGTGTCCACCCACATAATATCCGAGCCTGGGTAGGCCACTGACCCCCGGCAGTGAGCCCTGTCCTTGGTCACTTGACCAAGTGTCACTTGATCCTTTTCCCTGAGGGGGCCCCAGGTCCGCACAGCACACGGATTTGCCACTGTCGGTTTATGGCCTCCCTGCCCCCGCTGGGGCTGTGGCTCAGCTAGCACCCGCTGACCGGCTTAGTGATAGCTGCAGCAGCAAGAGTAATGGTGCTGCCTCGGGCCTCACCTCTGCCGAGCTCGGCCTCGTCCATTATCGGCCGAGGGTGCTTGTCATCACACCGCAGGCGCAAATCAGAATCAAATGTGTTGCCCGAGACAGCGAGAACGCTCCATTTCACATTTGCAAAAAATCTGGGAGGGGGGCAAAGCTCTTTTCTGTCAACTTGAAAGGGAAGGAGAGGCAGCAAGGAAAGGAAGAAGCTGTGATAATTCTTGAAAACTTTGTTTTTCATTTTCCCCTCCTGGCTCCTTGGGCTCCACAAGAGAACAGGCCGAATCCCACAAGAAAGCGGGCTCGGTCAGGGCCTAAGCAAAGCCACGTGTCTTTGTAGCTCTTTAGATGTCTTGAAATGTTTTTCAAATGTCCGGGCCCCCAAACTCTCCAATCTGTTTGCTGGAGAGCACCTCCCCACAGAGGCTGGAGGGGCTGGTCTGTAGACGCGAGGCGGCCCCAGCCACATGCCTTCCCCAGAGCCCCTACTTTCCTAGGGAGTTTGGGGCCACGGAGGCCGACACCATCCACCAGCAGCCCTGGGGCACTTCTCTCCTGGAACTTCGGTCAGCCCTTCCCTAGGAAGAGGTGAGGCGGCCCGGGGCACTGTGGCCAGGTGTCCCACCCCTGCGCTGCCATGACTCACCCTCCTGCTTCTTCTTGCTTCTCCTCCCCCGACACCCCCGGGGACAGGAGGTTTCCGGCTCACAGGATCCTTCCACGCCCCTCCCCCCCAGGCAGGCTTATTGGTTTATGTATGAGTCAGGCATCACAGAGTGAGGCACCAGAGCCTGAGCTCTTCTGGACTCACACTGTGACCTGCCACCACAGAGTTTCCTTTGCTCGTCCTTACCCTCCCTTTGCCCCCGAGGCTGGTCTGTAACGTCACATCCACTGGGCTACTGTGACCTGTGCCTTCCACTTGGACTTGGCCAATAAGGAGCCCCAGTGGGGATCGCAGGGAGGGAGAAGAGCAAGGTCAAGGTCCTCAGTGCTGAGTGTGCTATAACGGAAGGTCACCCTGTTTCCTGCTTGTCCCTCCTTCTCCCCTCCTCCTCCCTGCCGTCTCGCCCATGCTGCAATGACTGTCCTCTCCTATCCTAGCTGGACAGAGGTGGCAACAGCTACAACCCCGGCACGAAGCCTTCCCCGCGGTCCTCTACACCCACCCCTAGCTATCCTGGTTTAAGTGTGTCATTAGACCGTGTTGTACCTTGATGACACACACGTCCCTAATAATACTGTATCTTGGAGAGCAAAGAGCCCTGACATGGCCCGCACAGGGGTCCTGGCCCTACCACTGTCCCAGTGGAGACCAAGCACAATGGTCAGACCCCAACTCAGTGAGCCTCAGTGAGGGTGGGCTATGAACCCAAACCAGCCGGGCCCTCTGCACCTATCATCTTTGTTAATCTCCACAATAGCCAACTGTTGGGCCCCAGTGTTTATTCTGGGAGCAAATAGAGAAACACACAGATGGAGCAGTTTCCAAGCTGTGCAGGTTACAGCCCAGCAGACTGACCAAGGTGAAGAGTACACACTGAGCCGGTGAAGGGGCTGTGGTGAGGAGCGAGGCTGCTCAGGAGCAGAAAAGCAGGGACCAGGGTGAGAATCCTAGCTCTGCCCCAACTGCTGTGTGACCTTGGGCAGGTGTCTGAATGTATCTGTGCTTCATCCTCTTTACCTGCACAGCAGAACAGAGAAGTCCTGCACAGCCTTCTTTCTGTGCCAGGATATTGTGCAGGTCAAATGAGGAAATGATTTATAGATGCTCAAACCCTGCCTGGGAACCTCACTGATGCCATTACTCATGATTGCAGTAGCCAACCAAGGATTCCAGCTCCACATCATTCCCAAGTGCCACCACAAGTTCATAGAAGACACACAGGCCCCTTCTCGGTCCGTCCCCTGTCAACAGCCCCAACCGCACCATTCCCCTGCCCACTGTGCTTCCTGTGCATTGAATTCATCACAGACCATAGAACTAAGCTGGAGAGCTACAACTACACAACTTCTAGAAGAAAATTAGAGAAAAAAACACAAACTCAGATAGGCAAGTTCTTAATAGGGCTTGAAAGCATGATGTATAAAAGAAAAGAACAATCCACTGGACTCTATCAAAATTTGTTTTGCAAAAGAAGCTTTTAAAGAAAATAAAAAAACACAAGCCACAGATGGGGGGGGAATTTGAAAAATATCTATCTGGTAAAGAACTTGTATCCAGAATATATGTAAAGAAAAAAACTACTGAGTATCAATAAGATAACCAAACTCAAAAATGGGCAAGAGATTTGAACAGACACTACACTAAAGATGTGTTAGGGGCCAACAAGCACCTGAAAAGCAGTGCAACATTGTTAATTCTTGGGAGAGAGCACACTTAAGCACAGCTGAGATGCCAGTAAGCTCCCATGAGGGTGGCTAAAACAAAAAAGGCTGACAATATCAAGTGTTAGCGGGGATGTAGCACAGCTGGGCCTCTAACCCCCTGCTGGTTGCAGGTAGCATAGCCTCCTCAGAACCAGCCGGGCAGCTTCTTGTAAAGTTAAACAGATATTTACCCTGTGGTCCAGCATTTCCACTCCTGTTTATTTACATATGAGAAATGAAATCACATGTCCACGCAAAGACCTATCCTTGAATATTCATAGCAGGGTGCATTGGTGGCCAGTGGGTTTTTTTTTTTTAATCATTACGCACTCATGAATCTAAACATTTAATGCATGACAGGTTGCTACAGTTCATAGTTGCTTTATCTTTAGAGAAGCTCAGATTATCCATGTTGGGTCAGTGGAGGCCTCATCTCACTGGTTTCTGAGTCTTTTTTGCTTGTTGCACTGTCTTTTTTTTAATGTTATTGTTACAAAACATACAATTTACAATTTTAATGATTTTTAAGCATGCAGTTTAGTGGCATTCAGTGCATTCGCACTGTTGTGCAGCTGTCCCCACCATCGGCCTCCAGAACTTTCTATCGCCTTTTCCAAACAGAAACTCTGTCCTCATTAAACACTGACTCTTCACTCCTCCACCCCCAACCCTGGCACCCAGCACCCTGCTTCCTGTCCATGAATCTGACCGTTCTGGGAAGCACTTACATACAAATGGAATCACACGGTATCTGTCCTTTCGTGACTGGCTTATTTCAGGAGCATAATGTCCTCAGGGTTCATCTGTGGGTAGCAGGTGTCAGGATGTCCTTCCTGTTTAGGGTTGAAGATTATGCCTTTGTGTGGATATTCTACATTTTGCTTATCCATCCATCCATCAATGGACACTTGGGTTGTTTGCACTCTTTGGTTGCAGTGAATAACACTGCTATGAACACGGGGGTGCAAATATCTACCTGAGAACCTGCTTTCAATTCTTTTCTTTTATGCCCACAAGTGGAATTGCTCATGCACGAGTGCACTTACATGAGGGGCTTAGAACAGTCAAAATCACAGGGAAAGAAGAGAGCAGAATGAAGGCTGCCAGGGGCTGAGGCTGGGGGCACACTGGGGGTGTGGCTGTCCTATGGGGACAGAGTTTCAGTTTTACAAGACGAAGAGTTCTGGGGTGGGTGGCGGGGGCAGCTATAAGACCCCGTGAATGTGCTAAATACCAGTGATCTGTGCACATAAAAATGGTGAAGACATTAAATTTTATGTTATGTGTATTTTACCACAATAAAAAGCAAATAAAGCCTCTGAAAACAAAAAGAAAAGGAATGGAATTGGTGGACCATGTGGTAATACTGCATTTAATTATTTCCTCAGTGGCTGCACCAGTTGGTGTCCCCAGAAGCGCACAGGGCTGCTGCTTCCCTGCGTCCTCGCCAATGCTTGGTATTTTCTGGGTTTGCACGATGACCCTCTTAGTGGGTGTGAAGGGGCTCCTGAGTCCTTCTAATGTGACTGTCACCATCTTGACACCTTCCTCGCCACCGGGTTTGATAAGACCATCTGGACTGCACTTTTCCTGCCCCAGACCTGGAATCAGCCACTTTCTTGAGGAGCCTCAGTTTCTTTCAATGGGAAATGATATGTCAAGACCTTGTTTGGGGCACTAGGGTAAAGGGTGGGCTCACTGCTACCTGTGTGGCTGTTGCTTCTACGCCTTTTCAGTGGGCAGAGGTCAGGAATTTTTCCCTTTGAGATAAAGTAGCTCATGGGCTTATTCTGACACTTTGACTTCAAAACCACAACTGGAGGGTTTTTACCGAATCCTTCCTGTCTTGCATCTATGTCTCCTTCTCCCCATGCTAGGAATTCTGACTCTTGCCAACACAAGGAATAAATTTGATGTAGAAAATCACACAATAGTCTCAACTATAATTGAGCCTATCAACAACAGGATTACTAAAAATAGCTTGAAATGGTTTTGCAATATTTCGTGCTCAAGATACGCTACAGATGGAATGTTTGTGGCCCCCCCGCCCCCCACCAAACTCATATGCTGAAATTCTCACCCTCAATATGATAGCATTTATAAATGGGGTCTCTGGGAGGTGCTTAGGTCCGGATGGTGGCCCCCCATGAATGGGATTAGTGCCTTTATACCAGAGGCCCCAGAGAACCCTTCCTCCACATGAACACACAGCGGGAAGATGCCTCTGGTTCGTGGTCCAAACCAGCAAGCGAGTCCTCACCAGACACCGAATCTGCCAGAGACTCGATCCTGGATGTCCAGGCTCTAGAACTGTGAGAGATAAAGGTTTGCAGTTCCTTTTTTTTTTTTTTTTAAAGATTTTATTTATTTATTTGACAGAGATAGAGACAGCCAGCGAGAGAGGGAACACAAGCAGGGGGAGTGGGAGAGGAAGAAGCAGGCTCATAGCGGAGGAGCCTGACGTGGGGCTCGATCCTGTAACGCCGGGATCACGCCCTGAGCCGGAGGCAGACGCTTAACCGCTGTGCCACCCAGGCGCCCCAAGGTTTGCAGTTCCTAAGTCTCCCCCAGTCTGTGGCACTGTCTCAGCAGCCCAGAGGGACTGGGATCAGGTATGTCCCACCAGGTGCATACAGTTAATTATTGTGTTTTAAAGTCACCTGGAACAGTTTCTGTCCAGTGGTTCTGCCACCAACCAGATACGAGTTTAGGTTCATTTTTTTCATTTTATTTTTGATTGGGGGGATTTCCTTTGAAATGTCATTGTAATGAGTATGTAAAGCTAATTAATGTGCAATAGGCACTTCCAATCCCTGCCCCAACCCCACAACCCCCTGGCCCTGTCGGTGAGTGTCTTGTTTGACCTGCACAGCATTATGTGACGACAGGCAGAGCAGCATATCTGAATGGGGTTACACCAAGCATGTGTCTGTGAGTGTCTGTGTGTTTTTAGGAAAATGGTGACAAGCCATACGCACTTTTCCCACCTTGCCTTTTCTTACTTACCAACATATGCTGAAGATCACCCCTGTCTGGGGCCTCAGTTCTGTCCCACTTGAAACACTATACCCATGTAACTACAAGTTCTCTATGTCAGTAGTCACTCACTGTGTGGTCTGTAGTACTGGCTCTCTCTTCTTTCCTGCATTTTACGGTGTTTCTGAGGTTCTTGGAGCTGTTGAGCTGTGGTCCAGTGGCTTCCATTACTGATGTGATAGAATTCATCCAGTCCCCTTGGTTTTGGTTCCCTAACTGTTGGCGCCCTATGAAGACCCACACTGAGCTACCCTGCACCTCTCTTTTCCCCCTCGGGGCGGGGGGAGGTAATCTTCGCCGGGGTCTGATTTGAAGTGATATCTTTTTATTCCCAACTAACAGCCTCAAAGCAGCCACAGCCTCATCTGCCTTCCGTCACTCCATCACCCCACTACGCACCCCACTACGCACCCCACTACACGCCCCACTACGCACCCAGGCTGCCATGTGCTCTGCCCTCTGGTTAAGAATCATCTCTCCGACTCAGCACTGAATGAACACCCGTACGCTGATAGCTCTCTAGTGACTTTGATGGTCTGAAATGCTCCACTTGTTCTCAGAAATACTGTCCATGGGAGCAGTATTCCCCAAGTTCCTGCCGAATTGTAATAACGTGACTGCTTCCTATGTACCTTAAGGCAGCCAACAGCAAACAAGATCCTGGGGTCACATACTCTCGCCCTGAAAATCTGAAGTATGTAACTTTATTGTCTTCTGGCAAAAGCGTGGCTGCTGCAAAGCCCAAATGACAATGTGATATTTTTCTTCTTATAAGGGCCTTTCCATTTTTACCTTGGTGACCCAAAGACCTCTTGTCTCTAGTATCTCTAGACAAATACATCTCAGCGCTGGTTATTCTGCTTAAACCTTCCCCAAAATGAGGCATATCCTCTCGACAGAGTTTCAAGTCATTCTTAAAAACTTCTTGAAATTAACTGAAATAATTGAATGGAAATAATTGAAATAATTAATTTAATTAATTGAAATTAATTTCATGAGAACATTTCCTGACTGACTGTGTTAGTACTTGTTCTATTCCTTTGCTATGGTTTTGTTCTTCAGGGACTCCCATTAATGTGTTGGGTATCATTTGCATATACTCTCTAACTGATACTTTCTCTAAAATCCTCTCTTTCTGTAAAACTAATTTCTAAATTTTTCTCTTCTATTTTCAAAGACAGTGTCTGTGGTTTTCATCTGTTCTCAGGTGCCTTCTGGTGTAGTCTGATTTATTCCTAATTATCTCTGGGTTCCAGCCCCCCCCCCCCAAGTATTTCTAATTTTGTTTTATATTGTATCTCAGGTCTTCCAACAACACCTTAGTTCCTTTCAGTGGTTTGGAAGAATTAGGTCTTCATGTTCTTGCTGGATTTTTGCTTTCATTGCATTCCACATTATTCCAGTGTCTACTTTTCCTTTTATAATAACTTTGTTTAGGGTTTTATTAAGATCCTTTCTATGCTCATTTTTACATGGAATTAGTGTAACTGAATCTTAGAGATTTGGGCTGGTCAACATATGTTTTCTGGTTGCACTGTAACGCACCCTTGTTTGCAGTTTTCATGAGTTGATCACACAGGTGCCTGGCATGTTCTGAGGTGTCCTGGCTTGGTCTTCCTCTCATGCCACTGTCCCTGCACCAGTGAGAGGGCTCCTTTCCTGCAGTGTCTCCCCAGGGAGAGGCTCTGTCCTGGGAGGAGTGTTCACTGTGTTTGGACATCGAGGGTCCTGCCTCCCCACCCCTCAGACCTTTCTGAGGGTGGTGCATCAGAACAAGCAAACCCCACCTGGTTTCAGCGGCTGCTCTCAAATTTTTCCACCCCCCTCAGTGAGCACCTGTTGATGGCTTACCCTGTTCCCTCTGCTGCCTCTGGCATGGATGCTGACATGTTGAGGGTCTTACGATTTGTCCCCACCCACTCACATGCTGGAGCTCCTGGGGGTGGCATCCTGTGTCCCATTTTGTTGTAGATGTTGTCCATGGGTTTTGGTGTTGCCATTGTGGTTTAGGGAGAGTTTTAAGAGATTTGAAAACTAGACCCCCACATTCTTAGTTTCAGAAACTTTCTCTCAATGTGCTTTTTAAATTAAAAAATAAACTACCATTTGTTTAGCCCCTATATGTACAAGATACTTGACAGAGATTACTATGTTCAATCTTCATAATCACCTTTCGCATCTGCTATTATTGTTACTTCAATGTTTTGACAGAGTTGAGGCTCAGAGAGGTTCAGTAACTTGCCCAAGTTCACATAGCAAGTAAGGGGCAGAGCCAAGACTTCGACATGACTCTGTAAGGTTAAGTAAGCAAGTTTACCTGCCAGTGAATGCACCTGGTCCACTGTAGGTGTAACTCAGAAAAGCAGCTCTCAGTTTCCCTATAGGATTTTATGAGAATGAAGCAAAGAAGCAGAGCATTTCTCTCAGTAGTTGCAGAACTCAGAAAGGTCTCACCACATACACTGAAACATTTTATGCCCAGTGTGCATGGCATCCCAGAGGGGACCACGGTCCCAAGAGAATCCATGGGTTGGGTGCATTGGGGCTATTTGATACCACAATTTTATTTATTTATTTATTTAAAAATTTTATTTTTAAGTAATCTCTACACCCAACGTGGGACTCAAACTCACAATCCCAAGATCAAGAATGACACATCCCACTGACTGAGCTAGCCGGTACCCCTACAATTTTATTTTTTTACCTATATTTTTCCTGTACTGTCAGATATCTAGAGAAAAACTTTCTTTGAGCTTAAAAAAGAGAAATTTTTACTGTAGTAATATTTATTTTATTTTTTAAAAAGATTTATTTATTTGAGAGAGAGAAAGTGCAGGGAGGAGGTGCAGAGGGAGAATAAGAGAGAGTATTTTTAAATTTTTTTAATTTAAATTCAATTTAGTTAACATATAGTGCATTATTAGTTTCAGATGTAGAACTTAGTGATTCATCAGTTGCATATAACACCCAGTGCTCATCACATCACGTGCCCTCCTTAATGCCCATCACCCAGTTACCCCATCCCTGCACCCACCGCCCATCCAGCAACCTTAAGTTCGTTTCCTATGACCTAGAGTCTCTTATGGTTTGTCTCCCTCTGATTTCCTCTTATTTTATTTTTCCCTCCCTTCTGCTATGATCCTCTGTTTTGTTTCTTCAATTCCACATCTGAGTGAGATCATATGATAATTGTGTTGCTCTGATTGACTTACTCCACTCAGCATAATACCGTCTAGTTCCATCCATGTCGTTTCAAATGGCAAGATTTCATTTTTTTGATGGCTGAGCAATATTCCGTTGTGTGCATGTGTGTGTGTGTACTATATATACACCACATCTTCTTTATCCATTCATCTGTCGATGGATATCTGGGCTCTTTCCATAGTTTGTCTACCGTGGACATTGCTGCTATAAAATTGGGGTAAGGGTGCCCCTTCTTTTCATTACATCTGTATCTTGGGGGTAAATACCCAGTAGTGCAATTGCTGGATCATAGGGTGGCTCTGTTTTTAACTTTCTGAGGAACCTCCACACTGTTCTCCGGAGTGGCTGCACCAGCTTGCATTCCTACCAACAGTGTAAGAGGGTTCCCCTTTTGAGGGAGAGAGACAGTCTTAAGCAGACTCCCCACTGAGCACAGAGCCTGACATGGGGCTTGATCTCACAACCCTGAGATCATGAACTGAGCTGAAAACAGGAGCTGGACACTCAGCCAACTGAGCTTCCCAGGTGCTCCTGTAGTAATATTTCTTATATCAAACAAACAATATTTTCTAATAATCAAGCCACTCCATAAATACTGGTTGAGCACCTACAGTGTGCCAGGCTGCTTTCAGGCAGACTTGCCCCCCGAGGGGAAGACAGACCATGGTCGAGTGGGAGTTTCAAGTAGAGTAGTTCCTAGGAATGAAGTAAGGGGGCCCTGGTGGGGCGGTAGGGAGCTAGAGAAGGTCTCAACGAGGACAGGGCATTTGGGTTGAGAACCAACTGATGGCCCGGGAAAGAAGGTTCCAGACGAAGGTTACAGGAGGTGCCAGATCCCAGAAGTAAGAGCAAATGAAGGGCGTCTAGGGCAATGAGGAGAACGACAAGAGGTGCCGTCAGAGAGGAGGTGCTGGCAGAGCACAAGGGGCTTGTGTGTGAGCCAGGCAAGGACTTTGCCTCTTGCTCTGGGAAGATGGGAGCCATCAATTGTTTAACACCGGAGATATGGTCTGGCTTGTGTGGCAGGAGGGTTCCTTGGGCACTCTGTGGAGAAAGGGTTCTAGGGGAGCAAGGACAGAAGCCAACAGGTGAGCTAGGAGGCTGCAGCAGTGGTCAAGGGGGTTCCCTAGGAGGACGGGTGAGGGCAGGTGTTCTCAGAAAGATGCATTCTTTCCCCCGTGGAGCCCCAGAGGCCTCTGTGAAGGTTCATAGATGGGGTCTGAAGCACATGAAGGACAAGAGGGACCAGACCAGAGGGCCCGAGCAAGGGGCTGGAAGAACCGTTCTGCTATAGTGCAAGTTCAACATAGTTTGTTGAAATTATCGGATGTGTAGGATTTTAGTTCTGACTCAAAGCTAATGTTAACCTCAATGGGACTTCGTAGTTTCCCAAATGCTTCTGATACATGATCCTATCTGATCCTCCTGCAATCCCCCAAAGCAACCAAGACACGTTCTATTTATCCCTGGTCTACAGACAAGGAAACTGAGGCTCAAGGGTCCCTTGGTCTTCAAAACCTCCCTCCAGGTCACCTGTGGTGGACATGGGCCTTGGGGCGGGGAGTGTACACTGAATGAGCAAGTGTACAATGAGGAGCGCCAGCCTATGGTCCTTCCGCGGCCTCTGCGCGTGGACCTAGCCTAGCACGCAGTAGGAGCTTGGCAATAGTTTTGAGTGGAAGCATGACTAGGCCTGGGAGACTGGCTACGTCACTTCCCCTGTAACTACTTGGAGCTCTGGGCCCTCGGCCTTCTGAACCTGCTGGTCTCCCCCACACCACACACGTCGCGAGCTCCTGAGGGCAGGGACAAGGCTCATTCATTCCTTCATCGTCCACACTACATAGCGTGGTGGCTGGCAACGGTGTGTGTTGGTGGAGGAGCGTGGGGCTAGTGAAGGGAGCGGTTGGGAGTGGGAGCTGGATGTGGCAGGAGGCCTGGGAAGCCCCGAAGGACAGCTGAGGACAGAGACAGGTCGGCCCTTGGAGAGGAGTCACGGGCTAGAAGCGGCCCACGCCCGGAGTCAGCACCAGGGACAGCTCCCAGCTGGTCTGGCTTGTCCGTCTGAGTCCCTGGCCTGCCTCCCCCCACGATGTCCCTAGAGCTCAGATGGGGGGTTCTTCCTGGCTCTCCCTCCCTGCTGGGACCCCAGGATGTGTCAGACGGTGGCACGCCCTTTCCTCAGAGGGTGTGGATTCAGCGAGCAAGTTCTGACCCCTCGGGTTGATGGGGTGGGTACAAGGAATGGGGGACGGTTAATACTCTGCAATAGGGAAAGCATTGAGGGGACGGTGAGGGCATTTTACTCCCGTGGTAGCTAAGTACCAGACCCAGCCCCTGGCAGGGCCTCCTCCAGCACGAGGAGGTCTGGGGGCAGGAGGCTTGATCTCAGACCAACCCTATGAAGGCTGCATCACGTCTGTGCAGTCCAAGTGCCATCAGGGAATCTGGGAGGTGGGCCTTCTGGGCCCTCTCGAGCTGCGGCATGGTGGGCTTATCTCTCTCTCCCTCTGGTCAGCCACCTGCGCAGGTGGACTAAGGCCTGAAGCCAGGTGTGGACCAGAGGCCTTGACCCTTGACTGAGAAGGTCGCCAGGGGAAATAAGCTTTCTGTCTTGGGGAGTAAGGAGGGGCTGAGACAGGCCCGAGCAAGGAGGGGTTTGGGATCCGGGCTCTGCCTTTTGCCAGCTGGGGGACTTCAGGCCCAGCCCCACGTCTGGTTCAGTTACAGAAAGGGCATAATCACACCCGCCTGGCCCCTGCAAGGGGAGGGCCTGGCAGAGAGACTAGTGCCCTGCCCCCTCCTGCCCTCCGGGCTGGCCATGGTCAGTGTCTGAGTGCTGCCGCCAGGAGACAGGGGGGTGGCTCTGGGGTGTGTTCCCTTCATCGTCCCCTGACTGTCACAATGCGGCCTCTTCCCAGAAAACCTTCTAAATTTAGGCAAGCATCTTTTGTTTCTGATGAGAAAGGCAATGCCAGTAACCAGAACAGTTCAGAGCAGGGCAAGAGCAGCCCAGGTGGGAGTGAGCAGAATAGGGAGCCACTAATGCCTCCTCACTGCCCCCGAGATCAGTCACTGACAGGTTATTCCTGGAACGGGGTCTTTTAAGCAAGGTCACTGTCTCTTCTGAGAGTGTCATTGCAGGAGGGACACCAGGCCTCTGCCCTTCCCACGCAGGAAGCACCCCTTGACCTGGGCGTTTGGTGGGAGGGCCATGGATCTGGGACTCAGGGGACCCCTGGTGGCCCATCTGTCCCCTGGGGTGTGGCCTGGACTATGTCTGGTGTCCCTTCCTACTCCGGTCTCCTGGATCCCAGGATTCTCCGCCTGCCTGAGGGGAGGGGAGTCAATCCAGAAAGTGTGTGATTTCAAGGACAGCTGTCATTTGGGGTATGCAGCCTGTGCCTGGTGATTTATGACAAATCCTGAGAGTAGATGCTGTCCCTGCCATTGCACGGATGAGGCTCAGGGGGTCAACCAGTGCCCGGGTCACAGGGGACAGGGTAGAGCTGGGGTCAAACCCAGGCCTGTTTGACTCCCAAAGTCTGCTTTTCCCCCAACCCCTCCCCTGCCCTCTTTATAAGTTCCTACCAGGTAATAGGCCCCCTTATAGTGTCCGAACACAGTGAAGAGTCAGAAATGGCCCTGTCTCAAGGGGCTCATGCAACAGAGGGACAAACGGACTCCGTTAACCAGATCAATACCTCGGAAAGGAGAGAGCTGGGATAGTGACCTCCAAAGCCAGGTCCACCTGGACCTTCAGAACATGACTTTCTTTGGAAATACAGTTTTTTGCAGATTTAATTAAGGTGAGGATTGTGACATGAGATCCTCTTGGATTAGGGTGGGCCCTAAATCCAGTAGTAAGTGTCCTTACAGGAAGAAGGGAGGACACACAGACACACAGGGGAGAGGACCCATGAAGGCAGAGGTTGGAGTGACCTTGTGGCTTGGACCACAGCCGGGAGCATCTAGAGTCCCCGAGAGCTGAAAGAGGCAGCCCCCAGTTTGTGGTCATTGCTTACAGCTGCCCTGGGAGCCTCGTCTACTGGGACAGGAGTGCAAGGAGCCAGCAGGGCCTGGAGGGTGAACAGCTCTCCATGGTCCTGCAAGGGGGAGCCCCCGGGCCTCTGTCGTTTCATGGATCAGGGAATGACAGAGGCAGAGGAATAAGGGGAGTCCCATGCTGTCCTCCAGGGCCGAGTGCACAAAGTTGAGGAACTTCAGAACCACACAGAGAGCTCATGAAACAGACTGCCAGCCTCGAGCTGGTGCCTGGCTAGGGGGACGGCTTCCCCCCGTTGTCCCAATGGTCTGTGCAGCTCTCCCATCGCAAGTGGCTGAGTTGCCCCTCCCCCCCCCCAGCTCCTGCCCCATTTCCCTGGTCTTCTGCAGCTGCACCAGGAGAGGCGAGAGGCACTGCCTCTCACGTGTCTCCTCCGGCCACTCTGGACCCACCCCAGGCAGCTCCATTGGCCACTCCCCAACACTGCCCTGGACAAGGCTCCTGCCATCCTCTGTGTTACGGCCCAGTGGCTGCTCTGTGTTCACGTGACATGGCCTCCATGGCACTGACAAAGTGAGGAGATCTCTCCTTGAGGTCCAGAGCTCTGGGCTCCCTCCTCCCTCTCTCCCCTTGCTGGCTCTGCCTCTTCTCCACACCCTCCCAGCCCTGAAGGGCCTCAGGGCTCCATCCATGCTCCATCCATCTGTTCCCTAGCCATGAGCATTCCAGGTCGAGTCATCTTTCTCAGCCAAAGACCCCCAAGGCCACTTCTCCAACTTCACCCTGAACACCAGACCCAACAGGCCCAACAGGCCAGGTGCTCACTTAGACCGCCAACCTGGGTGCCAGTAGACATGGTCAACCTCTGGGTCCAGACCTGAGCTCCTGCTTCCCCAGTCCTACTGCACCTGCAGCCTTACAGTTAGAGGGGACACGGACCCCATTGTCTTCCTCAATGTCTGCACCAGCCTCCCACCCCACATCCAGGGCCTTTGCACTGCCTGCCCTCTCTGCTCAAAACACTCTTCTCCAGATACCTGCTCAGCTCATTCCCACAATTCTGTGCTCAAATGTCCCTTCTCAGTGAGGTCTGCCCTGGCTGTTATGTTTAAAATCACAACCTCCACCTGCACTCCTTCAGGCTTCCTTTCTCTGCTATAAATCCTCCTCCCATAACACTTAAAATCTTCTGGTATGCAATTTAAGTGGCTCACCCCCTTAAACCGTAAGCTGTACTGAGGGCAGGGATTTTTGTCTATCTCACTTTTCCTGGATGCATCCCCAGCACCCACAAGAGACATCTGGACATTGCAAAGAGGAGCAGTTGGCAAAGGTGTCTGAGAGGAAGCGCAGGGAGGTGGGTGGAAGCCATGGGAGGGTGCTCCTGCCACCCCATACCAAGCCCATGTCCTCACTCAGCAGCTCTGTATTCTACGGCTTCTGAGGATGCTCAATGCCTCTGATGAACAGGGCACAGGTTTCTCTAAGGTTGTACTAAACTTGGGCATGCATCCGAATGACCTTGTTGGAACAGAGGCTGACCTTGGACTTGTGAGAACAGAGGCTGCTGGGCCACACCTCCAGTTTCTGTTGCAGTAGGGCTGGGATAGGAATTTGCATTTCTAACTCCTTCTGGTTGATTCAGATAAGATTTTATATATTCAGTAGAATTGTGTATATAATAATCAGTAGAATTTCTAGGCCGTATGGCCTGTGTATCTTCAACTGTACTAGAAATTGATTTTCAAAGTAGTTCTATCTATTTACGTCCTCCCAGTCATCATATGCTGTCATCAAGAGTTTCCACATGTGCAGAGGTGTGTGCTTAAATATTCCATTTAATTACCTATTGTTCATCCATGCACCAATACCACACCACTGTTGTCATGAGTGCTTTTCAAAAGTCCTCAATACCTAGTACGGTAAACCCCTCCCACCTTCACCTTCTTCTTCCTTAGTCTCTGGCTAATCATGGCTTTTCGCTATTCCATTTAAATTTTAGAATTGACTTGCCAAGTTTATTAAAAAGAAATCTGTTGGGTATTTGATTAGATTTGTATTGAATCTATAAATTAACCAGGGAATAATTGACATCTTTACGATATTAAACCTTCATATCCATAACATAATATAATTCTTCATTAGGTCTTACCTACTGTCTTCCACTAAATGTTTTATAATTTCCTACCTACTGATCTTGCACACCTTTCCCCAGATGCATCTCTTAATGCCTCACTTTTTGTCACTGTTATAGGTGATATCTAATTCCATTTTCTAACTGGTGTCATACAAATGCAATTGACTTTAATTTATTGTTGTTCTATCTAGAAACTTTGCTAAATTCTTTCATTAATTCTAATAGATTCTGTGCAGGGGCGCCTGGGTGGCATAGCGGTTAAAGCGTCTGCCTTCGGCTCAGGGCGTGATCCTGGCATTATGGGATCGAGCCCCACATCAGGCTCCTCTGCTATGAGCCTGCTTCTTCCTCTCCCACTCCCCTGCTGTGTTCCCTCTCTCGCTGGCTGTCTCTATCTCTGTTGAATAAATAAATAAAATCTTTAAAAAAAATAGATTCTGTGCAGATTATTTTTGGTTTTCTATATAGAAAATATCATAGGATAATGATGACAGCTCTGTGTCTTCCTTTGTAATACTTATATTGCTTATTTATTTTTCTCGTCTTACTGTGTTGGCTGGTGTTGCCAATACCAGGTGAGTAGGAGTGTCAAAATGTATTTTATCAGATTTAAATCAGATTTTAAATGAATTGGGATATGTTGTTTTTTTTGGGGGGGGTAAGATTCCTTTGTTTTGTTTTGTTTTACAGTTCCTCTTTATGAGGCTACAAAAGTTTCATGCCAACCCTAATTGCTGATATAGCAAGTATTAAGGAACACAAATGGATTTTAATCTCGAAAATTTTGTAAAATATTTTCAATATCTATTAAGATGATCATATATTTTTTTCTTTTATCTGTTAATGTAATGAATTACTAATGGTACTAATGTAACACTATGGCTTTCTTATAATGAACCTCAATTAATCATGACTTATTATCCTTTCTATAGTGTAGAATTTGGTCTGCTAGTACTTTTTTGTTGGATTTTTACACCTATGTTCACAAGTAAGTTTTCCTTAATTGATCTATTTTTTTATGTCAAATAAGCTAGGAAAAATGCTCAACATCACATGTCATTAGGAAATTGCAAATTAAAACAGCAATGAGATAACACTACAAACCTATTAGAATGGCCAAAATCCAAAACGCCGACAACACCAAATGCCGGTGAGGATGTGTGGCAGCAGGAGCTCTTGCTCACTGCTGATAGGAATGCAAAGTGGCGCAGTGGCTCAGGGGGTCAGTTTGATGGGATCCTAAAACGTCAGCTAAACATACTCTTACCATATGATCTAGCAACTTTTTACTCCTTGGCATTTACCCAAATGAGTGGAAAACTTATGTCCACCCCAAAACCTGGTCAGGAATGTGCATTCATAATCACCAAAACTTGGAAACAACTAAGATGCCCTTCCGTGGGTGGAAGGATAGATAAGCTGTGGTCCACCCAGGTGATGAAATATTACTTAGCGCTAAAAAGAAATGAACTATGAAGGCATGAAAAGACAAGGAGGAACCTTAAATGCATAGTCCTAAGTGAAAAAAGCACACATGGGGCGCCTGGGTGGCTCAGTCATTAAGCGTCTGCCTTCGGCTCAGGGCGTGATCCCAGCATTCCGGGATCGAGCCCCACATCAGGCTCCTCCGCTGGGAGCCTGCTTCTTCCTCTCCCACTCCCCCTGCCTGTGTTCCCTCTCTCGCTGGCTGTCTCTCTCTCTCTGTTAAATAAATAAAATCTTTAAAAAAAAAAAAGAAAAAAGCACACATGAAAAGGCTGTGCACTGTTTCATTCCAACTATACGACATTCTGGAAAAGGCAATATGGAGACAGAAAGGAGATCAGTGGTTTCCAGGGCTTGTGGGGGGCCATGTGGGTTGAAGGAGGGGGATGAACAGGTGGAGTGCAGAGGAATGCTGGGTACTTGTCATTAGATGTTTGCCAGAACCCACAGGGTACACAACAGCAAGAGCGAGCCCTGACGGAGAGCACAGACTCTAGGTGACGATGACGTGTCCATGGACGTTCGCTGAGCTTGGTAACGCATGTCCCACAGGAGGGGGTTGTTGTTAATAGCGGAGGCTCCGCATATGTTGGGCCAGGGAGTACCTGGAATATCTTTATACTTTCCTCTCAATTTTGCTGTACATCTAAAACGGCCCTAAAAAATAAAGCCAATTTTTTTTTAATGAGCTGGAATATGTTTTCTAGTTTTCTATTTTCTCTAAGGATTTGTGAAAGATTGGCATTATTTGTTCCTTGAACATTTAATTGTACTTACCTGTACTTACCTGGGATGTGTGTTTTGTTTTGTTTGCTTGTTGGAAAGATTTTTAAACTCTCGATTCCATTTCTTTAATGCCTATAACACCACTTGGATTTTCTATTTCTTCTCGAGTCAGGTTTGGCATTTTATATCTTTCTGGAAATCTGGCCAGTTCACCTGCATTTTCTCATTTAGTGCTATGGAGTTGCTCGTAACAGTCTCTCCTTACTTATATTCTTCTGTTCGTGATTTATTTCCTGTGAGTTCACTTGGCATTCCTATCCTACCTCTCACGCTTAGATTTTTAATTTTAACTTAATTCTTTTCTGATATAAGAATCTAAGCATATAAATCCTTTCCTAAATACTGCTTCAGTGGTTCCCAGTGAGTTTGGATACGTAGCTTGTCCGGCATTCTCTCATCTCCATGATGACACCTTGTTTGACTCAAGAGCTAATTACAGGTACATTTTAAAGTCTCCACGTGCTGATAGCGCTATTAACTTAATTGCACTGTGGTCAGAGAATTGGTCTCCTTGGCACCTCTTCTCTGAAATGTGTTGAGGCCTGCTTTGTTTATGGCTGTTTTTAACGTTTTTCATAGTTGTTCCACGGGTGTTTGAAACGCGTGTGTCCTCCAGGGGTGGGGCACAGTTTCCTGTACGTGGTTATTAGATTCAGCTTATCAGCCGTGTTGTTAAGAACACCCTGCATGACATCCTTTCTTATCCGTGACTACAAGGCGTGTTGCGAGCGTCCCTCTGTGATGGGATCTGTCTTTGTATTCCTCCTCGCGTCCGACAAAGTTTGCTTTATATATCGGACCTTGGTCACTAGGCATCAACGGGTTTAGGCTTACAGTCAAACTGAACATCGTGGCTAGATTTGGCGATTCTCCCTACCGCTGGCGGTGTTTTCACAGTGAGTCAGTTTGACTGATATTATTACAGGGAGACCAGCTTTTGTGATGAAGAGTTTCTGGGGGCGTCTTCCAACACTCCCGTCAGCCCGTGTCCGTCCTTCTGCAGTGTGTCTGTCGAGGACAGCACAGAGCGTTCTTGTCCCACCTTGCGGTCACCGTGTATCCGCATCTGTACCTGGCCTACGTGCGCCAATGTCTGCCCGCCCAGTCCCCCTCCTCTCGCCTGGAGCTCCAGCGCCCGCCGGAGCCTCTCACCTTCTCCTCTCCTACTTCCTGATTTCTTCCTCCCATTTCCTCTGTCACCGTCTCCGTGAACTGTGCGCCGCGTGACGTCTCTGCATCCTTTTGTCTTTCACCAATTCCCTCCTTAGCTGTTGACACTGCCCGCTCAGTTTTCCCAACTCCAGGTCTCCCTTCTCCCATTTTCAGAATTCCATTCTGGTTCTTGCAAATCAGATTCATCAGCATGGATCATTTTCCCCTGGTCACACTTTCTACACCATTTTTCAGTTCTTTATGTAAAACAAATTTGTTCTCTGCCTGATGCCCCTGCAGTTACAGTCTTTGTGGATGATTCTGCAGATTTTTAAACGTGGCAGCTCGCCCTCGGGTGGTGTTAACATTTCCACTGTAATCTTATATTAATTGTAATTTACTATGCAGCACATTTCTGAGGCCTGGGTGTGCAGACTTGCTGTCCCCTCTGCCAGGTGGCGACTGTCCCCTTGTCCCACTTCACAAGTGCTGGCTCATGTAGGAGTGTCTGTCCCAACCCGTCACCCTGCATGGGCCCTGAGTTTGTTTCTTGTCCCCCAGTTACATGGGGCCCCTCAAAGCTCCTTTCCAGGATGCCCGAGATGGGCAGAGGTCTCCTGGGTGAAGCCCGCCTTCCGTGCTGACTCACCATTTCTCACCATTTCTGGCCATGCAGCCTTTCACTTTTTTCCTACTAGCTCAGAGAAGCATCTTAAAAGATGAAACATGTCAAAAATGTCTACAATACATATTTCCTTCATCCAGCATCTTTATTGTTCTGCACCGGAACGCTTTCTCCAGACATCCAGCTTGTTCCATTGCCAGAAGGGAGTCCTTTATTTTTAAACAAAGAAACATTCACTGATGCATTGAACAGAAAACATTCACTGAGCACATACTGTCTACTGGGCGCTGGGACTGATGCTGCACCTGGTCCTGTGAAGGGACCGGCAGAACCAGGACAAACTCCCATGAGCATCCGTGAGTCCCTGGGCCCCAGGTTTCTCTTCCATCCAGGGCTGTGGCAGCAGTGACAGGTGGGTTGTGGGCAAGCCCTCGTGAAGAAGACTCAGCCAGCTGGCTGCAGAAGGAGGAGGCCTCAGCCCAGAGGACTCTGGGACATGCCAACGGCATTTGCTGGTGCATCCTGGAAGGTATGGCCATTTCTCACCTGGAAGTCTCCCTGCAGGAAAGCCCCGTTCTGCTGTAGGAGCCAACGGGGGGGGGGGGGGGAAGGGGGGTAGGTCCACGGACATCTGAGCAGTTTCTTCTTCTAATCCACCCTCTGAGAACTGCAGGTGATTTGCAGACCCTGACTGAGCATGCCAATAACTGGGAGGGCCTGAAGTTCATGACCAACAGTTAAGAGGCTGCCATTGATCCCACGAAACAGCAAGTGGACCCTTACAGGGCTCTTGAGATGGGTCGTAGGGGGTCATCGCCCTCTGTCTCTGGGGACCCTGGGCCCCCCACCGACCAGCCGGCAACACCAGGCTCCTGGGGGCATGGCAGCCGGGTGGGCGGGTGGTGCCCAGGCTCCCAGGGGTGGGACTCGGGTGCAGACCCCCAGTGGCCCTGAGCCAGGCCCGGGGCCTCCAGGGTGGCCGGAAGACCCCAGGAGCGATGCAGGTGCCTGGAAAGGTGGAGGGCACTCGACAGGTCGTAGCTCCGGTTACAGTTCAACAGATAAGGGATGGGGGCGCCGGGTGCCTGTAGAACATGGCCTCAGGGCCAGCTCAGGCCACCGGCGTCCTGTCCCGGCACATCACCTCCCATTATTATTATTAACACGAACACAGCCTGCGGCCTGGATGAGGCGGAAATGAGCCGGAGGAAAGAGGGGCTGCCTCTCCTCGGCCTCGATAGCTGCGCTCGGCAGCCTGACGGGGGAGATAAAGCCCCGATGGCCTCGTGCTGGGCTCTGGGGCGGCTCCAGGCTTAGTTAACCTGTTTTTCTCTCCCATAAATCCTCGTAAGCTACTTTAAGGCTCGTCAGGCCTTCAATTGCCATTTAAGTGTTTTTTCTGCACTGACTGCTTCTTGTTAAATAGTTTGACATTTATGCGTCTAGACTTCAGTTTGGATATTGATTTGGTCCAGAATGATAATGGAGGAGAAGGGCAGCCTTTGGCAGCCGCCGTATATCTCCGTGAAACAGATTGCTTCTTTATTTCCCCGTGCTGGAACCCAAGCTGGAGCCCCTGCAGGGTTCAGAAGGGGTACAACCCCCCAAAGGGCCCCCCACCTCCAGGATGGGAGAGTCGGCTAAGCACCAGGGCTGCAGGGACAGCTCTTGGGGGGGGGATGCTTCCTGGCAGCGACTAAGCTGTTCTCTCTGGCGGCTGCAGGTGCCAGAGTCACAGGTGGGCTGGTGACGGGCACCTCAAGGGAGGGTGAAACAGCTTAGCTTGTTTGCAACCTCCTGAGCTTTCCAGGCCCCTTTCACACCCCTGCACCTGTGCCCATGCTGTACTCCCCGGCTAGAGTGCCTTTCTTTCTTCCGTCTTGTAAACTCCTACTCATCCCTCAAGACCCCAAGCAGACACTCCCTTCTCTGCTGGGCTTCCCAATGATGCTGGTGGGGCTGCCCTGGTATAGACACCCAGGGGCCTCAGAATTGTCCTTAGAGGTCAGCCAGACCCTGCTTGTCAGCATGTGGGTGAGAAGGGCCACTCGGTAATCCTGGGGTGCTGTTGGACCCGAGAGGAGGGTCTCCAGTTCCTAACCCAACCTCTCCTCCACCGTGTTCTCTGTACACCCCGCCGGGTCTCCCCAGGTGTGGCAGTCCTCAAGACCCAAGCTCCTGCTGCAGACACCCCCGGGGAGCTTGTGGCCAGAGAGTGAGTCTCTGATCAATACCCAGGAACCGCGCGGAGCCACCAGCCGGGCGGCCTGGGTGAGTCATGGCTCCAGGAGGATGAGGGAAGCCCCAGCGCTCTTCCCCTCTTCCCCACCTCTGCCCGTGTCCCTGATGTCCTCACTTCTGCTGTAACTCTTTGGAAAAAGTTTTTAAAACGCAAAAGGCACAGAGAGAAAAAAAAATTCCAGCCGTGTTCCCAACTCCCAGAATCCACAAATGTTCCTGTTTCATCATTTTTATTTAGATTGATTGAAATCGAGGGGATAAGAGCCACAAACAGAGCTTGCGTGTCTCCTTCCCGTTGTGCGTCCTACACCCCCAAGGGCACGTCTGTTCTCCAGGGCCCCTCTCCCCCAAGTTCACCTTCCTCTTCCACGTTACAGGCACTTGTAAGCAGTTTATCATGTTGCTTTGTGTGTTTAAAAACGCATGTAAAATGTTGAACATGTTTTTACCATTATAGCGCATTTCATCATATGAACGTGCCTCCATACGGTTGTTCCAAGCGAGGCCGGCACAAGGGGTGTGGATCCGAGCCTGTAGCCCCGGTGCGTGGGTCCCAGTCTCTCGGGGCGAGCCCCAAAAGTGAGGCTGGGTCCCCGCTCCTCCTCGCGTCCCCGGCGGAGATGATCTGACAGACGCCTGGACATCTGTCTGTCACGGAATACGTGGATTTCCTCTTGGCTGTCTATCTTCTGCCTATTTTCTTCTGGTCGTCGCCCTTCTCCTCCCTGAGTTAGGCAGTAATTTATCTGTCCTGCATGTTCGTCTTCCGTCTGATGGCTGCGCTACAGATGTCTTCTGTCTGCTGCCGATTTTTATCTTTGTTTCTGTGTCTTCGTCCGACAGTTAATTTAAATCTTGATGGAAGCCAACCGACCGCGTTGCCCTTACCAGTGATCCTACTCGCCTCTGACTCAGGATTTTCCTGCCCTGGGGTCCCGAGCCTCGTCCGCCTCCCTCGGTCACTGCGTTTCCCACGCTAAGACTTCTGATCCAGCTGGAAGTTCTGTGTCAGGCACGGCTCTGACTTTTGCAGAAACCACTTTGCATTTCAAGGACGAATCTCGCTGGGTTCCCTGTGCTAAGTCTCCATGTGCGGTTCTGGGCATGGATGTATAATTCTGGCCCGTTGTTATCTGTTTTTGTACAAACTGTTGGGGGGGTTGGCATCAGGGAGCATCAGCCTGCAAACGAGGCTGCGTTCCTCTCAACGTCTGCCCGAGGTAGACTTTCTGTTCCTTGAAGGTGTGTGAAAGGGAAGGGGGCTACTCAGCTTTTTCCCCACTGAAGGTTTTCTGTTTCCCCTAAAATAAAATTTGGCAGCGTGTTTTTCTGGAAAAAGCTATTCCTACATATTTTTCAAATATATTCGTATAAAGTTGTTTCTAAGATTTTTCTTAGGATTTCACAGTAGCTCTGGCACACGTGGTCATGTTTTCTCCTTTCCGCACGTTTATTTGTGCCCTCTCTACTTTTTCTTGTAAGCAGTCTAGGTAAAGATTGGTTTAAATTTTTGAAGAATCGTATTTTAGATTTTGCCGCTATTTGCATGACCTTTAACTTTTCATTGTTTTATTCTTGCTGTTGGCAGAGCAGTGTCATGGTCAGGGACCCGGGTTCTGGACTGGGGGTGGCTCTGCTGTGTGACCTGCGTCAGATTACTGTGCCTCTCTGTGCTTCATCCATAGAGTGAGGAAAACAGCGCCCACTTGACGGGTTGTTGTGAAAAAATAAATGAAGTGATATGCATAAAGAGCTGGAAGTATTCTTTCAACATTTAAAAACGTTCGCAAATTAAGACTAAGGGGTTTCCTTAACCAGCGTTGATTATCTGCCAAATCCATGCAAATAGCACACTTGAGGGTGAGCTGTTGTAAATGTCCTCATTAACATCAGGACCGAGGCAAGTGTGTTTACCCCAAGTCAGCACAACTGGGACATCCCTGTAGCTCAGGAAAGCAAGACAAAATATAGAGGATAACAACATTTTTGGGGGGGGGGATCCACGTTGTCACTATGGTCATCGGACATGACTCTTCTCCACAGAAAGCCCCAAATAATCTATGGATTCATTATTAGAATGAATAAGAGATTAACAAGGTTTCTGAATACCAGATTAATCTATTTTTAAATGCATTAATTAAAGGCAGGAGCTAATTTTTACAATAACAACAGCAAATACAGAACACCTAGCAATAATTCCTATAAAAGACAGGAAAGACCCCTGCAGAGAAAGTCATTAAGCATTATTGACAGAACTTGGGAAGACCTAGGTAAATGGAGAGGTGCACCATATTCATGGAGACAAAGACTCGTGATGTCAGTTCTCGAGATGTCAAAAACCTCAAGATGTTGGTTCTCCCTAAACTGATGGACAGATTGTGATTCCAACT
This sequence comes from Ursus arctos, assembly GCF_023065955.2. Lineage (NCBI taxonomy): Eukaryota > Metazoa > Chordata > Mammalia > Carnivora > Ursidae > Ursus > Ursus arctos. Next base: position 2,978,687 of record NW_026623111.1, read on the forward strand.
ACACTTCTTTGTGTCTGTGTGACTTAATAAACTGATTCCAAAGTGTTCGTGGAAAAGCAGCATCCGAGAACAGCGGGAAGAGAGACTTGCCCTGCCAGATATCAGAAAATGTTATAAAGCTACAGTAATTCAAACCCTGTCCCAGCAATTCCGCTCTGAGGCATGTGCCCTAAAGAACTGAAAACATACGTTGTGTGCAGGAAGTTGCATGTGAACAGTCATTGCAAGGTTCTGAATGTTGGCCACACATGCGTTGACAGGGGTGGGTGAACAGGACATGTCCACGTGATGAGTTTGTGGGATACAGGTGAGGTTCAGTGGGGTGGAGTCTGGAGCCGACGACCAAAAAGAGTTCTTGAGGCACCTTTGGTGCAAAATGATGGTTTATTAAAGCACGGGGATGGGACCCGTGGGTAGAAAGAGCTGCTGCCCCAGGGTTGTGAGGAATGGACTATTATATACCCTCAAGTTGGGAGGGGCTTAGGGATAGCGTAAGTCTCTAAGGAATTTTGGAAGCAAGTTTCCAGGACCTTGAGGGGGCTAGCTACTGTTGGGAAAAGGTCATTACCGTCTAATAAAACCTTAGTCATGAGACCCTTCAGATGTATATCACTAGGCCATATGCTTGGGGGATGATTGCCAACACGTATTTTGGGGGTGGTTAGAGATAAAGGAAGTTTCCAAAGGAATTTTTATATGTTAAAGTAGACTTACAGGATCTTGGTGGAGGGGAGGGTGTCAGGCTAGGACTGCCTCTGGCCCTCAGCAAAGTATTAACATCCAGGCCGCTGAGTTCCTAGAGGAATGTCACTGTGCCTGTTTCAAGGACTTGTCAATGGGCTGCAGGTAGTAAGGAAATTTCATTGTGTCTACATACATTCCCTTCTGGAAGCCAGGTTACTGATAGCTTTGTTCTTGTAAACTGCTAAGCATTTGTAAACTGAAGGAGACTCAAGTCTTGCAAGATGGTGGTATCTATAGGTTAACTGTTTCTTTGTGCTTTAGGGCAGCCAGGAGTGCCTGAGGAATGCTGCATACATCCCGGGGGAGGGGGTTGCAGGGTGTCAGCTTCTGCTTTGTCTTCAGCTTGCCCTCTGTTCCCTCATCACATGCACACGTGTCCACACTCACGACGGAATCTTACTCAGCCATAAAAAGGAAGGGAGCTCTGACACCTGCTACTGATATAGGAAAGATGACGTTAGCGTTTGAAGCCAACGGCCAAGAAGGAATTCTTGAGATGTCTTTGGTGCAAAAAGGTGATTTTATTAAAGCACAGGGACAGGACCCACAGGCAGGAAGAGCTGCACCAGGGTCGTGAGGAGTGGCCCATTATATACTTTCAAGTTGGGGGAGGTTAGAGAGAGCCTAAGCCTCTAAGGAATTTGGAAGCAAGGTTTCCAGGACCTTGAGCGGGCTAGCTGTTGCTGGGTCATTTACTACCGTCCAATAAAACCTTAGACCCTTCAGATGTGTATCAGTGGGTCATACACTTGGGGGATGATTCCCAACATGTATCTTGGGGAGATGGAGATAAAGGAAGTTTCCAAAGGAATTTTTATATGTTGAAGTGGACTCACAGGGTCCTGGCGGTCGGGCTAAGATTGCCTTTTGCCCTTAGCAGAGTGTTAACATCGAGGCAGCTGAGCAACTAGAGGGGGGTCACTCTGCCCGTTTCAAGGACTTGTCAGTGGGCTGCAGGTAGTGAGGACATTTAATAACTTTTCTTCTGCCTGTGTTTCCCACATCACTACCACTTGGATGAACCCTGCAAACGGGATGCTGAGTGAGGCAAGCCAGTCACGGAGGCCACCTGCTGCACAACCTTGTTGTGGGAAATGTCCACAAGAGACCACTGCACGGACGCAGAAAGTAGGTTCAGGCTGCCAGGGGTTGGGGTGGGGCAGGAATGGGGAGTGAGTGCTAATGGGTTTGGGGTTTCTTTTGGGGACGATGAAGATGTTCTACAATCGATCACAGTGATGGTCAGGTTACTCTGTCAGTGTACTAAAAGCCATTGAACTGCACATCTTAAATGGGTGAATTTTATGGTATGTGAGTTATATCTGCATTTTTTGGAAAAAGGCCCTCTTGGTACAGAATTAGGCAAACGGACCAGAGCAGGCTTCGGAGGGCAGGTCCTTGGAGGACTCACGCACCAGGCCTAGGTGTGAGCACACTTTCTGGCACAGGCAGACGTGCAACTGATGTTTGTTGAATGAATGCATGCACGTACGCCTGTGTGAATGAATGAATGAGCAAGGCCGGAGTTGTTTAGTGTCTGCCCTGGGGCAGCCAGCTGGTAGGTACATGGAGAAGCTGGAGTTTGAGTTCTGGTCGCTCTAGCCTCTCAGGCCCACCCCCTCCAGACACACTGAGGAGGGAGGAGAGCATAAGAGCTGGAGGAGGTGAGGGAGGGGGTGAGGGAGGAGGTGAAGGAGGAGGTGAGGGAGGCTGGTCCGGGAAGACGGGATAGTGGAAGCTCATGCACGATGATGTCGGAGGGGCTGGCCTCAAGACAGGAGGGCGAGGGGACCCAGAGTGGGAGGGTCGAGCCAACGCCAGTGGCCGTGCAGGTGACCCTTGGGAAGCAGCTGAGACATGATGGGAACAGTGGGACTACCTCCTGTCTGTGTGGTGACGGCCAAGGCTGGGACTTCTGGGGTTTACTGAACCTCCCCTCCACTTCCCCCCAAGCCACCCCCAGACAAAGAGGCCCCCAGAACACATGACGGCAGAGCTCAGGAAGCAGTAATTCTGACCTGATATGCAGTAAGGTGAGAGCCATGAGGCCCTTTTTATTGTAAACCTGTAATGAAACCCTTCTTCCCTCACCCCTCCCCGCCGGGGACCCTCTGGGCCAGGTCTCCTTCTTTATCAAACCACAAGGTAAAGATCGGTGGTGGCATCTGGCTTCCTCACGGCAGAGGGAGGGAGCAGCGCTCAGGAAGGCCCGGGGACGCGGTTGCATGAGTTAGGAGGGTGGAGCATTTATTCTTCTGCTGCAGTGAGAGCCCTCCCCACATGGCCTGAAAACAAGTTATTTTTGGCAGGTGCCAGGAAAAGCACGGGGGAGGCCCTACAGTGCAGCGGGCCTCAAGATCCCTCCGGGGCAGATGGACCCAGGCGCTACCTCTCACCCTCCAGAGACCTTGGCTGGGTCTCTTGACACCCATGCCTCAGTTTCCCTATCCTGGGCTCATGCAGCCCCAACTCCCGCCCAGGTCTCCCTCCGGTTGGCCAAGCCACCTCTGTGGTGTAAGCATGGGCCCCGTGGGATTTTTTCAGTGGATTTTTGCCTGGCAGCCCCATTTGCTGAGATCCTGCTGTGGGGTGTGTGGGGGGCCGTGGATGGATTTGACTCTGAGACATCTCCACTTGGAAGCTGGAGAGAGGCGGAATTACGTGGATGGCTGCACGCGCAGCGCCCGCCCTCTCCCCCACGCCCACACGGAGGCTCCCTGGTGGAGGAGGACCCACCGCCAGGGCAGGTGTCCCTTTGGGAAGGGACTTGTCACATAAGAATCTCAGCATCCTGGGACCTCTGGGACCCTCTGTATCAACATCGTCACGTAGAGAGAGGACCCTGCTCTGGTGTGCTTCACACCTGGGCCCTGCTGTTTGAACCAGCCTCTCCGGGCTGCCCCTCCCACTTCCCCACATGGGAGCCTTTGCCTCCCTGGCTCCTGCCCCAGCACCAGCACCCGCTGTGTCTCCCAGGACTGCGTCTCCAGGGTGGACTCGAGTCTGACCCAATCACGGCATCATCAATAAATCTTCTCGGACCCCCATGGATCCCTCCTCTGTGAACACCCCTTACCAAGAGCAGGCCCACTCGGGAGTCTGCCTGGAGGGGTGCATTCCTCTGAACGCTCACATCAGTAGGTTCATTCAACACCAACTAAGCAGGGGTCTGCCCGGGAAGAGAGAACACAGAGAGCACAGCGCCCCCTCCCTCCTACCGCTGTGCGTGAGTGTGCATGCGGAGGGCGCTACCCGCAGCGCCACAAGCACGCTGCACACGAGCCCGTGTGACGAGGAGCTAGCCTGCAAAGCCACAGAGAGCCTGGCTGGAGGTGGTCGTGTTTAGGTGGGGCCTTGACGGTTATGTAGGAGTTCGTTAGAAGCAAATTACCCAAAATCAAGAAACCACATGAGGAATGGCAGGAAAATACCCTGCATCCCGTATGAGCTCCTGGCAGCCACCGTAACAAATGCCAACAAACTTAGTGTCTTCAAACAACACAGGTTTATCTCACACTTCTGGAGGTTAGAAGCCTGAAACGGGTCTCACGGGGCTACAATCAAAGTTTCGGCGGGGCTGGTTCCTTCTAGAGGCTCCCGGGGGGAAATCCCTCCTCTCTTCACCTTCCCGAGGCCGCGTGCGTTCTCCAGCTCACAGTTGCATCCTCTCCCATTTCCGTGTCCAAGCTCCTTCTGCTTCCTCTTATAAGGACCCTGTGTTACATTTAGGGTTCACCTGGATAACACAGGACCATCTCCAAATCTCCAGGTCCTTAACCACGGCTGCACGGTCCCCTTTTCCATAGAAGGTAACCCAGGCTTTGGCCGAAAGCATGAGTGGACCCTGCACAGCCACATCTGGCCGTTACCTGCCATGCTGGTCCCTGGGAAGGGTGGGGGAGGTGTGGCGGGACACAGGGCTGGGGGTCGGTAGGTAGAGTCTGGTCGCCAGTTTGGAAAGTGTTCTTAATATGACGAGTGCCCACAGTTTCAGCATAAAGTGTCAAGGTCAGAGCACCTGTAGAAAGTGGCTCTGGAGGCACGCCAAGCTGCAAACTGCAGGTGAGCGGCACCCAAAGCAGAAGTCTGGAGCCCCAGAGAGCAGTCCCAGGTCACGATGCCAGTGCTGGTCCTGAGGGGTGACAGAGGCACCACAGAGAAGCACACAGGCTCAAGCACCACTCACCAGCTCTAAGCACTGGGCCTTTGCACATGCCGTTCTAGCAGGAACACCCTTTCCTAGCTCTGCCCGGCGTGGCTGACGGCCACCACCTGTTGCTACGGACAGGCACATCCCCTGCGAAGCAGTTCAGAGCTGGTTCGGCTTGCCTGGCGTCTGTCTTCCAAGGACAGGACCTGTGTCTGTCTCCAATCTGCAGCCTCAACACCAAAGCCCATCGTCATCAGTGCTCTGTGAGATGAAGAATGTCGGGGTTCCCATGTCAGCTGGCCAGCAACGGGGACCCCCCACCCTGGGTTGCTCTCTCTTTCCTGGGCACTCCAGCTACCTGCAAATGCTCACCCAGCCCCTGGCTCAGCCCACCCCAGTCTGGTGGCCATGTTTCCTTTCTACCCCACCAACCCCCCAGGCTCAGCCTCTTCACCCCAAACTCCACCAGCAGCAGGCAAGCACAGAGCTGTCAGATTTGGCCCAGCCCGGACCTGCCTCTTCCCAGCTGGGCGGGCGTCTCTGCCCCCCGGCCTCAGTCTCCCTTTCCTGCCAAGCCCTGCAGTCCAATCAAACCCCGCACACAATCTTATCCGGGAGCCCTGGCAGGACTGGGCACGAGCTCCTGCTCATGGGACGCTCCTCGTGCAGCCTGTCCCTCTCGGGGCGTAGGATTCCCGCTGGCCTTCTCTGAACCCGCACACGTGGGTGCCGGCCTCCAGAACCTGTGCGAGGGAAGGAAGGGGAGGGGAGAAGCGGGGAGGGGAGAAGCTGGGAGGGCACTGGGGCTGGCGCCCTGGGCATTGCGGAGGAGTACGTGCTGCCCCGTCCTTCCGTCTAGGACCAAGGCCCCCACTGAGCACGCCGCCCGGGAGTTCAGAGGTGAAGGAGGCCCGTCCCATGTCCCTGTTGCCTGCGGACCTTTGTGCTCCCTCACCCCAGACGCAGCAGCGGTGAGGGGCACCTCAAGGCCCCAGCACCCCAAAGTGCATGGGGGCCCTGCCCTCTGACGAACACTGTGGATAGGCCCTCCGTGGCTGTCTGCTGTGGCATTCTCAAGCTGATGCTCTCTGCAGGCCGGCGTGTGCTGCACTGGGGTCCTCTCTCCTGGAGCCTCAGGACGGCTCCCCCTGCCCAAGAGGGAGGTGGGGTGGGCATGTGGGGTGTGAGGGCACCAGAGGGTGGCGAGGGAGGCTCACGTCTGGTGTGGTCAGGCTGCTGGGCATGGCGCACCCACATTATGGGGTCACAGTGTCCTCCTTCCGTGCAGGTGAGGAACCCTTGCTTGCCATCCCCCCTCCCAGAGCTGACAGGAACATGCCCCCAGAACCCTCGTGGCTGTCCCCATTTGGAGGCTGGTCAGGGTCAGGGTCAGAGACTCTTGTTCGACCCTCTCGGTTGGCCATGGGTGAGGACGAAGCTGAGAGCCTTCACCACGGTTCCCTCCTGACACACTGGGTTCCCACCTTCTGCTCCCAAGGGGCTCATCCTGCAGAGGGGAGGGCTCGTCCCGCGGGGGGGGGGCTTGTCCCACAGAGAGGGAGGCTTGTCCCTCAGAGGAGGGCTCGTCCAGCAGAGAGGGGGCTCATCCTGCAGAGAGGGGGCTCGTCCCTCAGAGAAGGGGCTCGTCCCACAGAGAGGGGGCTCGTTCCACAGAGAGGGGGCTCGTCCCGCAGGGTGGGGCTCATCCCACAGAGAGGGCGCTCGTCCCGCAGAGGCCTCCTGCTCCACCACGGCCCAAAACCCAGCTCTGAGGGTAAAGTGTTAGCACCTCACTGCCACACGCCCTCAGTAACACTCTCCTCTGTCATTTGCCCCAAAGGGGGTCGACCTCTGACCGCTGGGCTGTTGGCTGTCAGGTGGGTGAGAACAAGGCCACCTTCCTAGTCCCAGCAGGAGCGAGCACCCCGATGCAGCTCGGCCTTATTACGTACGTACGTGTACTTTCCCTCGTTAACCCTCTCCGTGCAGGTAAGGAGCTGGAGGCACAGAGAGGTCAGCCGCGCTCCTAAGGTCACACAGAGCTAGGAAGTGGGCAGCTAAGGAGCCCACTCGTGGGTTGAAGGGTGGACCGGAGGACAATCCAGGCGCTGACTGATGCAATCAGAAGGGAGAAAGGGTGGCAGACCTAAGAAGCCACATGTGGGGTGAGACGTCCCCTCCCCTCCAGGGCCAGACCCTGCGGACTCTGCAGCCCACCCAGAGCCTCCGTCCCTGGCCGTCCAGGTGAGCTCTCTGCATGAGAGACCTGCCGAGGTCCTCGTGCTCTTCTCCGCCCAGACCTCGTGATCGGCATCACCCAATGTCCCACTGTACCCACCTTGCCCACCCTCCAGACGGTGGCTCGGCGTGTGCTCAGGGATGTGTGGGAGGGGTGGGCGACGGCCCTGGGCCGGCGCAGGCTGGGTCCCAGAGAAAGGCTGCATTCAGCCAGCGGCCAAGACACGGCACCTTCTGTCATCTTGATGAGAAAACAGCCTTTCCATGTTTACCGTCCCGGGCTGCTCCAGCTCGGCGGGTCCACGAGGCAGAGCCTCAGGCCCCAGGGGAGGGGCCCCAGCAGCGTGCACGCTGGGGAGGGGCACTGGCCGCTCTCGCCCCATAGAGCTCCCTGCCGCCCATGCTCTGTGCCCTGCAGACAGCCTGCGGCAGGGAAAGGGATTCTGGACCCCCAGGAGCGGCCGTTCTCGGGCGGGCCTGGGCGGGTGCCGTCCAGCAGCGGGGAGGGTGCCCCACCCCACAGTCTCCCCTGGGGTGGTCTACGGAGCGGCGGTCTGCCGGGATGGGAGATGTAGTTTGTGTATTTAGTTTCCCAAAACATCACCGCAGCATCCTCTCTGGAGCTCCGGGGCCGCCCGAGGGGCTGCCCAGGGACCCCAACTCCGGCCTCGATTTCCTTTCTCCAGCAGCAAGGACAAGCGCCCCAACGGAGGCTACTAGAGCCCTCCCACGACAGCAGCACCAGCGGCTCATTGTTCCAGCCCAGAAGTTTGGCTACTTAATGTACTGAAACAGCCGTGGACAAATTCTGCAGGTGCTCCACGTAGAGCTAGTTTGCTTTCCGGGGAGCCGGCGTCACTCCCACTTGCCCCTGGGGTCTTGCAAACACGTGGCCACACAGGCCAGCCACGCCACCACCACCAGGCGCCCTCCTGGGGTTCCCAGGCTTACGTCAGCTACATCAGCCTCTCTGACAGGTATGGGCGCCACCCAGCCCACTTTACAGGACAGGACACTGAGGTGCAGAGAGGCCCGGTGACCATGCAGCTGGCGGACGTGTGGAACGGGGGCCAAGAAAAGTGAGCAGAAAGTAAGCTGGCCTCCCTGACCTCGATTTCCCCATCTGTAAGGTGGGAGCGATATCGCCCACCACAGGTTAATGAGTGCCTGGCTCCCAGGAAAGGCTGCACTGCTCTGCAGGGCCCAGACCCCCAGCACCCAGCTCCGGGGAGGTCTTGGGGCCACACCCCTGCTTGCAGCGTCCCTCCCACGGGCCTCGGCCCCAGACCCGCATGCAGCCTGCTGGGGCCCTGGAAAGAATTAGGCACCCCTCCTGCCTCTATATTCTCAAGGAGACTGGGTTTTATTTAAGTCTTTGTTCCCGAGAGTTGCCCTTCCGGGTTTTAATCCAGTAGATCTGGGCGTGCAGAGGAAGTCTGCTTCGTAGTGTGGCAGCCGTGGTGCAGCCTGGAGGCCGGGGAGCGTTCTGGTCAGTGGTCAGGAGGCATTCCTGTTCGGCCGCTCGTGGCCGGCAGGCAGCCGGCTTTGAAGTGTGTGGGGAGGGCCAGGCCCTGCTGGGGTAAGCGCCAGGCATGATTTCCAGCCACCTCTCGCCCCAGGCTGCACCCTGTGCCTCTCCGAGACTGACGACACGTGCCGGCAACACACTCAGGTCTCAGCAAGTCCGGGTGCCCGCTCAGGCTCCTCACAGGGCTCCCAGTCCTCTCTCCAGCCCCCGGAGAGTCAGAGGAGCTCAGCCGGGTTGGCACAGCCGGTGAGCGTCCAAGCCGGTATGCAAACGCTCCACAAGTCCCTTGCGTTCTTGCAGCCCTGCTTCTGGGGGCAGTGATCTGCCGAATGCCCGTCTCCCAGGGTTCCCTCTGCGGTGTGCAAGAAGGCGTTCCATGGTCAGTGGGTGGAGATCACTGGGTTAGAGGGAGCTGGTTTCCTTACTGCAGGACTTCTCAGAGCCTTTAACAGAATAACATGCACCAGGAATCTCTGAGATAATCACCCAAACTTCCTTGACCAATGGCCCCTTTGTTCCACGGGGCGCCTCAGAGGCCAGCTCCTCCACAGCATGTGGCACATGCTTCAGGAATGAAAGGAGAAAGCCCAGCCCCGAAGGCTGAGCCAGGCAAGTCCATTTTCTTCTGGAAGATGCTGCCCCTTCGTCCCAGCCTGGGCCCCACAGAATGTATTTCATACCTCAGCAACTTCTCCCTAGTGCCCTGCCCCACTCGTCCCTGGGGAGCTCTGTGATCCCATCAATAACCACACTCTGTCTCCTCCTCTGGGAAGCCCTCCTTGAACCCTCCTACCCCAGTCCAGGCCGAGGGGCTCACTGCCTCTTTCGTACAGTGACTGCATCTCATACTGACATCTGTCACAGTGCCTTTCCCCCGTCCTTCCTGGTGGCCACGTTGTCCCCCATCTTCATGGTCACCTCAGCCTCCAGCATGACACCAGGAACCACAGGCTTGCAACGAGCTAGGAGAGGACAGCTAGAGGGATGTTTAGAGATGGCCTGAATAGGCTGAAGTCACCCAGGTGGGACACCCACCGCCAGGGTCCGGGAAGGAGCCCAGGGGACCATTCTCCAGCTCATGGGTTTTTCCCTGGCACCAGCCCTGGGGGTACGTTCCTCCGCAAAACACTGAAATGAATTCATCACTTGAAATATTTCCCCTGCTTTGTTCTCTTCCAGACGTGTGTCCACACGTCACACTGAGTGCACAGGCCGGCAGCTGGCTTCTGTGTCCCAAGTGTTTAAGGAGCCCGTGAGCAGAAGCAGCGTCAGCCACGAGTCCTGTAAACAGCAGTTACGATATGAACTGGCCCAAGGCTGAGGCGAAGACCACGTTTCTACACACGTTGAGAGTCAAGAGGAGAGGTCCCATGGGGCCCCTTCCCGCCCCCCACCAGGGAAGCCGGGCTACAGGCTCCTCATCGTGAACCAGGGAGCAGGACCCCCACGCAGGTGGCTTGACCAAGGCCCTCCGCTGTAAACCGGGATAGACACCACCAGCCCGGCCCTGTCCAGTCACAACAGAGGTCTGGGGCTCTGGCCACATGGGAGAAAGGGGCTTTCTCAAAGGGTAAAGTCCTGAAAGCCCAGGGGGCCATGGAGGGTCGGCATTCTCCAAACTGCCCTGTGAAGTAGTGAGCTGCCCGTCACAGGCTGTGGGCCACCTGTCAAGGACGGGGCACCACCCTGCCCCTCTACCCACTGGTGATCGGGCCTCCTTCTCCCCTGGAATCACGGAGGCGTTGGAGCCGGTGGGTCGGAAGCAGCGGGGCCCCAGGGCCCTGGGGGCCCAGGCTCGGGCTGATGCTGATGTGCTCGGGCAGCCGAGAGCAGCTGCAGACAACTTTCTCGGGCTTTCTGAGTAATGAGTCCACTCTGACCGCTCCACCTCCCCCAAACGCAGCCCCCGAGCCGCCCGCCTGGGGGTGGGGGGGCAGTGGCCGGCCCGTGGTCAGCCTGTCTGGCTGCACATATTTGACCCCGGTCCTCCCTAAACCTTTTCTCACACCTCCAGAGCAGACCTCTGACCTGGGCCTGGAGAATGTGATCAGTGCCTCCACGGGCTGTTTATCTTAGGTATTAATTCTGGCGACGTGGGCTTGGCCGGGAGACCGCCTGACCCCTGATTCTGGGGCGACAGAATTGAACAGATTCTCTGGGCAGACTTCTCTGCCTTCACTCACTGGGGACAGCTTGTCCACCAAGCCAGTCGGGCCGTAACCAGCAGTGCGTGCTTCCTGCCTGCCTTCTGTCCAGGGTGCCTGCTCGGGGCCGGGCTGTGGGCCAGGAGCCCAGCTGTAAGAAATTCTGTCCCTACGGGCTGGTGGACCAGAGGCTCTGAAACCCACCTGCTCCTCCTGCTACGTTGGGCCGGACCAAGGCGGAGTCTGACTCTGGGTCAGATCTGAGTGCCGTCCATCCCAAATGCCTCTTCCAAACTCTGGGCATTGTCAGATGCAGCTGGATCCGACGGGGCCGAGAGACAGGAAAAGCTTCACCGGGAGCCTCTCCCCTGAGTTATGGGGGCTGAGACGGAGCCTCGGTAGCGGGACGAAGCTGCTCCCAGCCCGCGCTCACTGCATGGCTTAGGGCAGGTCACACGTCACCTGTAAGGGGTGGTGTCTCTATGGTAGGACTGTTGTTAGGGTGGGAGCAGCCTCTGACGTGAGCCACGCCTGGATCACAAAGCCCTCCCCACCCACAGATCGAGCTCATCACCTTATCCCCAACACCTGGCACGTAGTAGGTCCTCAGTAAATGCTTGCTGAATGCTGGGCACCGTGAATCACACAACAGCCCTATTTTCATCTTTGGTTTGAAGTCCAGGCTGGAATTTCCAACATGCATCACACGCGTGTCCAGGGGCCCCGGGGGGCATTCTGTGCCTTATCCTTACCTCTGACTTCACGTCGTGTTTCTCTTCCATTTTCCCTTTGCCCAGATTCCCTCACTTCTAATTCTAGCCTGCTTTATGGCGGTGTCTCTCTAAGCTAATCTCGGACGTGCTGGGATATGGGATAGGATATTTTTTTCAATACCCCGTGAACAAATTCTCAAGGGCAACTGCATCTTAATTATAACCTCGTAATAAAGGAGAAATAAATGTAAGCAGGGGCTGTTGAGGTGTGCACGCCGTCCTCCCTCGGCCACGGAGGGCTGCGGCAGAACCTGCCCCACGAGGGACCTCACACCCCTGGGGCCCAGCACATTCCTAGCTCACGGCAGCTGCCGGCTTTGGAAGCCCTACTGTGTGCCAGAACCTCAGTGACCATTTGATTGGGTGGATACGATGCCGACTGGATGAAGGAAGAAGCCGATTCAGAGGCTCGAGCTGCTCCAGGTGACCCCACGGGGTGGAGGGGTTGGGAGGCAGCCCGGAATCTCTCCCAGGCCCGCGCCCTCGCTCCTGTACCACAGTCCCCGAGAACGCCGGGCATGCGTGTCCAGAGCCCAGAGTGGATCTTCTAAATCTCCGTCTGGGCTTCTCCTGGGACACGTCCCTGCTCTGCCACCTGCAGACAGGACCGGTGAAAGGGTGTCCCGCTGCACCATACCGCAGGGACAGACCCACTGTGTGGAGAGGAGGTGGCTCCGAGCCCTGCCAGCCCCAACAGCAGGCGGCTCCACACAGCCCCGCGTGTCTGAGGCTACAACAGCCCCCGGCCGCCTCGGGGCCTACCTGGGCACGCCCTGCCCCCACTCCCGCCCCCACCACCACCACCGGGCTGTGCCCCAGCAGCCCTGCCTGCACCCAGCAAATCCTGTCCCCTAACGAGACAGCTGCCCCCCAGTGACAGACCATTTCCATGTACAAATCAATTTGTCTCCACTGAGGGGAGAGAATTGCAAAGCAAACAAATTATGCACGCCCACCGCGCTCCGGGCATGCGGCTGGGGGCGGAGGTCGGAGGGATTTTCCTTCCTCCATTTCCCCCACAAAGTGCCCCCCATCCCCTGGCAGCAATGCTCCTTAGCTGCTGAGGGATAACCCCCGAATTCTGCGGCCGCGGCAGCGGGACTGAAGACCGGCCGACCGGCACTTGCTGAGGGTCTGGGCTGGTGTCCTGTGGTGACTGCAATTTACCACCATTGACTGAAATTCCCAGTCCTGGAGGCCAGGGGCCCAAAATCAAGGTGCAGACAGGGCCTCCTCACTCCCTCAACAGCTCCAGGGAGAAACCTTCCATGCATCCTGCACTTCTGGCCGGGCTGGCGATTGTCTCCTTCCTAACGGCCACATCCCTGGGCCCCTGCCTCCAGCGTCACGTGGCCTCCCTCCCCACCACGTATGCATGTCTTGTCCTCTTCCTAGAAGGACACCAGTCATTGGATTGGGGCCCACCCTACTCCAATGTGACCTCATCCTAACTTGACTACATCTGCAGACTAAGGCCACACGTGCAGGTCTCGGGGACTTCGGGGAGGGCACAATTCAGCCCACAATAGGGTCCAACTGCAGTCACCATCACCACAGACCCCCTGCATGGGGACTCAGTGGGCCCTGGCACCTGCCAGGGCTCCCAGGCACTGTCCCATCTGGGTCCCCAAGGAGGGAGAGCTGGCACACATAGGTGAGGGGAACATCCCCGGAGTGAGCCCAACCCCCCCTCTGTCCAGAATCGGATGTCTGTTGGCATGCCACAATGAGAACTCAGGCTGCACGGTGCTGTTCAGGCCCCAGGTCCTGGGGGAGAGGATGCCCTCCACACGCCCGTGCACGCAGAGGGCAGCCAGCCCCCAGCACACCCAGCTCACTGTCAAAGGCCACAGGGGCTGTCCATGCTTTCCCTCATATAACCCAGAGAAGGAGTATTTTCTCATCATCCCATTTTCCAGAAGAGTAACTGGAGGCTGGAGAGAGTTTAAGTAACTTGCCCCAGATGCTTGAGAAGGAGATGAGGAAGCTGGATTCCCACTCAGGCATCTGGGTCAGACGGGGGCACGTCCTGCATCCATCCCAGGGCCTCTCATTCGGCGGGACCCCGGGAGCGCACCAGCTCCCCCACCCTGACATTGCACAGCAGCTTTCGGCTACTTCGTTGGGTGTTTTTCTCCATGCAGTGTGCCGGCATCCTTGGAAACTGCGCAGGGAAGCCTCTGTCTCGGGGTTACAGCAGGCTGACAATGAGGCGCGGAAGTCCCGCACAGAGTAGGGGGAGAAGCCATGTCTGCTGTCATTCCAAGTTGGGATTGTTCCAGGAAGAACAAGGAGGAAAACCCAGGTGACACCCAGGGACCGAAGCAGAAGTGAGAGGTACCAATGAGGGGCCCGTTTCTAGTGGGGGCCACGCAGAGCAACCGCTCTGGGAGGGCAGCCAGATGATGGTGTGGGTTGAATTGTGTCCCCCTCAAAGTGCTGTAGTCCTAACCCCCAGGACTTATGCATGTGACCTTACTTGGGAGTAGGGTTGCTGCGGATGTAGTTAGGATGAGGTCGTACTGGAGCAGAGTGGGCCCAGAGTCCAATAGGACCAGCACCCTTCTAAGAAGAGACACACAGAGACAATACCGCGAGGGGCCACCAGGAACTGGAAGAGGCAGGGAGGATCCTTCCCTAGAGCCTCAGGGGGAATGTAGCCCTTCCCACCTTTGTCCCAGGCTTCCAGCCTCCAGACTGCGAGAGAAGAAGTCTGTGTTAAGCCCCCGGTTGGTGGAGCTTTGTTGCGACAGCCATGGGAAACTAATACAGACCCCACGACCTGGCAGGTCTCTTTGGCATTGTGTGATGCTTAACTTCCTGTTTTTCAGCATTCCAAATTTCCTGATTCTGAGATTGTCAGTGTTGAGGCTGGGTTGAAGCCTCACTTACCGACCCCCTGAACACCCCTGTTCACACCCTGTTCCCAGCCCTGCTGGGAGCCACAGAAACCCCAGCCTGAGGAAGGGGCCAAGCAGATCAGATTAGAGGAAGCTCCAGTGAATCAATGGGGGGCTATGCTCCCCTTCACAAGCTGGTCACAGGCCACATGGCATGGCGAGGGCCCAAGGTCAAGGGTCAGTGGCTACTTGGTCAGGCTGGGACTTCCCACGGCCGTCGCTCAAGGTCCTCTGGCACCTGCAAATGCACAACAAATGCCCGCACACCTGCCTGTCACTTAGGGGGCAAGTTGAACGCAGAGAACTGCAGCACCCAATAACCATGAGTCACAGCTTCGGCTTCACCTCCCCTTGCCACCACAAGAACCCTGGAAAGGCAAAGGTGGGGGTGTGATGTGGGGTCTGCTGCAGCCCACCACCAAGGACCCCACAGGGCAGGTCTTCCTCTGTCTCCAAGACGCCCCCAGATCTCCAGTCCCTATGGGGTCAGTGACCCAGTGGGATCCCTCATTTTTTCATCTGTAGACAGGTGTTTACCATCCCTCCTTTCTCTCCATAAGGTTAGGGGCGTGGGGAGGGAAATGTTTAGAAATGGTCTGTCCTGGAGGAGCTGCAAAGTTGGCTTCCTAGAGGTGAGTCTCCCAGGGCCTTGATGGAGAAGGACAGCCTGAGCCTCTGGACCCAGAACAAGGCCTAAAAACAGTGTCCACTGTTTCTCGAATGGTCTCCACTGACAATCAGATGCCCCCTCAGACTTTCTCGTATGTTCTCGTAGCGGCTTCTCATGACAACCAGTTGGGGTCAGAGCCCCAGAGATGATTCAATAATTCAACCTTCTACTAACCGGTAGACCTACCAAGTGCCCCACACGGAGCACTGAGGGTGCAAGGGTGCCACTGAGGCAGAGCTCCGAGCGTGTACATGCCCAGGTGCACACACTGGCGTGCAGTGTTCCCCTTGTTATTCCTGCAAGGATTTAAGACAGCGCCTGCCACAGGGGTTACCAGAGCAGGAAAGGAAAGCCCACAGCAAGGCAAGGTCAGCCCATGTGGGTCGGTAATACCCACAGCCCAGGAGGGAGGGGAAGAAGCCTTCAGGGCTGGGGGGGGCTCCTCCACGAGACACTTGTAGCCCTGGTGGTGAAGCTCCCTCCAGGGAGAGAGGAGGGAAGTGTGCTGGGTGAGAAGAAGCAAAGTCACAAGGGAGACAGAGAAGCAGCAGAGAGGTTGTTGGGAAGATGGTGCCCAGAGGCCCCTGGGGAGGCCGACCCAAGCAGGCCCTGCCATGCAAGACCAGGCAGGACCAGACTGGCCCATTTCCACCTGGCTGGCAACAAGCGGCTCTGTGACTCGATGAGCAGGAAAGCCCAGGTGGGGATGCCAGGTGCCAGGGGTGGGGGATGGGCAGCCCCGAGCAGCCCTGCCCTTCTGGCTGAGTCCTTGAGGACTGCAGCACGTGGGCCCCCGTACCCAGGCCACGTCTCAGCGTGTCTTTGCAGCCAGCAGCCTTGGAGGATGCGGTGACATGTCCCCCAGGGCATAGAGCGGTAGGTTCCCAGCCTGGCATTCCTGGTGGTGTCCACCTCCCAGTCACCCCAAGGACTCAGGGACAAGAGGACCACCGCCAGCGTCATGCTTAGTGCTTGCTGGGCCTGGAGTAGGAAACTTCCTTGTCTCTGGCCCAGGAGTCTCATGTCTTGTGCCAGCATCCATGAAACAGTAGTGAGCTAAGGTGTTACTTTGTAATAAGGCAAACTCCCAGAGCCTGACCCCTGGGAGGTAAGAAGGTGGCGCCGTGCCTGAGGACGCCTCCTGCCATGGGCACCATGCCTCCCAGCTCCCCTGTGACAGGAGCAGAGCACAGGAGCCAGGAGGCTGGTACGACCTCCCAAGCCACTCAAGACAATGGCTGTAGGTTTATTTTCCTCTTCTTCCTGCTCCTTTCTTTCTTGTCTCTTTTGTTGGTTAAAGGACAATCGGCTACATTCTATGGATCCGTGGGGAAGAAAGACTAGTTCTGACTGGGCTGCCAGTGAAGCCACGGGACAGGACAGAATGTGCACGGGGTCCTGAAGGACAGATCGAGGCTTCAAAGGACTCCTCTTCCTGCCAAATATTGTCCAGGAGCTCTGCCCTGGGGGCGCACACGGCCAGCCTGCAGACCGATCCCCTGCTCCCGTACCCTGGGTCTACCCTCCATCCTGCACCCCAGGACACAAGAGGCCCTTGTAAGCCCCAGAGCACCATGCGGCCGAGCGTGATCGGGTTCTCAGGGACCCGCTCTGCCGGTCGTGGAGAGAGGCACAGCCCGGGGGCACCCATGGCCCGGACTCCCCGCGCACAGCGAGGCCGTTGGTCCTCCCTGCCCTGCTGGGAGGCATCGGACACCCTGCAATCTTGGTTAAACGGTGCGGTTAGTCTCGGCTGAGAGAGACGCAGACCGGCTGAAACAGGCCCCAGTTCTCTTTATTGAATTGGGCAGGTAATATTGGATTTATGGGACTCAACCTTCTGATGACAAAAATGATCTGTGTGGCCAAATAAAGATGAACGAAGCTCAGGGCCAACTCAGAAGGCCATTTCGGCCGCTAATCCACCTCCCGGGCTGCTTATCGCGCCCTGGGATGGTGTCATCTTGGAGGGTTGGGATATAAAGTACCCTTTTGGAGTTTTCTTAAGCCAACATTAGAAAATTGTGTATAAATTTAATCTCAGCTAAAAGGTAAAGATAGTCCACAGCCAAGGGGCAAGGCCGCCATCATCCAGCAACCGCTGTGCTTTATGTCCAATCAGACGCAAAACACGGGGAGAAAATATGGTCCTCTCAACTAATCAATTACATTTGAGTAATTGATCGTATATTATTATTGATGAAAGCCCACAAGATGTGGATTAGCAGGGAGTAGGTTCTCAAAAGATTAGATTTGTATACGAAAATGGAAGGAAAAACATGACTCTCATAAAATCATTTGAGAGTGGTTTATGGTTTAATGCGTGATGGGACATGGAGGCCAGGCCCGAACGGCTTCTGTCGTCTGCCTGTGCGTGCGGCCCACGGGGGGAGGAAAGGCCGCAGACGCTCAGGGGAGAGGACAGTCGTGAGCCCACGGGAGCTGTCGGGGGTGGGGGAAGGGAGAGGTGTGGCGGCGTGGCCCCATAGGGCCACAGCCGCGGGACAGTTGAAGGAAGGAAAGTGTCCCGTTTAAGGAAGCGCTCTCTCACAAAGGGAAATATCCAGACAGTCGTGGCTTCTCGGCGGGTGGCCAGGGACACGCTCATCCCCTGCCACACCCGCCACTCCCCACGTCCGTCCTTGCCAAGCTTGTCATTTGCACACCACCCAAATCAGAGGCCCGCTTCACTCACCCCTACTCATCATTCACTCTGACTCGTTCACAGAGCATCAAGGATTTGCGAGGACCTGCATGCCGTGTGGCGGCCAGCTGGGTGGAAGCCGGCCCCGCGGGGCTCACGTGTCCACAGGGGCCACAGATGATGGGAGGTTGAGCCCAGCGTGGCAGCATCCCACCGCTGCGGATGGATGAGGGGCTCCGGGAGCTCACAACCCCACGCCTGTAGCCTATAAGTCCTCTCAGCGCCGAGGTCCCCTCAGACCCGCACCTGGGGTCACTCACACCTCAGCCGTGGACACTCCTGCCACCGAGCCTTCTCGGTAAAATTCACATAACATTAAATGCACCACTTTAAGCATCTTGAAGTACACAAATCATTGGGTTCTAGTAGACTCACAGAGCCGTGCGGCCACCACCACCATCTGATTCCAGAATATTCCCATCCCCCGGAAGGACCCCACCCGTCAGCAGTCACCCCTCGCCCTCCCTCTACTGGGCGACAGCGGCACATCGGTCATGGGGCACAAGATCTGTCCAAGTAAGCTGCTTCCTCCGCGTTTAACTTTCATCATTTACATTTACG
This sequence comes from Ursus arctos, assembly GCF_023065955.2. Classification (NCBI taxonomy): domain Eukaryota; kingdom Metazoa; phylum Chordata; class Mammalia; order Carnivora; family Ursidae; genus Ursus; species Ursus arctos. The sequence goes on from NW_026623111.1 coordinate 2,997,099, forward strand.
TCTCTCTGTCTTATATATTGAATTTCTGTTTTTCTGGGAAACAACCTCTTTTCCTCTACGCTTTTAATTTTATGGCCACAGAATTCATCTAAAATTCTTTTTAAAATATTTTTAAATCTCTTCCAGTTTTTTAGTTGGGTCTCTTTTCTCATTTTTAGAGTATTTTGTGTGCTTTGTTTACTAATCGGGTTTATGAGAGATTTGTCTCTTGGTGACCCTTTAAAAGAACCAGTGCTGGGGGAGCGCATGGGGCTCAGTCAGTTACGCGTCTGCCTTCAGCTCAGGTCCTGATCCCAGTCCTGCTCATCGGGGAGTCTGCTTGTCCCTCTACCCGCCCCCTGCTCGTGCTCTCTCTCTTCATCTCTCACTCAAATAAATAAATAAAATCTGTTAAAAATAAAGAACCAGATTTAAGGCTTATTAATACTTTCACTGTTTTGGTTTGTTTGCTTTCTATTTATGGAATTTCATGTTTTGTCTCTAACATTCTCCTCTTCTTATCTTGTGGAATTCTTAAAAGGTGATGGGTCAGGGACGCCTGAGTGGCTCAGTCGGTTAAGCATCTACCTTCAGCTCAGGTCATGATCCCAGGGTCCTGGGATCGAGTCCTGCATCAGGTTCCTTGCTCAGCAGGGAGCCTGCTTCTCCCTCTGCCGTTCCCCCTGCTTGTGCACTTGCTCTCTCTCTCTCTCTCTCTCTCTCCCTGACAAATAAATAAGTAAAACATCTTTAGAAGATGATGAGTCAGGTCCCCGATTCTCTGCTCCCCCATCAGTGGCGGTGCACCTGCTCCTGGGCACCAGCCACCATGTGCCACGAAGGAGCTGTCCTCGTCTCCTCTCCCCGAGTAGATTCTCCCCGCAGTCCCTGTCCTTTCCACTCCAGCAATGTCACGCAGTCTCACTGTCTTCCAAAATCCATCCTCCCCTTGTGCTATGGTAACTTACGGACCCCCCATTTTATGGAGCACCCTCCCATCCAAGAAAAAACTACAACTCCCAGCATTCTTTGAGGCAGGCTTGCCCATGTGACTGAGTTCTGGCCAATGAGATGTGAGCAGAAGTGATGGGGGCATCGAGGGGGAGCCTCACCCCAGGATGGTGGAGCAGCAAGTGGATGGAGCCTGGGGTCTCATAAAACGCCCTGCTGTCTGGCCACCCCTAGCCCAGACTCCCGTCCTGGAAACTAACTTCCATCATGTCAATCCACCCTGTGTTGGTTCTCTGCCATGCAGCAAATCCAGATGGTAAAGGGGGTTTTTAGGGGAGGCAGGTGGGAGCTGTCCAATTTTCCTTATTTCTAATTTGTCTAGGCTGTGGCCAGAGACTATCCCCACCTTTTAAATTTTCCTTAAGGTGTTCTTTGAGGGGAAGCACATTATCAGTTTTTATCAATGCTCAGCGGGTCCTGGGAAGAAGGTGCACTGCCCATTGGAGTAAGCCATGCCTCGTACACGTTCCCGAAACGGAGTTTGCTGGTTCCGTGACTCTGTTTCTCTAAAGCCCGGCTGGCTGACGGAGCCCCTGGGCTGGTCTGATTCCGAAAGCGACACATCGCAGCTCCTACTGGAACTTGGCTTGTATTTTTAAATGACTTGGCTTTCCATCGTTAGCTGCTAAGCTGCTTAGCGCATAATGCAGATTTATATTTTACCTTAGTCATCAGTTGTTTGATCCTCCAACGTCTCTCTCTCCCATTTACTGTGTTTGATCCCCAGTCCCACCTCCTGTACTGCGATGAAGCCCCGTCGTCCCGGTGTCTGCATCTCTTGGCTTCTCTGCACGTCCCGTATCACGTGCTTTCAAGCATCATCCTTGAAGTTCACACCGTTTTTTTGTTTTTGTTTTTGTTTTTGTTTTTGTTTTTGTTTTTGTTTTGTTTTGTTTTGTAATTCAGATCAGTGATCTCTGCTTCCTTAGCGGAGGGTTCAGCTCATGCACCTCTCTGGTGGTCTGCATTTTATTTCTTCCGTGTTTTTTTGCATTCATTCTGTTTTCTTTACTGTGAGATTTTTTTTGCCTTTGCCTCACTTCTGCTGCGGCTTGCGTTGCTCTTCACCCTCCTGTTCCCCTTGGCGGCGTCTGAGAGCGATGCTGGGCCACCTTCCCTTTCCCTACCTCCAGATTCAACTGCCAGCTCTTTTGCAACGATGCCGGCCAGCAGCAACGCCCCGGAGCACACACGCTCCCGTTGGAAACCCCTCTCACCACCATGCAGAGAGCCGGCCCCTGGAGGAGAGCTAAACCGGCTCCCGAAGCCAGGGCTTCAGGCTGGCCCTGGGGGGCTCCTGCCCCTCACTGAATCCCGAGGTCCCCACTGCTCTGATATCCGCTTCCGTCTCACAGTGAGCACAGCGGGTGGACCCCTGCTTTTAGCCTCCTCCATGTGGGGGCTTTGTCTTAAGTTCTAGCAAAAGAAAAGATCATAGGAGCCACCAAAAGGGTCTACTGCCGGCCAGAAATAGGGAGCCCATCCTGTCCCCACCTGACCCTCCCACTGCCATGGTCCACCACCCACAGCCACGCCCATGCCTCTCATGCCATCTCTCCCCACGTCCTGGCATCCGCACCCCCACCCCCTCCCCGGGACCCAGGCTCAGCTCCTGGAATGTCCAGGAAGCCCCGCTGAGCTCTTGGCCCTCACGCCCCCTCCGACAGGCTCTTCTCCAGACAGCTGTGGATAGCAGGAGCCTCACACCAGTGTCCTGCTGGAGGGCCTGAGCTGCCGGCAACACGCTCCGAGGTCCCGGGGAAGCTCTCTGGGCCGCACCCACAGCAGTAAAGTGGGAAGAAGAGGCTGCTCCACACAGATGTCTGCACAGCGCCTGGTACATAGTGGAGCCAAATAAATGATGACCTTCAGAACCACTGGACAATGGTGAGGGTAGGGCAGAGAACCCGGAAGGATGTCTGACAAACACTCCAGATGGGGATGCTATGCACGTGCTGGTTCTGTGAGCCCCCGCATCCCGGACAGACTGAGGGCGTGAGGACACCCGCGCCCCGCTCCGGGGGAACCCCACCCCTGGTGCTGGGGCGCACCTGCTTCTCTTGGCTTGCCCCTGAAGCCCTCTGAGATGGCACGGGCCAGGGGCAGCCATCAAACCGTGCTGATGTGCCAGTGGGGGTCACGGGGCTGTTCAGCTGGGGTCAAGGCGGCACTGCTCACAGGGATCCCCCTCCAGGTGGGGGGCCCCATGGCACAGCCAGGAGCAGCCAGGAAGCTGCCACATTGCAGACGATCCTTCTATGGTTGGATTGCGTTCCCCCAGAAGGTATAGGTTGAATTCCTCGCCTCCGGTATCTGTGAACCTGACTGGATGTGGAAATAGGGGTCTTCCTAGAAGTGATCAAACTAAGATGAGGCGTTGGGGTAGCTCCAATCCAATATGCCTCATGCCCTTATAAGTGGGAAATCGGGATAGAAAGGCAGACAGGCATAAACAGAAGACGGCAGAGGACGCAGGGAGAAGCTGACTGTCTATGAGCCAAGGACACAGGCCTGGCACATATCCTTCCCTCGCGGCTCAGAGGGCACCACCCCGTCCACACCTTGACCTTGGGCATCCAGCCTCCAGGACTGTGAGACAACAAATTCCCGTGGCTCGAGCCCCCAGCCTGTGGCACTTTGTTACGCAGCCCTAGCTGACTAGCACACCCTCTTTGCCAGAGTTCTTAGGCCGCTTGCCTCCCTGCCGGAGAGATGCTGGGACCTACAGACCTGCCTGACTAGAGACAGGTGCAGCAGGAGGGGTGCTGTGGGGAGTTAGGGGCCTGGGGGTGGGTCTCTGGACCTGCTTTTGTGGCATCATAAGGATGAGAAAAGAGCCAAGGGAGATGCTTCCTGCTGGAGTCAGGGCCCCATCAAAGCCCGGGAGCCTGGAGGTGTGACCTGCGGGTGATGCTACGGTCTTGCAGCTCTCGCCAGCTCTCCTGCCCTTGAGGTCACCTGCTGCACCCCCCCATCCCCCCAGCCAGGCTCTCCTGACCTTTTTCCTTTGCATCCCAGAGTCTTTGCCCCTGGTAGGCCCTGCACCACCGTCCTCATGTGTCACCTCCCCATGGGCCTCAGTGTCCCCATCTATAAGGTAGCAGGCCCCTCGTGCTTCGAGGCCTCAGGGCCCAGCCCCACTCCTGGCCGCCCGTGGGACAGCAGGGGCACCTGCCCCCGGGGCCATCCGGGTGGGTGAGACCAGCGTGCCTCAGGCCCAGAAACTCTCACCACGGCCGACAGTGAATAAAATGACTTTAATAAAACAGAAACAGCTTTACAGGGGTCTTCAGAGACAAAACCAAGCGCCTGGAGCCTCGGGGCGGGGGGGGGCTAATACCTGAGCAGCCAGCGTGGCTTGTGATGGCTCAGGGACGTGAAGTAGGACCACCACCACGGCTTGCTCCCGCCCGCAGACGGCTGCCTCCGCCCCTCGAGGGGCTCCTGGCCCAGCTCCTCAGGCTCCCCATATGGGCTGGCGCCTCCTGGTGGGTCTTGGAGCCCAGACCCTCTTCTCCGGGGCCCAAGGAGGAACTTCTTGGGTCCGGCGCCCAGAGGCTGGAGAATGAAGTCCACTCGGCCGGCCCTCCTCATCCGAGCGGGGATGGTGACCTTCTTGATGACCTTGGAGTAGCCGGGGGCCTGAGCTATGACAATGTGGGACCCCGGAGGCAGCAGTCTCCAGTAGTCGCCATCCGGGGCTGCGAACAACCAGAGCACAAGCAATTCTCAGACCTGGGCTCACACCGCGCTCGCAGTGCGGAGACTTGGGGGTCCGAGGGGCATCATCCTGCAGGGCAAGCAGACCCCGGATATTCACCTGCTTCCGCACTGGCCTGGAGCACCCTTCCCACCCGCTTCCCCGGCCAAACTCCTATTCATCCCTCAAAGCCCATGCAGGATGAATGGAGTGGCCTCTCCAGGCGCCAGGCCGTGTGACCGCTTGCGGGACCAGCCACCGCGATGCAGGAACCAGGAAGGCGCTCACCTGTGGTGATGTCATGTCGGATGCCCTTGACCAAAATCCGGGCGTTCTTGACCGGCTTGCCAAATTTGTCCATCACCACACCTTTGATGCCG